>NW_026057577.1:140894348-141105812 GCF_023721935.1 Panthera uncia
CCCCCCCCCCCCCCACCCAACCAGAATATTGGGGACTACAATATTGTTGTGGTTTACTCAGTGACTTGAAAAAAGCTGTGTCTGCAAACGCAGGTTATCAAAAGACCCTGTCAGAACAAGTCTGAGAGACGAGAGGCCACCCCGTCTTCACTCTGGGGTTCCGCACCGCGCCTGGAGATGAACTCGCACGGATGGACGATGGAGCGGCTCTCTAGCGGGGCCTCCGGGCCTCGTGTGTGCTCGGGCCCCTGTCCCCTCGGCCGGCCCGCCGGGCACTCACTTGAGGGTCCCATCGGGGTTCTCCACGATGACTGCACTGGTGTGCCCCAGGACGAAGCCCGGAATCCAGCCCTCGGCGGCGGGGCACTGGTCAGTGGCGGCTCGGAACACCAGAAACATGTTCTGTTGATTGCTGGCCAGAATCTGAACGACCTCTCCTTGGTAGACGTTGATCTCATCCTCCTTCACTGCCGTGTAATCGTGTGTCACCAACATGGTGGAGATGTTGCTACTGCTGCTGCTTTCACTCTGGAGTGGGAGGGAGGACAAAGAGAAAGGCAGAGGGGAACTGAAACGAGATGTGATGTCATCCGCGGGCGCCGTCTCGTGCCGGCCCAGAGCAGCGCTCACCACACAGGCTCGGAGCCACTCTCTCGTGAGCTGACTCCGTGCCTCCTTCCCGATCACCGAAAACTTAGAAAGCAACGTGAGCGACAATCTAACGCGAGTCAGCGCAGTGACGACACTCTGCTTTTGGGAGACGATTTGAGCCCCATCTTCCTTGCACCTCAAAGGAATGGCTCAGTCCTCCTGCCGGTGCCGTGCTGCCTTAGATCTAGGTTGTGGGGGCGTCACGGGGACTACCACGCTCACCTAGAAAAGCATCATTAAATTAAAAAGCCCCGGAGAGTAGCTCTCCAGCCGACACACCAGACCACGGAGCGGCCCCAGATCTGCCAAAGAAAACGTTCACTCAGAGCACAGGCCGCCGGCTCCGGCCGAGCTGCTGACAGGCCTCACCACGGTCACCTTTTATTCCTTTCCTTCTGAAAGAATGAGCGATACCTGAAAAGTAAATCGACTACTGCCCTGCTCCTAAGGATAGTCACTCGTGTCCCTCAGTGAGTGGCCCTTCCAGGAGCTTGTGTGACTCGAGCGTCCGGAAGGTGCCGTTGCCACAGTAACACACAGAGTACCCAGCACGGCAGGGCAGCTGTGGACACCGCGGGCCCCGCGATTCAAGCTTCCGGAACGGACCTTGGCGTGGGAAAGCCTATGCTCCTCTCAGCCGGAAGTCCTCCTGGTAGTACCCGACCTCCTTGTCCACTGTGTGTCCTTAACGTCCATCACAGTGACTGACAGGCAGCAGACGCGCAATACCTATTTAGGAACTCAACGAGGCGAGATGGCAAAAGGGAAACAGAGATCATTTCTGAAGCCCACCTACCTAGGCCCGCGGGCTGAGTGGCGTTAGTTGCTGAGTGGAAGACACACAAATGGCAGTGTTTGTCTCAAGCTGTCATTTGCCAAGTGACCCCTTTGTTCCAGGGGAGAGGGGGTGAAGCTGACACCACTGGCCAATCCTGAGCTAGCTCTTGCTCAATCCCCTCTACCAACAGGTGGGACGTGGGAAGGGGCATCAGGCACCCTGTTCCTGCTTGCTTGTTCTCAGAGGCTTCCGCCAACGACGCCGTCAGGACGTTCACGGATCCCCCGGGCTTCGAGGACTCTAGCCTCTGCTGGGCTCCTGGGTGCCTGGGGCAGGTCCTGGGTGGTGCAGTTGCGCCTGCCGGACAATCCCGCCTCACGCAGGTCAGCCCGGGCTGCCGGGCTGGTGTTGGGGCACACGGCAGAGGACGGCTGGCTGCTATTAGCAAGTCAGCGGGCCGAGAACTCCAGGGTCCAGGGCTCCAGACCCGCAGTGGATATTTAAGGGACACACAGCGGAGTGCCAAGCTCTGTTCCTGTCTTGGCGGAGTCGGCTGCGGATACCTGCCCCTCGTGGATGCCCGTGCTGTCCACGTCAGGCTACGGTCTGTGTGTAGTCATTTCTGCCATTGTATTCTTTGAGCATGTACTTTAGGATTCTGACTTATATAGCAATACCCAATAATTTTGAGATTACGAAACCAAATTTGCTAGAGAACGCAAACGAAAAGCAACTTATGTGGCATAGCCGCTTTTGGCAATAACGCATACAGAGCTTTGTCTCCTAATTTTGCCACAATAACAACAGCTACTGGTATTTTCTGAACACCCCCTATGAACCAGGCTAAGTACCAGGCATTTAAAATCCATCTCATTTAATGCTCAAAACCGGCTTCCCAGCTGGCATAATCATTACCCCCTTACAGAGTGGGGGTCAGGAATGTGCACGGGCCACCTGGCTTCTGAGACGAAGGCAGGGTTGCATTTCTATTGCTGCCCAGGTGGGCAGGTGCAGAGACATCGTGCATCCACATTTGGGGGCTGGCACAGTCACTGTCTGGGTTGGTCCACATCCACTCCACTCCTGTTCTCAGCAGAACTTTCTGGAAGGTGCCCATTAAAGGAGGAAGAAGGACCCAGGCCATGGGTTAGGCACAGCTGCTTGGCTGTGAGTGCAGACAGTTCCATGGAAGTAGTCAAGGAGGAAGGTGGTCAAAGCTGACCTGCCAGGAGGATAAGATGGCCCAGATGGGCAGAAATGGGGCAGGGCGATGGTTCCTTTTAACTGAAATACTTAAGAATCCTAGAGGACATTTTCAAATCCCCATTCAGGCCTCTGGTGGTCGTCCCAGCCTTCCAGGGCATCTCTGTAAGGCACTTTGACTCATCTAAAACACTGGCAACTTCCCGTTCCAGGTTACCACGTAAAAAAAAGCGAGAGGCACAGGCAGCTTGTGCAGCCTAAAGCTGGGACATATGTCACAGGTGACTGACTATGCCTTTGTCTCAGGGTGAACATCCCTGGAGGGAGCCAGGTGGTGACTGTTATCTGTGCACACTCATGGGCGCCCAGTGACCATCACGGGCTGCCCTGTGCTGGGGCAGTCAAGGTTCATTCTGAAGCACAGACTCTGAAAGGTCCTCGGTTGCTTACGGGGAGTGTCCAGGTTAGGATGAGCCCAATTCGTAGGAGGGGTCTCAGCTGTAAGACCATGCCCGCATCCCGAGTATTCCACCAGATGCTGGCAGGCAATCCCTGCGACCTCTGCCTCTTTTCCTCTGGCTGAAGTTGCTCACCTGCATTCCTAGCAATTCATACCCAACCGGGGGCCAGGCTACTCTGCAGGACACTGGCCACAGCCACTGCGGAGGTTGCCTGCCCCGACCGCTTGTTTTTGCAAATAAGAGTCAAGGGCAAATAAACGTACCAAGACCCGCTTCCTGATTTGTTTCTCAATTAAATATAAAGATCAAGTTTAACAATATATGTAACAAGTAGAAGGAAAAGAAAAGGCCACGTCACCCCAAACAAGGCATTAATAGAAGTCCAGAGGAAAGAAGAGAGACATGCAAAAGCCAGATTCGTTTTCATAATGAGAGACACAGACCCTTTCAGGGAAATGTATTTAAAAATTTATAAAGCGATCAAACATACACTCGTCAGAACAGTTCTCTTCCCTCACGCATGCCTTTAGGAAAGTGTTAAAGGTCAGGCCATCTGCCGTGTAGGAAAACAGCTGGGGAGGATAGTGAGGAAGCCACAGAAATGGGGGAAAACCCCACCACAGCAACCTTTCTGCTTGAGGACACGACCCAGGCAACGGGCCTAGGGGAGGGCGAGGAAGCCCAGAGCGCCCACAGCGCGCCCCCTGCTGGGCAGAACGCAGGTCGCTGGGCATCCAGCCTCCGCCTCGCTCCCCGCCAGCAGGAGCCCAGGCTCCAGAGGCGCTAAGGCAGTCTCTCTCTCTTCCAGAGTGAAACTGGGGGAAGCAAGCATTTCCACTGGAGAGATTCCTTTCCCCCTATTTTGTCTGCTTAGTTTGCTGTGAATTGCTGTTGGAAGTTTTCTCGAGGGACTTTTTTTTTTCAGCAGGTGAGTCAAAAACGCTGCAAAGATAATTTAAGGCATAAAAGAGCACAACCAAGCGATGAGCAAAAAGCTGAAAGTGTACAGATTCCAACTGAAATAGGAGGTACACAGCAGGGACGCTGGCCCCTCTAAAAAACGTGTGTGAGGAAGGCAGGGGTAAAAAGGAAGTTCCGAGATATTCTGCTGGTCAGAGAGTGTGAGAGACGCACAGGTGCTGCGTTCGCAAGGTACCGATCTGCTTCCCATATTAAGGAGACACACACAAAGCAAGGAGCGAGTTAGTAGAGACGAGAGCAGCGCTGTCCCCGCGGCAGGAGGGTTAGAAGGCGCGCCGTCCAGGCCCGCGGGGCGTCGGCGGGCTCCGACCTCTGCGGGCGGCGCCGGAGGAGCCGGAGAGCCGGGAGTTAGTAGGAGGAGAGCGGCGGCCACGGGGAGGTTTAGAAGAGCTGGCGGGACAGAGGCAGCGGGGCGGGCGGGCGCAGGCTGCCGGGCGTTCTTACCCCGTTGCTCTGCGTGGACTGCACGGACTGCTCGCTGGCCGAGGAGCACGTGCTCATGCGGTCCGTGTCCTTGCCGGGGGCCGCGTGGCGCTGCGCCTGCCGCTGGAGGGAGTCGCTGTCCCCCGGGAAGGTGAAGGAGCCCGGCCGGCTGGCGGGAGAGGCGGGGATGGAGCTCCAGAAGGAGCCCCCCTTCTGCAGGGGGCTGCTGGGGGGAAAGGGCTCCTTGCCGATGGGAGAAGGGAACGCGGTGGCCACAGGTGAGTTCAGAGGCGAGACGGCCCCGGGCCTGGGCTTTCCCAGGGGCAGCGAGCCCAGGCTGCTCCGCGAGCGGCTGTCCTCCGGGTTGGCCCGCGCCTCCCTGGCGTCCGCATCGCGGCCGGCGCCTGCGGCATTCCCCGAGGCCTTCCTGGGGCTCTCGATCACCTTCATCTTGGGGATGTGCTCCGCTTCTCGCTCGGGGCCTTCGGGCTCTCCCGGGGCGCGCCTGCCGGCCTGGCCGGGGCCGGCCTCCGGGGCGGGGCTGCTGCCGGGAGGGGGCGGTGCAGGGCCGGGAGTGGACGTACCTGACATCTTGTCTGCCTCTGCCTGGCTCGAGGCTGCAGAGGAGACCAGCACGGGGGAGTGGTGTCTGACAGGCTGGGGGATCCGGGAGGGTCTGCTTCTGCTCGAGCTGGGGAGGCCGCTGCAGCTGCCGGGGCCACCGCTGGGGTTGCCGCCTCCGCCGCTGGGGGCCCCGCCGCCGCCGCCGCCGCCGCCGCCGCCGCTGCCGCCGCCGCCGCCCCCCCCCCCGCCGCTGCCCCCGCCGCCGCCCCCGCTGTGGTTCCTCTGATACTCGATTGGTGATGTCAATGCTGCAAAACAGGGGAGACCCAGAGGAGACTGTCAGAGGACGCCAAGAAAAATATCCTCGTGGGGCAAAGGAGAAAGGCACAGGATACAATCAAAAGGATACGCAGGTCCTGAATACCCGCCCCCCTCAAGTCGTGGCTCATCCATGTGACTGGTAGCCAGCCATCTCGACCTTTAAGCAGCCACCCATCCTGGAAGTGGCAGAATGACACCATCCATCAGCAAAGGAAAAGGCAAAAGCCTTGAATGCTACTCTCCTACTTATGAACCACTGACACTGACTCCATCACCGGAGGTGTGCCTATGTGAGTGGCTGGGGGGGGGGGGAGGGGGCAGGCAGAGAAGGCCAAGTCCAGGGGGCCGGAGGGCCACCGTGGCCGACTTTTAACAGCCGGGAGCGGCAAGCAGAGACTTTGCATCCCTGCCAAGTGGAAGTCCAACTGCCCTGGGGGAGAATCCCAGGCAGCAGCGGGCTCCTAACAGTGGGAGAGTTCAGGCCTGAAGCCACAAAAGTCTTCTCTAACCAGAGAGCAAAGAAGCTGCTGAGAGTTCAGGAATACCCCTGGTTACCCTGAGGGCACACAGATGGTGTTAGGAACCACCCCTGCTTTGCAGGTTTGGCACCAGAGGGGAGGGAAGGAAAAGAGCTCTACAAAGACAGATGGGGGGGGGGGGTGTCCAGTAGCTGTCCCATCTCCTGACTTCAATGGCTTCATTTGTTACGTAATCGTCCACAGGGACGGAAGGAAACATGCCAAGTAAGATATGGGGAAATACGAACACAAATTCTTAAAGTGTTAAAACTTTTGAGAAATACAACAATTAGAACCCCTTCCTGTCTGAGGGGACATCGGGCATGTGTGAACAGCATTTTGGAGCCGAATGACATTTTTACTAAGTCTGTCTTGGCCATGACCTCTCACTGGAACAAAGGGTGAGAGGGAGAGATGTGACATGCCCAGAGCCCCCACTGCATTCCTGATGGTGCTCAACCCTCCAGAATAGGACTTTGCCTAGACTGGAGAGAGTGTCTAGTAAACTTTAACAGCATGGCCTACACAGGCTTCCTGTTTGGGAGGCAGTTCCTTTTATTTTGAAGATGATGGTAAAAATTTAGAGATTTCCCAACAGTTACATGCTATGGGTTAGCATTTAATGAATGCATCACTTAAGAGCAACGCATTTAAAGAGGACTGCATTGGCTCACCGTCCTAGGTGCGAAACTTCTACACACACAGGGACCGTCCCCCGGCCCCCACTAGCCCCACGTATCCAATTCCAACTACAAATGTAAAAAATGATCAGTCTTGCTTGAGTTAACACCCAGGCAGCTGACCTCTTCTTGGCCCAAAATACCTTGCCCTTGATTTTCACTGACTGCCTATGTTCCTGGCTCTGGAATGTCATGTTAGGTGTGAAGGTGGTTTTATGGGGACAAAGAAGTTACAACATCCTACTGGGCTGGGACATACCACAGACATGAGAGAAGACATTAGATGAGTATTTAGCTTTTGGCTGAATTCTCAGAGCTCTTCAATGATCGCCAAATTAGAACCAGAGTCAGAGTCGGCCATCACAAAGGGAAGCAAGCAGTTGCCGACATAAAGAGTCAAAGGAACGCTCTAAAAAGGCCAGTATGGTCCATCTCCTTGTGGAGAAGACATGTCCCCTAAGGTGCTTTGATGGCTCCTCTGTAATCACTCATGTCACGGAAGCTGGGAAGGACAAATATGTCTTGTTTTCCAATGCAAGTGGAAGGTATGGATGAGCAACGCCAGCCAACCCAAGTCTCAAAGTTGCACTGGAGAAATGTCTCCGACATCTAGGGCCACCTCTGTCTGCTGCCTCAGTTTTTCTCAAGCATTCCCCTCCCAGGACAGGGCTCCAGGGCACAAATGGCGTGAGAGACTGTGTGGGACATGTGCCCAAGGCCAATTGGCCTGCTTGGAATCCTGACTCTGCAATGAAGAAATTGTGGGGCTTGAAATAAATTACGAATCCCCTCTGTGCCTCAACTTCCTCGTCTGTAGAATGGAATAATAGTGGTACCTGCCACCAGGGGTCACTGTGAAAAGGAAATGAAGTGATAATAAAACAAGGGCTTAGAACAGTGCCTGAAACACCGTCTGTGCTAAATATGTCCTGTCATTATTAGGTATGTAATAGTAGACAGAAGAGAGACAGAAATAGAAATGTGTAGATTTCTAGAAAGAAAGACAAGAACACACGTTACCATTTAAAAAGTTACGCTGGTTTTCTAAAATTTGGTTGATTTCATGGATCCACGTTTGCCGGACACTTGGACTAGACGAATGCAGAGTGAAGGTCTCCACCACACCACCCGTCCTCGATGTCAGAGCAAATTTACAGGGATCGTTTTCCACGTTTTCCTCCAGGCAAAGGCAACTCACCTTAAAAAAAATTAAAGCATTATTCACCATCTGACCGATGGACAGATAAACAAAATGCGGGCTATGGAATGAGTAAGGGAATACTACTCAGCCCTAAACAGAACAGTCTGACCTATGCCACAACTTGGATGAACCCCAAGGGCATTATGCGAAGTGAAATAAGCCAGTCGCAAGCAGATGGATATGGTTCTGATTTCATTTAGATGAAGTACCTTGAGTGGTCAAATTCACAGAGCCAGAGAGTGGAATGGTGGGTGCCAGGGGCTGGTGGGGGGAATGGGGAATGGGGAGTGGTGGTTTAATGAGCCCAGGATTCTGGTTTTGCAAGATAAGTAGAGTCCTGGAGATGGACAGTGGCGACGGCTGATTCAACCATGTGAACGTACTTAATGTCCTTAATGCCGCTGAGCTGTGCACGGAAGAATGGCCAAGGTGGTAAATTTGTGTGTATTTTACTACAATACCAACAATGAAAGCACACGGATTCCCACCAGCTAGGTGCGATGTAAAGTTCATCCTACATCAAAACTGAAACAAACTTTTTTTGGTTGAGCCGTCATCTTTATTGCCTTGGATATCATCATCTTGATGCTTTTCAGTGATTCTCTTAACTCAGGGACAAGGGGATTCCCAAGAATTTAACTAAGTGCTTGAATATTAACTAGAAACGAGGGCTTGGGAATTACCGGTTTTCTGACTCCTTTATGATGACCCGGTGTTTGTGTATCCCTGACTTCTCTGCCCCAGAAATAAAATGACGCCATTTTAAAAACTTGACTATTGGGGCATCTGCGTGGCTAAGTCGGTTAAGCATCAACTCTTGATTTCAGCTCAGGTCATGATCTTGCGGTTTGTGGATCTGGGGCCCATGCTGGGCTCCGCACCACCTGTGTGGAGCCTGCTTAGGATTCCCTCTCTCTGTCCCTCTCTTTCAAAATGGATAAGCTTTGAAGAAAAAAAAAACACCAAAAACCCTGACTATTAGTATAACGCGTTATGAAATTATATGTGGTATCACACGTAAGACAGTTTTACAGAAGCAGGACATGGAAAAGAACATATAGAGGGTTTCTATGCTGCTGGGATGGAGTGGAGAGTCTGTCAGGAGGAAGACGTTCGGAGGGCAGTGGGAGGCAGGAGAGGCCCGAAGCTTCATGCAGCCCAGTCCCGATGCCGCCCACGTCCTGTTGGGCAGAAGAGCCTCTCCCAGCCTGGAGGGAGGGGAAGCAGGGAGGCTACTGCAGGTGGCTACCAGACGCCTGACGGGGAGCTGGATGGTGCGGTGTCCCACCTGGGTGCTGAGACCTCAGGGCTCAGACGGTAGGAGGCTCTAGCACAGGGATGCACACCTCCCTTCTGAGCTCAGGGCTGCACGGCTGCCAACGTGGAAGGAACAGGGAGGGAGAGGTGGGTGAGCGGGCTGCATCTCCCAGGGACCATGTGCTTAGGCCCTCAAGCCCCCTCCTCTGCTTTATTCTGTCTTGCCCTTGGTTTGTCCCGTTCATAGGACTCGAGGCCGTTTGCCATGATTTTACTTATGTTTACTTATGTGTACTTATTTGTGTTTCTCTTTCCTCAGAGAACAAGCTATTCCAGGGCACAGACTGCCTGTCTCATCTACCCCTGTGGCCCCACGCCCAGCTCTGATGGCTCAGTGTGTCCTCATCGGCTGGAGGCAAAGAATAAGACACTGGGAAAGCTTTCTGCTCTGGTCTTAGAGCAATATTCCACATCCGTGACTCTGAACTTAAGCTGTATGTGGTCACAGGAATGGTGGTACACAAGAACGAGCCCAGACAAGGTCTTCTCATCATGTTTAACCGTGACGAGAAACGGCTGTGGACACACAGGGATGCGTGCAAGACAACAGCCACTTCAGAACGCAGACAGTTGAGGGATGGAGTGAATTTTTACAAGTTCTAAAATATCTGAGGAAATTCTCCAAACATTTAATAAACAAAGGATCAAGACATTTCATCACTGAAAAGGAAACGGTTCATCAGCGTGACGGGTCCGTGTGTCCACACAAACACACATTACCTTGATGCTGTTCTTAAACAGGAATCCCGGCATGGAGAAGCCCTTTTTTTTATCAAGTGGTTCACTGAAAATGACGATCTGCTCAAAGAGGAAAACCCGCCTCTCTTTACAGCGAGGCAGAAGTCCCGAGTCTTGGTCCGTGACCAAGAATGTGTCCTGCAGGAGCAGCTTGCCCTGGGCAACAATTTTACCCTAAAAGGGGGGGGGGGGGGAGGTGCAAAGGAAGAGAAGAAAACATTGCATTCTAAGTTAAGATACAGGAAGTTCTGTTTCCTTTCTTGTTCCCATAGAATAATGTATATTTCTTCTATTAATTTAAAGAGCTTAAAATTTTCTTTAATTATAATGAGTTCTTAGCCCCCAACAGAACAGTCATCTAGACAAAATTCTTGCCAACCTCTGTAGGAGTCTCTCGCCTCCGTTACAATCAAAGACAAGGTGGATTGAAAGTGTATAAATAGTTCACTGAACCAGGTTGTCAAGGTGCAATCCCTGCACCAGCTGCATGGGCACCCTGGCAGGACCCATTAGACCAGGTTGTCGAGGTACAATCCCTATACCAGCTGCACGGGCACCCTGGCAGGACCCGTTAGAAAGACACAGGGTCCTGTGCTTTCAGAAACCCTCCAGGAGATTGTGCTTTCTTGAGAAGCACAGAGCCCGAACTTTAAACCCTAATTCTCTAGTAGAACAGTAGGCAAGAAAAGCAAAAACTTGCCCTCTTTCCTTACTCAGTAGTTGAATTTTAAAAAATTCTGAATGTCTTTTAAGGTACTAATAGGCAATGTATAATATGCCTAGTCTGGCAACTCCTAGGGAAGTCTGGTAGAGTAACACTGAACACAGCGACCCTGAAGTCGAGCTCCCAGGGACGATGGATGTGCAAGGGGCCCCTCGCCTCCCACCACCTGCCGGGGAAGGAAACTCTGCTGTTACAGCACCAGAGGCTGCAAGAGACAAAGCAGAGTCCTGCCTGTTTCCGCCATCAGGCGCTGGGCTTTGAGCAGAGGAAGGTCCTCAAAAAGCAAATCAAATGCACCAAAAAAAGTTGAAAGAAAATATCAATCAGGTTCAAGTAAAGTGAGAGAAGACAGAAAACCAGGCAAAAGGATCAGCTTTCTACTGGGGAGATAAATAATCCAAGACCAGAGAAAGTGACAGAAGCCAGAGGGGTGAGTTTAAACAACGGGCGCATTACGTCAAATCCCTGCAGCCGCCCGACGTTCATCATGTCGTTGCACCGCTTGGGTACGATGCACATGACTTCCACCGCTCTCTGCAGGTGTGGGGGGGGGGGGCAGGGAAGGGGGGGAGGGAGAGGGAGAGAGAGAGGGAGAGAGAGAGAGAGAGAGAGAGAGAGAGAGAGAGCGCATGTGAGAGACAGCACCAATGGTCAGCGCCCTCTGGGGAGGGCTGGTGTGCTCAACCTCACATCCACCCCCAAGTCCACCTCCCGACTTCCCTACCCCCTCGTGTACACAGGGCACATCCCAGTGGAGGGACTCAAGGCCCCAGGGACAGACTCCTCCAGGAGTGGGCTGCTTGGGAGACATGGGAGACATGGGGGGATTAGGGGAAAGCTGGGCCAGCACACTGGGGGGAGGTAGGTACCTCTAATTCTGATGTATCCAGGCTAGCTTTTTTGGAATACTTGAGGAAGTCCTGCAAGAAGCACAGAGAGAACATGATAGGGGCGATGATCACACAGCAGCTACGCAGCTAACCTTGTGAATCATTCCTGATGTGCCAGGCACCGGGGCAGGCGCTTGAGCTGCGTGTTCTCAGTTCTTTCTCCCAATAACTTGGTGAAAAGATACCCTTACGTGGATTTCAAGCTGTAGCAGAGCAAAGTCAACCAAATCTAAGCAGGTAATGGCTCCTCTTTTACTCCAAGACAGCTCTGATCTCTGTAGATACCCAGCCTCCAAGTTATATATTCATATTCGAAGGAATCTCAATACATTTCAACAGTCACTTTTGTCCCAGAAAACCGTGTGGCTTTGCCTTGAATCGTGCTTAGGAAGCTAAACCACTCAAGGGTCCTGAGCCCTGTCAGAGCCAAAAGAAGCAACAGGTGGGGACTGACATTTGAACTTAACTCAGGACCCCAGGAAGATGAGGGAACATATAAAGTCGACAGAGCCAGGAAAATGGTTCTGTGGTGAGGAAAAAGTTCACTTCAACTAACATTTTGATTCAGACCTTGATGTAAGGGTGCCTTATTAGATTTTAAGAAATTTACTCCGAAATATTTAAAATCAGAAGAAGACTGCTGGGTATTTTTTCACAGGAAAGAGTCCCTTCCCCTGCCCAAACTTCCTTCCCCTCACTCGTCTGGCCTTCTCACCAAACAAACGCCCGACTCCCAGTCTGCGCCCAGCAAACCCTCACCTTCAGGAGCAGCTGGTACTTCATGATCCTCTGCACTGGTTTGATGAGCAAATCTGTGAGCTGCAGCCTGTGGCCAAGACGCTGCTTTAGGTCCTGGGGTTTTAAAGGAGAAAAGAAAGGTCTTAAGTGTTGTCTTTTAAAAGGCGGTTGTCGAGTCAGTCTAACGGTCGGAAATGCTAGCTACATGGCAGGAGAGGCAGTGGGGAAGACGGCCACGCTGCACAAAACCCAACCAGGCCCGCACGACTTCTCAGAGTGGCCTCTTCAACGTCCGAAGGCTATTTCTAAAAGTCTTTTTTCCTTGTTTAAAGACCTTCTTTCAATTGCTTTCTTTTATTCATACAAACACGTTTTATTTTTAGGCTAAACGTTTAGATCATGAGTTATTCTGAATCTGTGATGAGCCTTAGGTTCAAAACTGCTTAAATAAACCCCTTTATTTTAACAATGACCCCAGTCTTCTGAAAGCTAAGGGAGTACACAAGCCCAGGCTGAACTCCTACTCATTTCTCTGACTTACAGGAAAGAAACAGGTTCAGAACTCTTATAACTGAGGCTAACTTCCTGAGACTTGCTTCGTTCCTGGCAAACATGATATTTTAATTTTTGACATCAGCCTTAACAAAAGATTCAGAAATGCTTTGTTTCCATCTTGGGTCTTACCTCAAAAAAGGTATCAATGTATTCTGAGACAATGTGCTCAGACTTTGGTTTATTTTGACAATAAACTATGTACATGTGCAACCTTCTCTCCTAGGAATGAAAAAGGCAAACAGATGGGTTAAAACAACTGGAAGTTCAACTAGAATGTAAGAGTACATGCACATTTCAGCACATTCATAAAGGAAATTTTCTTAAAACTGTGGTTGAGGCCCGTGGGAGCACATTCCAGATACATGACTAGGGTAGCATTCTGCTTTGTGGCCCCCAAAGCAGTCTGTCCTCATCGCCCCCTTAGGAATTTCAGACCCCTCACTTTACCCGGCAAATAGCAACCAGGGGCAACAAGAGGACGGGGTTCTTGGTTTCAAATGAAGAATTACTGTCGCCCCTCCAAATGGCCCAGTGGTCTTGGGAAGTGTTGGTTTTAGCACGCAAGAAAAGTCTCTTTAATCTCAAATGCTGAAGGCAGGGAGACAGGTACCCAGCAAGCCATCCCTCAATCCGGTGATGCTCAAAGTGTGGTGTGCAGAGCTCTGGGGGCCCCTGTGGCCTTTCAGGGGATCCAGAGGGTCAAAACTACTTTCCAACTAATACTAAGATGTCATTTACCCCTTTCTTCGTGCTGATGTGTAAAACCAGCTGGCATCTTGGCAAATATTCACCCCCACACATTGGCAGAAGACTGCCAGTTTTACCGCAGAATGTCCCGGATTCAGTAATAAAAGTCCATTTTATTTAAACTCAACCATGGAGTATATATCTTTTTAATGTTCTTGTGACAAAACAGAGGTCCTCCCTCATAACACTTCTGGTGCATATGATGGGTTGTCTCAAGCAAAACCATTTGTGGCACTGAGCTGTGGGCTAAATTAACTGTTGGTTTTTGAGGACCGCCATTTTTACTTGAGAGAAGGATGGACACAAAATGTAATTACTTATACTTGGGTATCTGGCAGACGTTTTCTGGAACGTGAACAAAAGAAGCGTGTCGTTCCAAGGCAAACTGGCAGTATCTGTTAATAATAAAACTCTGAGCTGTCAAGGTAGAGAACTGTGGAAAACCCACACCTGCCACCGTTTTCTCGACAACACCTAAAGACTGGTCTAGAAAGAGGGGTGGTGACATGAACAATTCTGACTTTTTGATACTGTACAACAAAATGTCTCAGCATCTGGAAGATCTAACCTGGTGAACCAGTATTTTCCAACTGACCAATGCATGATCTCACAAGCTGGTGTGAGGGTGAAAGCCTGTAAATGCGAGCTGCCTCCATGGCTTCTGGCCTGACAGCAAGGGAGAAGTCCAGCAAGGGCTTGTCCGATTCCACATGGTAGCTGAGCTTTATGATACTGTCACTTGTTCGAGTTTTGGTGTAACATCTCAGAAAACTAGCCATAATTTTCTGAAAAGACTATCAAAATACTCGTACTTTTCCAGCTCTATCTGTATGAGGACGGATTTTTTTTTTCATATATTTTAACCACAAAAAATTCCACAATAGAATGAATGTAGAAGTAGATATAAAAAAAAAAAAATCCATCTGTTTTCTGTTAAGGCAGACATTCAAGAGGTTTGCAAAAAATGCCAAAACTCTTATCACTGATTTCTTTTTTTTTTTTACAGAAGAATTTCCTAAAGAGACCTTTAATGTTAACATATTTCAGATCTGCACATATATTTGGCTCCTATGCGAAACCTCCTGTATGTTTAGGTACATCACCGTCTTCACTAAACACGTGTTTGTCCACAGACAGACATCCCCAGATGTTCTGCTTCAGGTCTGCCTCTGGTCCTTCTGGCCACTCTGTACTGCCCTGAGCTAAACAGCCAGCTGGGGCTTGGTGACCAGGAAAGCAGGTCATTTGTGTCCAAGAGGGGGGCTTAATTCCAATTCGCTGACACTGCACGGTTTGATTTTATTCTCAACAGAAGAGCTTTTGTAGACTACCAGTGAGTTCTCCTTTAATCTGAAAAATCAGTTACTAAGCATGACCATATCAGAACAGAACATAAATAATGTTATTGTACTGACATGTTTAACAAAAAGGGATCCTAGTTTTTCTGGATCTTCAAGGCACTTCTCCAACTCTCCTAAAAAAAAGCTGAAATGAGAAGAGAAATATTAGAGCCATTTCCAATTTGGCCTTCTGATTTTATTTTTATTTATTAAAAAAAATTTTTTTAAATATTTACTTATTTATTTTTGAGAGAGAGGGAGAGAGAGAGGCACAGAGTACAAGCAGGGGAGGGACACAGAGAGAAGAAGGCACAGAATCTGAAGCAGGCTCCAGGCTCTGAACTGTCAGCACAGAGCCCGATGTGGGGCTCGAACTCACAAGCTGTGAGAGATCATGACCTGAGCTGGAGTCGGACGCCCAACCGACTGAGCCACCCACGTGCCCCTGGTCTTCTGATTTTAGACTGAGGTTTATATTTCAAAATAGTCTGTTTTGACACGATCAACTGGAAAATGTAAGGTATGCACTTAAGAAATGTAATGTGCACAAAAAACATTTTGTTAGGACAGAAACCACAAGAGACACACAGTTAAAAAAGACAAGGCAGAATGAGACCGTCCCATGACTGGCAACCTTTCCTTCTCTTGGACAATCCACATTTTTTGTCTCATTTTTCTTAAGGACGTAAGCAATAATGTATCATGGCCGAATACTGAGAAAAAAAATAAAGGTTTCCAAGATGATTGCTTGTTTTTATTTCTGAAAACTTGAGATTCATATTCATTCTATGATAATTTTTAGGGAGCTCAGATTGGGTAAGAATAGATGTAAAATACTGAATATGTTACCTGTGTCAGTTTTATAAAGTTTTCTTAAATACTATCCAAATTAGCCTCTAGGTTAGGAGTATTAGCTCCCATTAAGACAGAAATCAGGTGTAAGCACAGAAACAGAAGAGCTGTGCACAGCCGCTCTTTTTCCCTTCTGGGCCACAGCTGACTTTAAGACATCTGCCCACCTTAGTGATCACTTACCCATGCTGATATTTATGTGTGCTATTTTATTTTTTTACTTAAGGTTTTTTTTAGAATTTATTTTGAGATATATAGAGAGATAGAGCGCGTGGGGGGAAGCGGAGAGAGAGGAAGAGAACCCCAAGCAGGCTCTGTGCTGATTGCACAGAGTCCAATGTGGGGCTCAAACCCACAAACCGTGACATCACGACCTGAGCCAAAGTCGGATGCTTAACCGACTGAGCCACCCAGGCGCCCTGTTTGGTATTTTATTAACCCGCAAACCAGCACATCAATGAATGCTATGTGGAAGTTTCTAGCACTTGGGGTTTTAAGATAGCTCTGCACCCTGTGGCAGGCCCCACCTCCAGGTGGTCGTCCCAGGAGCACTGTGCCGTTTTCCCCTCCCGTCACAGCTCCCGAACCAGACCTGGAAGTGGCAGACTAGAGAGTGGCACCAAAGACCCCTTCTTACACTTAGATTCGCTGTAGTTTCTTGGGAAGTCTATGAATTACGCTGTGTCTGAAGCTGACCATTCTGTATTTAGGAGTCCAACTGAGTTAGATACTATGGGGTAATAGGAAAATGATGACCCTGTACCTGGGTTCAAAGGTTTTACACTCTATTAGGACAGATACATTTAGAAGTAACAAAACACTACTTGATACACCTACCACGATAACCCCTCCTTGTATCTGCATAGGATTTTACAGTTTAAAAAGCACATTTATGTATGCTATCTGCAAAGAGGAGGGAGCGCGTCTAATTGAAAGTGATCATTTGACCTGGGCTTCGAAAGTGATGGGAACGTGTTCTAGGCCGAGAGGACAGGAATGCACATAAAAACAGGAAAGCAGGCGGCCAATCTAGGTCATGGGAACAGAACAGTGCAGCTGGAACATCCCACAACAATATCAACAGCTGGCGTTAAGCAATCCGCAAATGGTTAAGGATTTTTAAAATTAGGAGTAAGGTGGGGCGTCTGGGTGGCTCAGTCGGTTAAGCATCCAACTCTTCGGCTCAGGTCACGATCTCATGGTTTGTGGCATGGAGCCCCATGTCGGGCTCTGTGCTGACAGCTTGGAGTCCGCTTGGGACCCTCCCTCTCCCTGTCCCTCCCCTGCTCGTGCTTGCTCACTCTCACTCTCTTTCTCTCAAAATAGATAAAATAAACTTAAAAAAAAATCAGCAGTAAGGTGACCTGAAGGGGCAAATGTATTGTGGTACCAGCCCCCATGTGGATCTCCTCCTGATGAGGACGGGTGCGACAAGGTATTGGGGCTCAAATCTGATTTTCGTGTGCAGTTATGTCTACTTTTTTCATTAAAATTCTTGGAAAAAACAGTATCTTGAAAGCCCTCTAAAATAATTTGTAATTATTCAACAGATGGCTGCAATTCTAACTAGAAACTTTACTGAAGCTTACTCTACATAGATGTTGTTCTGAGCACTTTACATGTTACCTCAGTCTCCCTTCACCAAAAACCCCGTGCGGTGGATGGTAAGACTATGAACTGCATTGTGCAGATGAAGGCCGGAGACACAGGGAAGGGAAGCAAATGGCTCAAGGTCAGGACTAGGTTCTGAACTCAGGCAGTCAGGCCAGCCACCCCCAGGCGGGCTTCCCGGATGGACCAGCACACAGAAGAGACTCTTCCCCTGGCCACGAGATGCTACCACAAAACTCCTTGGCACATTGTATTTCCTTTGCACCAGCTACCTCCACGAGGTTACAGGTAATAAAAGGAAGCGAACCAGTAAACACCCGTTACCATCTGCCTGACACGATGCAGTTTAGCAAGGGAGGACGCTGGGTGTGCACCATCAGGCATGGCATGCATTTTACGTACTCTCTGTGCCAGTCATAAATCTGATGGATGTTGCCAAATACAATCTTGTCCTTTCCTTTCATGTCATCAGGAACACCATCTTCTTTCATGAGAGCCATGTAGCCCTGTGAGCATTTACAGATAAGTTTGTTTCAGTGAACGTATTGGAGTCAGATAATGATTTATGGATCAACGCTCATAAAGAACAAAACAGACATATGCAATGCCTCACAACCCTTTCTTTGTTTAAAAACAAGCAAAAATCCTATATGAAAAGTGTCTTTCACTGGCACCACATGTATGGTCATACGCCATGCCAAGATTTTCTCTCCTTGAACTATTGGGAATTAATAGATCCAAATTCTTCTAAGGAACTGAAGACATTTAAATGTAAATGGTTTCACAAAAACAAATCATCTTATCAGCTTGTAAACATTAAATATTTGGCCAAAAACATATCTCCTCTGTTCTCAGCATAATATAAACAGATTTCCTTTTCTTTTTGGATTATCTACATACTTCGTTAAATGAGAATTTAACAACATTCCTTTCATAAATTGATTTTTTAACAGCAGTTGATTAAATATGTTGCTAAAATGTGGCTTACAACTTCCATTTAACTTGAATGGGATTCAGCCTTGACTGGAATATCTTAAGAAATTCAAGTTACTTATTTTACTGTTAACAATAACCGCAGACACATTGAGCTTGCTACATCTTTGGTTACACAATTAACTGTAAAAGCTGTTACTTTTAATGGAATGAACACCCAAAAAGTATCAACCTAGATATAGTTACAAAGCTGAAAGAACGGTAGTATCTTATGGTATAAAAACAGCTTTCTGCTGAGTTGAGTTTACAAATATGATTACGCCCTGAACTTCAATGCCACGGATAAGCCTGGATATGGCCTGGATCCAGTATAGGTGGCACTGGTTTTGTCATGGCTCCACAGTGCACAGCAACTTCTGGGCAATGACGATAGTGCTGTATTTCTTCTGTGAAAAGTATAAGTAAGTGGCTGAGTGCTGTGACAGAGCAGCCCCGAACCCAGGTGGATCCAGGATGGATCTGAAGCCACAGCCGGCCACGCTGACTTTTTCCACCACTGACGCTCTCCTGTTTTTGCGGGGATATCCACTTTTGTAAATCATTAAGGGCAAGCTCCCCAAATAATAAACGCAGTGGTTGGCTAAAATAATTTAAAAACTTAACTGTAAAAAAAGATGACTATGTCAAAGATGCGTTATGTGAAAAAAGCATTTAAAGGTGAATACAGATTAAGATAATTGGCTAAATTTCACTTTTCACAAACGTAGTTTTCTTGGGGGGGGTGTCAAATGTTTTTAAAGCTTTTGAGAAGTTATTGGTGTGTCATGTTTGATACTCCCTTGACAACTCTCGGTGTCTGATATAGGTTATTAAATCTCTGAAAACACATACCTCAACCACACAGCCGAGGTCCCGCACATAGTCACGCTCTGTCTCCACTAGTTCTTGCAAAACATAGCTGGAAAGAGAGAGAAAAACGAGTGTTAGTACCCCAACTCTTCATTCTCTAAATGAATTCTTTAGCACTTTGCTTTTGTCAGGTCAGACTCCTGCTGGGACCGGATCTGTAACGTATCAAATTTACGCAATTGGGTCTCTAATTCTTGAATGTCCCAAATCACTTACAGGTTCATGTACATGACCCATGACCGCTGTGGACTCTGATCACATATACAGACAATAAAGAGAGGCTTAGACATAGGTTTGTCATAAAGGCATAACGTTAAAGGAAGCAAGTTTGTTTTGTTTTGAAACAATTATTTTAAGTTTCACTGGACATGTAAGAAAAAATTTTAACTCAGATATTTAAAGCCTTGGGTCTGACCACTCATAACTGTTTAAGGCCTCTCCGATAAGAGGAGACAATCAGTTGCTCTGAAAAGCAAACCGCCTTGGCTGGCCTTGAAAAGGTCTGTTGGTCTGTTCATTTGACCAGCACTGAGTGGGCATCTCGTACCAGATACAGACTGCTGGGAGAGAGCACTCAGTAAAATCCAGTATCTGCCCTCACGCAGCATACAAGTTTTCCCTCTTCTCCAAAGGCAAGTTTAAACCTTTTGTAATGTTTTTCAGGACTCTTTTTACCGTAAGCAGCTTTACTGGAACTGAGACGCTATCAGGAAGGTGTGTTTGAAAAATATTCAAGTGTTTTGAATCAGATTACATCTGATTTTATGTTGCTTTCTTTTCCTTCACAACTATACGTATGATAGAAAGCACAGCACTTTCTCCCTAGAAGTGACAAGGGACATGCGTGTATCGTTTATAAATAAAGTACAACATGCAAATAACAAAAACTAGAGCTATAGGGGCACCTGGCTGGCTCAGTTGGAAGAATGTGTGACTCTTAATCTCGGGGTTGTGAGCTCAAGCCTGACGCTGGGCATACAGCTTATAAAACAAAACAAAACAAAAGAACAAACATTTTTCCAAACTCTAAGAAAAACAAACAAACAAACAAACAAACCACAAACACCTGCAGCTAAGGCTTACTGCACCCTTAAGAGGTTCTGAGAGAATTTCAAACATATACACAATTATTCTAAGAGAGACCCTGGATCTCCGGGTTGCCCTGATTCAGAGATGAACCCCAGTCACATTTTTGAAGGCGACAAAGACCAGAGCACAGCCGACAGTGACACTGGAAACATCTCTTACTGCCGTCTCTTTAAGGAGCTGGATTTCCTTTCCTCCATCTCATCAATGGGCGAAGAGGAGGAGAGAAGGGAGTTGTCGGAAGGGTTGAAGGAGGGGCTGCTACTGTCTCCCTGGTCAACAAGGAGTGAGCTGGGCCGGTCCTCCAGAGCCTGAAAGAAAACCAGACCACCAGTCATGTTTCCAGCCTACAGTCCACGAGGCTGAAATTAGGATCGGAAAATCTCATAAACCAGAAAATACAGAAAGCCGGACTATAAAATGAGAAGATCCACATTTGTGATATTACACGGTATTTGGTAACAAAAACCCCCACTATTAATACCAATATGGAGCAAGAGGAGCTGGGTAAATAAGTCAGAACAAAGAGGACAGTGAATTTATACGCATTAATACATTCTATTCTTTGTCACTAAATAATTAGAAATGATACAACTTGTGTACAGCAGAGCATTGCACCCATCTCTGGATGTATCACGAATTTCGAACGTAGCCGTTTTCTTCTCGGTTATATTCCTGTCCAGTGCGTGGAACCTCCTCCGTCAGGCCAGCCGACCCCAGGCACATCACCAGGGTCCCTTAGTGGTGGCTACATGGCAACGTCAGCGTTGTGCGTTAAAGAACGTGGGCTTTGTTTCTTCATTATCCACGAAGCCTTGACTCCGCGTCAGTACCCACAGATCGCCCAGCAAAACGGACCTCTGTTTCTGGACACCTGCAACCTCCCTCCTCTTGGGCAGCAGCAGCCGTCATGCTGTCTCGATGACGCATCCTAGACTCTCACTCCCCACTGGATTTTGGTTTTCACGAGTGACTGTTTTCAGTGTCGTATGCCCTGCGGAACCTCGAACAGAGCTCTGCGGTGTGGTCAACACATCTGACTCGGAAGTGGACTTCTGCCCCTGGATTAATGTAACAACGATTAGCGGCTGATTGCTTTCCCGTTGGTACATATTAACTGTGCTTCTTACCCTGAATTCCTAAAGCTCCTAGGGGTATGGGTTACGGTTCTTTTAAAATTTCCCAAGCACCCAGCTGGAGATGCAGAGAGGATCAAGGGGTAGTTTATCAACTGAACTGGGAAAGTGTGATTAGCTTATCTTCAAACAAAAAGTTCAATACAAACTTCAGGACACTTAACATTTCTTATCAAATCAAAACCGTCAATGCTCGTCCAATTTTCTCCCCTTGAGGGTAGCAGACCAGTGCGGGCTTTGTCACTAAGCACAGCTCTAAGGACACAAAGTCTGTCCATGTAATTTTGTTCACCAAACCCACGGAGCTGTGGAAACATACCAACTGCTGTGCTTATTTGTGATAAACCGTCAAGGAACGGGGCTTGATGAGAAAACAGCACTCTTATTTTTAAGTAAATAGTTATTGACCTTTACTGGAAGCCAGCACTCTGCGGGAAATAGCAGGGCTTTGCTCTGTGCTCATGGATCACGGCGACAGGGGTCTGGAGGAGGACGGGGTGCTTCGCACTGTCTCCCGTCTAGGTCTGCAAGGAAACAGCTGATACTCGTTGGATTCAATTCTGCTCCTTTCAATGGTGATAAAAAAGAAAGAAAACCAAGAAGATGTCTGTAGATGTCCCTTCAAACAGAGCTGCAAGCAGGGTGCTTCACTGGGGTGTGTGAAGCTCTGGTCTCCGGCTGGCGGAGCGGCTGTCTGGACCCCAAAGGACAGAGGTGCCGGGCGTGAACCCAGCTGGGCAGCCGGAGAGGGTGCAGACGCCCCGGCGGACACGATGGTGGTTTGGTGTTCCTGCCCGCCAGCTCTCACACAGGCGGCGTGACCAGGGAAAGGCCACCACGGGACTGAAACTCCTGGGACGTCACAGAGTCGGATGGATTATCTATCTGCGAAGCACCACGGGTTTGGTGGTGTATTATGGGCAGGTTCCCTCTGTTCCTTAGATGCAGGCAGGTCTGCACAGACAATCCATCTCCTCTAAGGTTAGTTTTGATAAATTTCCAGGTTGTGAAATTGACTTTCAAAGAGCTTAACAGAAGGTGTTATGGTTATTTTAATTTCCTTAGTTTGCCACTCCCATATAATTCCATGTTTTGTGAATTTGTGCCTCCTCTCTATTTTCTTGAGAAGGTTGCCTGATGTTTATTACTTCTTGAAAGAACACGTTTTTGGTTTTATTTATTCTGTTTTTCTGTTTTCCAACTCATTAATTTCTCTTGCTCTTCTAGTATTCTTGAGGTAGATGTTTATTTCACTTATTTTCATTCTTTCTCAGATCTCCCTTTATATTTCAATCGACGAAGAAAAGAAAACCCCAGGGTCAAGTTCAAACAGTCGCTGTGGCTGTTGGCCACTGCTGCCCTACTGCCAACGACGTGCAGGCAAGACGCATCCTCTTCCAAATCCTGGTAGGATCAGGAATGTGGGGATGAGAGAGAGAGGCCGAAATCCCAGGAAATAGTTTTCACGGTAGTTTTTATTTTTCCGACGGACTCAGCAGGTTTTAGGGTTAAGTTCAGGTGCCTGAACATCACGCTGCACAAGAGCTGAACAGCTTCTTCCCAGTCCAGTTAAGCTAACATGTAGCTTTTGAAGGGTAACTGATTCAGTGTGCAAATTCTACTACCAAGGCGCTACAGCCTGAGAGGTCACCCATAAGAAAACGGGGGCAGATGACTATGCATCTCTGGCACGTGATAAGTGTGCAGGGGGAGCTCAGGGTCACGTGAGAGGGCAGGCTAAAGGGTATTAACATGATTCAGAGTTTTCATTGACAAAAAGCAGTTCTCGTTTGACATCAGAGGATTAGTGACAGGAAATCAACACACAGCAATGTGTTCCTTGAGCCAGAAAAAGAGGGCAGGATCTAGATTACATTCCATGGACAATGAAGAGGGGGTGAGTCCATCCCAAACAGCATAAATACGGTCCTTCCACCAGGGAAAGGGCAGGCATTAGTGACTCTGCCCATGTGGATGGGACCTTGCTAGCAGCGTAGCAGCAAACAGCACTTGTACCGAGCGTAGAGCTAAAAGACACAGGCTCAGAGAGCCTAAGCGTAAGCAGCAGTGTTTGAACACAAGTCTACCTGACTCCAAAACCTACGCCCTTTCCACGACGCCAAGAGCTTTAGGCCTGTTAACTGAAGGAGAAACGTAAGTGAGTAGAAAGAACTTAGTTTCGACTGGTAAAGTTCAATGCCTTAAAACTGAGAATAAGGAATAAAGCAGTAAGAGCTGAACGAAACCGTGTCGTAGACCTCCTCTGCATTGCAAGCGCATCTGAATTAATCAGAAACCAATCTCTGTCCACTTAAAATGGAATGCGATGTCAGTACTTGCACAATGATGGCCTGGCAGGGTGACAAAGAGTTGCCTCAGAGCATTGCTTGGGAAAACTATTTCAATTATTAGACAAGAATAATTTTAATGATCATATAACTGAGGAGTATAAATGACTGTTTTAAAAATGTTTAAGGGTGTTTGAAAGCTCACTGGGTACAACTTAAGTACCCTTTGTTTAGACCATCAATCAAGTTGTCTCAAAGAGACAGCCAGGATGTACTTCAGTGCAGTTCAAACTGCAATGATCCCAAATTCTTGACCAGTGGGGTCAAGTTCTTGGGTTATCTACCAAGTACTAGCAACCTTCCTAACTTCCAAGCCCATCATGTCACTTTCAGAACATGACTGCCTGAGAAGAAATTCCAGTGATGGTGGAGTGAGACAGTGTGGAGCTTTTCTTGACAGAATCCCCACTTGACTGAGTCAGCCATAGTTTCATTAGTGTGGAAGTGTCTGAAGGTGTGCTGAGGGTCGGTGGTACCAGAGATAGGTTGACAGTTTCTTTTGCAGTCTCTGATGATTAGAATGATCAGATGATTGATTAGAAGCTGTCTCGGGGTAGAAGAAATGGGAATGATCTAACATTACCCAGTTAATACCTGATGGAAGGAAGATAAATGTCTAAACTTAAAAAGTATACTCTTTGATCTGGCAATTCCAAGGTCGAAAATCTACCCTACAGACACAACCACGCACACATAGCCAACATGGGTGTTTACAGTAGTGCAAAACTGAAAACTTTATACACACACACATACACACGTACGTATTATTACTAGGGATGTATTTAAATAAATTATAGCATAATGAGGTCTCTGCTCCTTCGTGGCTGGTTGTTTTTAAACTCTGTGGCTTTAGTTTTTTCATGTGTAAAATAAAATGACAATAGTGTGTACCTACCTCATTGGACTTCCAATATGTTAATATATGCTCAGCACTTAGAATGGGGCCTGGGTTAGAGTAAGCCCTCAGGAGATGATCACTGCCATCTATATACAGTGGACTACTGTGCAGCCAGTACAAAAAATGAAGTAAATATGTATGTACTGATGTGGGAAGATCCTCAAGATATACTAAGTCTCAAAATCTTAAAAACTCCACAAATCCACTCTGAAAGAAAGAGCAGGCACAAGCATCCTGTCCCTCTCACCTCCCCGCATATGTGTGCACCTGCCGAGAAAACGTCTGCAGGAAAATCTACCAAACTGGTCACAGTGGTTACCTCTGGAAGATGGACTGGTAAGAGAGGCTGGGGGCTTTTATTTTCAGAGAGGTGACGTTTAAATGATGTTAAGTCACTTTACAGGAGTTGTAGGATATAGTAATGTAAATGTTGTTGCCAATAATGGTTTTTCCATCTCATAGGAAAACTGAAGAAACACAGAATTGCTTTGAATCAGTTAGAAGCAATGCACACCTATCTAACTTCAAATCAGTATTGTTGACTTTGGGGCTTTTATTAAACAAATCCATGTTGGCCAACTGGAAATGCAGAGGTCACTCAGAAAATAAAGCCCTTACATAATAATGCATGCTTTTCTCTCCTGTACACTGTAAATCCGGAAGAAAGACCTCAGAGACAGCAAAAGAAACTGTCAACCTATCTGTGGGTACCACTGAGCCTGGGCACACCGTGGACGAGTGGGGCCGACCCGACCCGACCACAGCCGTAATGGTGTTAGCACTGCTATCAGTGAGGGTGCAGGAATGGATTATAATCTTGGCTCCTGGGAGGGACCTCCAATCTCCTGGGATATCTTGCTTGACAGGAATGTTTGTTTACAGAGGGGCCTCGGGCCAAGACAGAGCATCTATGCCAACGGTATGACTCTTGCTGGGGGCTTTGGGCCACGTGGGGTCCTGATTTCTGGAGGGGCAGGGGACAAAGGGGAGCCACGCAAGCAGTCAGTCTTGCGTACATGACTGAGCTCAAATAAACACTCTGAACACCAGGGCTCGGGTTAGCATCCCTGGCTGGCCAGACTCTCCGTGTGTGACATGCACTGACGTCAGACACCACTGTCAGGACAGGAGACGTCAGCGCTCTGCATGACCCTATGACCCTACCGGGAGGGGACAGCTGGAAGCCTGAACCCTGAACCACAGCTGCACCCTGCCCCGTGCCACCTCCTCCCTGGCTGACTTGAATCTGTCCTTTCACAGTATAAACCACAACTGTGGGTACAACGCCTTCTCTGAGTTCTGGAAGTCGTCCAAGCCAATGACTGAACCTGAGGGTGATGTTGGGGACCCCCAAACTTGCAGGGTGGTCAGAAGGGAGGGTGGCCTTGGGGTCTCCACCTGTGTAACACACCCCAAGCACATTCAGCAGCCCCGAGAGCGGTTTCCAAAGCTCAGGCTCGCTCTGTCTGGGAAACCTTACCATCTTGCTCTTCACGAGTTCTTCAATCGCACTCACGAGCTCGGCCGCACTTGGCGTTTCGGAGCTGGTGGGCCGGACTAATAACCGGGAAGAGGCCTACGGAAGAAGTTAAGAAAAAGAAAGGGGGGAGGGGGAATGCCTCACGTTAGTCACCGGACAGACAGTAAATTCTCCTGCAAGCTCAAGCTCTTTTTCAAAGTAAGTCCAGACAAAAAGACCACAAGTTTGTCTTTGTTTGCATTTATTTAAAGTCATCCTTTTAAATTTACAATATTCTGACATGAAATATTAAATAAAACCTGTCTGGGATACATGTGGAAAGCAGACAAAGTCTGTTTTTAATCCTCAGTCGTGTAACATCATAATATTTTTCAAAAGAGGTGACTGGGCACGGGGAGATTCTTACTGTAACTTTGGCAACTGCCAGCAAGGCTAGTGGCTAAGCAAAAAAAAAGTACGGAATCTGATCAACGGAAGAATGAAAGGCTTAAGTTCTAATGAGTGAATCCTTAAATAACCCAGAAAACAAAACAGGATACTAAAAACGGCTTTCCTGTGTTTATGGGGTTAAAAGAAAGAAACAAGAAAGAAAAGGAAAGGAACCAGGGTGCACTGACCAGACAGGGCAGAGGGGGACGAGCTCACCATTTTCTGTGCCATCCATTTCCCCAATGATTAGTGCAGAGTACAGAAGATCTGTGGCCTCACAAGCTACCAGATGCCATTTACGGCTAGAATCAGGGTGTACAGGGGGTGACAGTTAAGGGATTTCAGGGAGGGACCACTGAATTCAAGTTTCAGTAATTAGCAAACACGGCGTGTTTGCAGATTACTCGTGCCATCAATTAACTGGAGACTAGAAGAGGGCATAATATGAACCTTGCTTCATATTAAGGACAGCAGAGAAGCATGCGACACACGGCTAGCTGTCCTAACGATGCATTTCTCACAGTAGACAGATATGGGTTTGTACATTCACAACAAGGCTTTTACATATGTGGATCCATGTATGCGCTTTGCAAAACAAATGTTGGTTTGGTCTAATGAAATCTGGAGTATGGGGTGAAGAAAACGAAGAAAAAAATTCAAATGGAGAGGTAAGGAAACTGAGCCAAAACAGACACAGAACACAAATCAACATAATGCTGCAGTGAAAGTTTACAAAAAGAGAAAACAGAACAAAACAAAATATTAGTCACAAGGTAATATACTCGCTGGGAATATCACTACAGATTTTTGCAAATGAAGAGCTGCTACTGATAATACCCAATGAGGTAACGCAGCAACTGATACATGATTCTAGCAAACCAAAGTACACTGTGCAATCCACTCTCCAAATGGAGAAAAACACTCTTCTTGGGGGAACAAGTCAACCAGGCCCTCCACCTCACTTTGGCTAACCATCAGATTTGAGAAATGTCAGTTCTGTGCTTTAAAAGAAGGTATCGCTTAGAATGCCACAAAACAGTTTAGGAATTGTCTGAGAAGTGACGCATTCCCATTTCCTGCCGAGGCTACTCTGTGCAGGGGGCGGGGTCCTCTGTCACCTCCCCTCAGCTCCCGCAGCACGCGGCCAGCACCTCAGATGCCCCCAAACTGCAGACTCCAACCCAAGCCACGTCCTGAGCCAAGACCCGCAGCGCCCTGACCGCGCACTCCGAGCCACAAAGCGGGAGGAGGCGGGAGACGGCTGCCCAGGCTACGACTGCGTAGTCGGCCTCGGCCTCACACTTGTCGGTCACGGGGCCGGGGCAGAGTCCAGATCATAAAACACAGGCAGTCCAGCAAATGACCGTGTTAGCACGGAGGAGGGAGTCAGGGAAGGAAAAAGAGGAAGAATGGGGAAAATGATGAAAACATCTGTTATACTCAGAAAACTTCGTTACTGCCAAAAAAGAAAAGGTCTCCGGTGATGACTTCATAGCATGGTTTTCAACACCTGCCAGTCTTGGGAAGCACACCGGGGCCAGAACGTAAGGGGATGTATGAGCCAGTTACCAGCTTTCCATTTTGATACTTTAGGGCTCTACACCTGGGATGCACAAAGTTGTTGTAGATCAGGTAAGAACTAACCAAACAAACAAAAACCCAAGATTGGTTTGAAGCCTCCACATACACCTGAAGAGGAGACTCATGGTTGTAAACCGATTCCTAGACCCTGGCACCTGTCCCTGCACCCCAGGTGACCCTTGGCACTAACAGCAGGCACGCTGGGGAGACCAACTGGACAGCAGCACCACGTCATCTGGAAACAACGCCCGTGTGCAAAAACACCTAGCAGAGAGAGCAAGATGGCCTAGTGTTCATTCAGGGCTGCGACCCCCAAGACTGCGTGAGATTTGTCTGACTCCTGTCTCAGGGACACTGGTCAGTACAGTAAAAAGAAAATAAAGTTACTTTAGAGGCAGCACTTACTGAAGCATTATTAAAAATGCAGTGAACGTGTCTGTAGGAGAAACGACACGTGCTGGCCCACTGCTTGCTCTAAACTGACTCTGGTATTCCTACGTGTGGGGTGAAAACAGGCCGCACAGCTTCCCGCCGCCTGTTCTCAGCCCTGCTGTGACGCTGGTGCTAGGTGGCGGGGCCCTTACCTTGTCGTCCTGTGAATCCGGCTGCAGCAGGCTGTGCTGTTGGATGGCCATGGGCGGGGGGAGGGGCACGGCGTCGGCGCCCTCCTCCCCTTCCTCCTCCCCGCAGCTCTGCATGCCCGACGAGGAGGACTTAGAGAGTGTGCCGCTGCTCAGGCCCTCGTTCCGGCCCCTCTGAAATCAAACCAGTGTCCGCGCGTCACGTTCCAGGCCCGACTGTCAACATCAGGTCACAGACAGAGCCCTAAAGGGTGAACTGGGGGGAGTGTGGCCGGCACAGGAACGGAGGGAACAGAAATCAGGAGCAAGCTCTTTCCACCCCCGATGGGAACTGCTCATCCCTTCCTGCACACCAGCTACCTTGCCTGCAGACTCGGACCGGAGAAGGGCCCCCCCGCGCGTGTCTTCTGAAGAGACCGCCAACATTATCCGTTAGGCTTTGAACACATCTCGTCGTCCACCACCGCCCCCTCCCCGGGGACCAGTTCAAAAGCCTGAACCCTTAATAACTCTCATTCGGTTCCTCTCGTCTACTTCCATTTTGTTTCTGATAACTTGCTAGAATAAAATTCACTGAAACTATAATGGCATGAGGACTAATACAGTTCAAAATGCTCTGGAAGAATCTGAATTTAGTCTCACATTACTTTTACTCGGCTTTCACGTTTAGAAAAGTTGTCAGTTTTATTTCTACTAAGAGGACACAGATGTAGAAAACAGACAGATGAGGACATAATAAACCACATTACTGCAGTGAAAACCCAGGGCAGAACGTGCCCAGGAAAAAAGCAGCAGAAAACCCATGTCTGCAAAACAAATTAAACGATACAAATCTTATCCTATCTGTCTGCCTTTTTCTTTTTTTTGAGGGAGCTGGGTGGGGCTGGGGGTGGCGGGCCTCAGTTAAAAACTCTGAGGGCCCCTCACTGCCACCACCAGCCCGACAGCCTAGCCTGGGGGTCACGAAGGGATTCGGTTCCTTGCGGTGTAATTTAAAGCTCCCACCCCTGAATGAAAAGGGAACTTACAAAAATTCCCGGCTGGCAGATACCCGTGTATCTGTAATGACGTGGGAACGATCCAGTGTTTACTGGTTAGCAAAGTAAGCTCGCCCTGTGTCGGCTGGGGAGGACAGATGTTAAGCATGAACTGAGGACACCCACACCCCTCTGGCCCCTGCACGTCTAAAGCTGGGGCCCTGCCTGCGCCACGCTGCGGCCATGGTCTAGGCCGAGCTCAGGGACGGCCTGCACCTTCGCAGCTTGAGCGGCACCTCCTGGCTTGTCTGTGGCAGTGGGGCCAGGCGGGCTGGGCCGGCAGGGCGCCTGCTTCCCGCTGGAGCAGGCCTGGGGGGACGCTCGGAACCCTGCGCTCCTTCTCGGGAGCCACCGTGGGTCCCGACCAGGTCAACACGGAGCTGCCAGGGGCCCGCCCGTCCCCACCGAATCCAGTCTGCTAACGGGGGATGGAACGAGCTGACAGTCACAGGGACCCACGGGAAAGGGAACCGAAGGAGCGTGTTCCCACGACAAACGAGCATCCCCACGACTCCAGGGGAAAGACCGGGGGGCTCTGACCTCTTCCACCGTCTCGTCCTGCGGGGTGGCTGCGCTGTCGTCCGAGTCCTTCTGCGAGCCGGCATCGGCGCTCTTGCGGACCTCCCGGCTCTTCTTGTGCTTGTGCGCCAGCTTCTTCACGTGCCCGTCGGCCTTGCCGCTGCTCAGCCGTCGCACCGGGCTCGTCAGCCACTTGCGCAGCGTGTTGCCCGGGCGCTTGGGGCCCGGGGAGCTCTGGGCCCCCATCATGTGGGGCTGGAGAGAGGCCACGGAGGCGGGCGGGCTGGCATCGTTACTGGAGACGGACAGCGAGTCTGAAGGGTGAGAGAGACACGGCAGGTTTGACCGAACGGCCTACAAACAGATCCTCCGGCCGTGTTGCCCGCAGGCTGTGCCCGCCGCCTACCTGCGGCCTGGAAACGCGGGAAGGGAAGGTCCGCCGTCTCACGCACACACCTTTCAAAGCTTTACTGAACCTGAGTTGTTCCCAGAGACGACTCTCCTCAGGACGTACCGTTCCCCCCAAAACCCCAAGTCACCAATCCCCTGAAGACCATCACACAGATGGTCTTTAAAACCGTGTTCATCCACTTTCTTGATAAACACAAGCTATGAAAGAAGATTTCAAAAGAAACTAAGAACTAATCCTGGTGCATAAAGACATCAGTTTGACTCACTACCAGTGAACAAAAAGTACGGCTCTGTAAATAAAACGTGGACGTGTGCACGTACCCACATCAGAATGGATCTGACCTGGTCAGACTTTGGGACAAATGACACCCATCTGGAACGCTGTGTCAAGAGCGAAGTCAGCAGCTGGGAAAGGGGGCAATGCCGGCTGGTTTGGTGGGAGATCCGGCCTGGGGCCGGACCCCGGAACTATGCAGGCGCAGGGGGTCTTTCTCTCGGACTCGAAGTGACTTCTCTCGTCCAAGTAAATACCAGCAGCACATTTTTAAAAGAAATGTGAGGGGAAGCCTTCCTCAAATAACCAACAATGCTTTGCAGAAAACATATCCGAGTGAATCTTCTCACTGGATCTCAAAAATTAGAGAGAGTCGACCCTGAATTGTTTTTTCAGGAGAAAACAAGAGACCTAAAAGAAGCTTAGAAGACAGCTGACACTCACCGAATCCAAGCAGTTATGAGGCAGGACTTTACAAACTGAAAACCGGTGACAGGACACACCGCCTGGCCCCTTCCTGAGCACCTGACTTGAGGGTGTCAGTCTAGTGAAATGGAGTAAAACGCTTTACACTTTAAGAAATGGAATGAGGAAGAAGATCATTCACTATGCTTGTTATTGTCTTAAGTCTTCTGCAGCCTGAAAAATATATTAAAATTACTCTTTGGGACGATCCTATTTTACAGACACCTGTATTCGTCTGTTTACCTCGGTGGCACCGGAGACATTATGTGCTGCAGTTACAAAGCAGGACAGCTAATCCCTCCCAATCCCGTGATTATATGCGAGAGAGTCAACAGTAGTTTCCCACTCCTGCTCCAGACTCCCGGACGAGACGGCGGATCCCTGTCTAATTGCCATCTCATTCCTTCCCTGGCCCAAGCCTTGCATGGGTGGAGGGTATAATCTTCCATAAACAGATGACACATTTCAAGCAGGATCGCTCATTCTTAAAAATCTAGATTTTCTCAGAGCCAGACTTTGGTTCAAAACTAAGCAATACAGGATTCAGCTGACAAGCAAAAACCTTTTCCCCTGCGTGGGTATGTGCACGTAGATGTGTGGATCTAGATTCGTTCGTTTGTAACTTTATTTTAAAATGAAAGTCACTACAATATTTCCACGTCTCTCCTTTTCCTCAGGCACCATCTAAAGAGGCAGGAGGGAATTACACCATTAAGCTGGCCACAGCACACAGCAAGTACTTCCTAGACATTTTCTCAGGTGCCAATTCAGGATAAAGGCAAACAGGGAAGCACAGTGCCTAGCCTCAGGAACTTTCACGTAGAGACAACAAGAAGGACAAAAAGAAGAGGGAGGTTGGGGCAATCCACGCGCCAAATGACAATTTATTCAACTGCAGGTTTTTTTTTTTAAGTTCCAACTAATTTTATTAGCAAGATGCTGGGTCAGCCACAGCAGGTGACACTTCCACAGTCCTTTAGTGTACTGGGACTCAGAGCCAAGCCCTGTACGTGCCACTGGACAAAGGTGAATAGAACCGTCCTTCACCCATGGGATCCGCCATGTAGTGTTTTCCAGGACCACATAACTATGAGGCCAGAACTATAAGCGAGTACAAATCCTGTTAGAGGCTGGGAAGAAGGGGAATTGAGTAGACGGATCCCAGAAGGCTTCTTGAAGGAGGCATCAGAAATCCCCAGCCCTAAGAAGTAGAGCCAGCTGATTCACAGCCCACATGTGAAGGGCAGTCACGTCTCCCACATACATTCACTCAGCCGGGTAACTCAAGACAAAGGACAGTGGAGGTGGCACTCAGGCGGAGGCTGCGAGACGTCTGGGGCTGGCCAACCTACGACAAGTGTCACTGATGGGGCCCACTGTGCCTCGTATGAATTGAGGGAGGCAGGAAAGAGACAGAGGCCCTCTTACTTCAATAAAACCCAATCAATTACAGGTCTTGACATTCATAAGCAGAATCCTCACACGTTCCAAGTAACAGGGAGCACCAGCTAAGCCAACAAATGAACCTCACACGTGTTCTTGTGCCTACAAGTGAGAATCTGGGGGAGTGTGGCACGGGAGCAGTGTAGCACACAGCGTGAATCCTTACTGAAAAGGGGACGCCCGCTGTTACCCTGACACAGTCTTTGTCCACCAGAGCCTGCAGGGTCACTGAGAAGCGGGAGGGCACTTAGATGGGCGTGGGCAGTGGTGGGCAGGGACTCGGGGCAGGCCCCGGAGCACAAAGACCTCTCCTCTGGTCAGCAGCCCCAGCCGGCCTTTGGAGGCACGAGGGCATGAACTGCAGCCCATCAATAACGCTTTGTGGGATGCGGCTGGCTCTGCCCGCATACTTCCCAGGGCATTCTAGCCTCGCTCGCAAAGGAGCTAGCCTCTCCCTGTGGGCTCAGCTGCAGAGCGTTTGGTTCGCTGCACTTTGGGAAATAGGTTCAAAAGAGAGTCCCTCCTCACTTGGCAGGTCACGCGTTATAAACGTGGCCGTGGCCTGAACGTTCCATCCCAGACCCGGAAGGGGGCAGAGCTGCCCAAGGCCGGAGCTCACCGGTTACAGATGAACTGCTGTTTCCAAGGGAACAGCCATTCTCTTCCTGGGCTGCTCTTTATCAAATCACTTAATGACACTGTTTCACTTTACTGGAATATTTAGGACTTAGAAAAATCTGGCAGCCACTACGAACTAAGGAGAAAGTTTTGTTGCATTGTAAGCAGCACTGTTTCAGTTGTTGTTTTTAAGATCTATGCCCATCATGGGGCTTCAACTCCCAACCCCGAGATCAAGAGTCGCATGCTCCACTGACTGAGCCAGCCTGGAGACTGTACAATTTTGTCAAATTTTATTTTATTTTGTTTTGTTTTATTTTACTTTATTTTTTAGGTCAAATTTTAAATTTTACCTTGAAAAAACTATTCTACTTCAGGAGTCTGAAAATGTAGAAGGAGATTTCTTCACCTGTCTCCAAGATGAGCAGACACTCTGTCTGGTGCAGGTCTGATACACTGGCCACAATTCTGGTGATCAGCAATTAAAAAAAAAAAAAAACAACAAACCCCTAAATCAAAAGCAAAATAAATTCCTTCTCTTTCTACTTTGCCTTTAACAGTAACGCTCACTTTTTCATGCTACTTGGCACTCTTTGAAACACAACAAATGGTATTTCTTTCTTTACACTATACAAACTTCTACCCAAATCAATGAATTAAACACTCCATTTAAATGCTCGTTACTTGCTTGTGACATAATGTAACAATCAGGAATTTAAAAACTTAAAAATCAGGGGCGCCTGGGTGGCGCAGTCGGTTAAGCGTCCGACTTCAGCCAGGTCACGATCTCGCGGTCCGTGAGTTCGAGCCCCGTGTCGGGCTCTGGGCTGATGGCTCAGAGCCTGGAGCCTGTTTCCGATTCTGTGTCTCCCTCTCTCTCTGCCCCTCCCCAGTTCATGCTCTGTCTCTCTCTGTCCCAAAAATAAAATAAAAAACGTTGAAAAAAAAAAAAATTTAAAAAAAAAAAAGTGAAAAAAAAAATAATAAAAACTTAAAAATCATTGAAACTTAATATATTCATTAATAGAATGGAATAGACTCCTGTTAATTTTGTTGTTGTTGTTGTTGTTGTTAACTGAGGAACACACTTTGACCACTAGACCAGCTGCTTTGTTGCAACTTTAACCAATGTGTCCTAATGGTACCTAGTGGAACTAAGGTCCCTAATGTTACTGGGCACAAGGTAAGCCTCAATCACACAACCAACAGGGCTTTAGAAGGTCTCCTTGGGAAGATCTTAAATTACTGGCCTGCACAGAGGTGCCTTTTCTAGAAGGGTTCCCGGCGGCTGTGATACGCTGAGTCTAACGTGTCCTGCCCAGGTATAAACACCACTCGGGCAGGCCCCCTTCCTCTAAAACCTCACCTTTCTGCCGGATTACACTGTGGATGGCTCAGGCCAATAAGAGTGATCCTCAGGTGGAGGGCTATGGTCCCAGCTCTGTATAACCCTTTCGTGACGTGACGGTACTCTCCCAGCTGGATAACTGCCAAGACAGGAAGCCAACCGCGACCTTAGACTCCAGGTTTCACGTGAGTGGGTGCTGAGTCTGGTTTGTTTACAAGTACGTGCCCAGCTGCCGGCAGGATGTGTGGCACATCCTGGGAGCTTAAATGTGTGTGTTGAATAAATGACAAATGGGTGAGTGAGTCGATTACCAGCTATAGGCTCCCTCCCCGACTCAGCACACTGCCTGCTAACTTAGGTTGACCGCAGTAAATGCCACCAACGTCCTGACTTGGTGGTAGACCCTCCTCAGTTCCGAGATGAGCTACAAGTACCACCGAATTTTAGTCAAATTCATCAGTCTGTCAATTACTTACTTGCAAGCTGGTAATTCACAGCAGATTGAGGCTATTCTTGTAATGATCTGCCCTACGTGGGGCTTTCTTGTAAGGCAGAGGCAGGCCCAGGAGCTCGTGGTGAGAGTGGTGTGAACGTGAACTGCGCCCATCACGCATGGTGGGGACCAGGGAGCAGAAAGTGGATTCAGGACCGCACTGAACGGAGAAATACGGCAGAAACTAACCTGACCCTCAAAGAAAACTGTATTTGTTCCTGTTTCCCATCTTCAGCTGCTGTCTCTTGCCTTTCCCTCGATTCCTAACTTCTGGGAAGTAAAAAAAAAGACTCAGCACCCAGTCCCACTGCTTTTTCACCCATCCCCAACCTTCCTGCCTCCAAGAACGGCTGCGGTCACATCATGTCTTGTCTGGGGATGTGCACTCTTCTAGCTTGGGGAAAATCCACTGATTCAAGTTCCAGACGGAGGATCAATTATGTGGCAAAAGGAACTGTGGGCTTGTCAAAGGGTCTGAGTCTCAGCCTGGTTCTCCCCCTCAATAGCCATGACCCCACACTGACATCCTGGCATCTGGATTTCCTCATCTCACAGGGCCACTGTTGGATTCCATGAAACAATGGGACGAATGAGCTTTACAAACGGTAAAGTGCTATTTGCAAATGTAGGATGGCTGAGGCGACCTTCTTCAGGACTCCTTGGTAGTTCTACGTGACTTATTGCCACACTGTATTTATGCAACTGCGAGTACCCAGAAAATGGGGATTTGGGTTAATCATCTTGGTAATCACAAGCCTGGCACGGTGATCAGGACATCCTCGAAATCATTTTGAGATGGATGGATGAAGCAAACCACATGGATTAGTTCATTTTCTTTCCATTTAACAACTTGTCCCTTATTAAGAAGAAAAAGTAAATTGCAGCGGGAAGAGATACTATCAGCACATCAGTCTTTTAAAAAGACGCTCGAGTGCATACATGAGAAAGCCATTTGTGATCTGCCTGAAGCCCTAAGAGAGGAAATCAAGTTTATGTCCTCTTATTTTGAGGGGGAGACCAAGCCCACATAGATGGCTTCTTTGCTAAAGTCAGAGTTCATGCAAAGTCCATGCTAGATTTCTTCCTAAAAAAAAGGAAAAAAAGCTCGGGAAAGGAGGGAGAGCAGGAGTGCTGACCCCAGCCCCTTGCAGGAAAAGAGTCTTACCGTGCGAGTACACACAACACAGAGACTGTCGGGAGAAGATAAATCGCCTTCTCGTCCCAGTCACTAAGTTAGAGACATCTGTGATTCATAGAGCACTTTTTTTTTTTTTTAATGTAAGAAAAAAAGGCAAAAGGACCATATCCTGCTAGTTGCAGACTAAGAAGGATCACGTTTCATTTGAACCCTCCCCCCATTTCACAACGGTGGCAAGTCTCAGGGCGCCTGTGAGTGCACGGAGTGAGGAGCACAGTGCTGATTGTGTCTGTTCACAGACTCTGACACGCTACGCCCTGATCGCGACGACGTTTCACCGGAACCTGTTTTCCCTTCCTGCCTTTCTTCCTTTTGTGTCCCCACAGCACATGGCTCCAGGAGGGCAGAGATGTCTGCTGCTCTGTTCATGCTGCCTCTCCAGAGTTTAAAGCCGGCTTTACCTTGAAGAGGGCTCTCTACAGATCAACAGTCATTCGAAAGCAATGGGGCCAGGTTCTGGCCCCATCCCATCACGTCCTGGGCTGGGCGCCGTGCAAGTCCTGTAGCTGTCTGACTATGGAGTGATAGTGAGTCCTCACCAGGCGGCTGGGGTGGGGGTGGGGGGGGGGGGGAAGGAACAAGCACGGACTTTGTAATGTTACAGTCTGACACAAACAGGAGGCAATACTCGTATTTTTGCACAGAAAAAGAAATCGCAGAAGACCCGGAAGCAAGTAGGGGGAAGCGGGCTGCTGGGCTGATCGCTCCCCGGAAGCAGGGACCGCGAGGACGGTGAAGGCCCCGTCACTCCGGGGGGCCAGCGTGCCACCACCACAGCACCGCACGTCTGCAGAGACCAGGACCCCTCACTCCACATAACGTCAAGCAAACGGGCACACAGGACCCGCGTGGACGCCCGTGTCACATCTGACGAGGCCCGACCACCACGCAGACGTGCACAGTCAACGCTGGGAGACCTTCCAGGAAATTGCAACCTCACATTTCAAATTCTCTTTCAGGGTCTCCCCCAACGATTTTAGCTAGTTTTGAAGGAAGGGAGTCCCATCTTTCTGTCCACTGTACATGGTCAAAGATCCCTGTCAAATGAACAATGCGGTGATGTCTCGATATACACGCTAACTCGGCTTGGCAGGTTCCCACGGCAAACCGCTAATTTACAATTCTACTTATAAGGACATAAAGGCATGTTTATTTAGCAGCTATTGCTAGAGAAAGACTATGTGCTCAAGAAAGATAACTCAAGGACACTTTGGGGCAGCTGCTTCCAATGTCTGATGGTAATTCCATCGGACTATTTTAGAACAGACTGGGCAGGGTTTAATCAGGTGCACCTGGCCTCCGGCAGTTTCTCAAACCTCTGTCTTGTCAAGGATTCGATGCAGCAAATCACATTTTAATTTAGGAAATTCTTGTACCATGCCAGGAAGGTCGCGACGTACACGTGAGAATCAGATGTAGAAAATTACTTACGGAACAAAGAGTAAGTTGGTTGCTGACTGGGTTGGGGCTCAAATATTCCAGAGCATAATTTTCTGAATAATGACTGTCACTTCTACTCTTGGCAAATTGGCTTTTAATTCCCTGCTTTTGGAATTGAGGTGACATCTCTTTGGAATGAAAAAACCCAAAAAGGCCATAATGTACTAGAAATCCTCTTGAAGATCACATAAAAAGTGAGCGGATCTATACGTTTATTTTCCCGGATACACGTCTACATTTCGTTCTACACAGGGACCACAACCACCTCCACGGGCTAAGTCCGTTAATTTACAGCCACGATGAGCGAGGTGAAGCCGGGCTGTTACCTGGGGGGAATTCTGTGCACCGAAGAGGAACTCGACCTGCCCAGTGATGCGGTTCTACTTCCAGAGCTTCAGATACCGGAGCAAGCACGTCTCCAAACTTAAGTGAGCGAGTGCCTGGAAACGTTTCCTGAGGGACTTCCTGCTCATTCCGGTTACCCTACTGCTCTTACACAGCCTCTGCCCATCTCTGAACCTGCAATTCTTAAGTTGCTCCCCAGCGTCAATAAAGAGCCACCAGGCCAGGCCCGCAACACGACAGGCCACCACATCGTCGGCGCCATCGGCCGGTTACCTCCTCTCCTGCACACGCCCACGTCCAGGTGTCCCAGGGCTCCGGGGCTTCACCCGGGGCTCAAACGGTCACACGAAGTCATGCTGACACAGGAGACGGCCTTTTTAAAAAGTGGGAAGCTGGACAGAAGGCCTGAGCACTAGAGTCTGCAGAATGGTAAGGAATGAAAAATGTGGCGTGAGCGTTGAAGGCAAATCTGCAAGGGGGGGTCCTTAACGCAAACACGTGAGCTCTGAATTTGCTTTCCAATATGAAGTCGAGACTGAAAACATGAAAAGATCAAACTCCCAAGTTGCTGCTGTTGTTTGTTAAAAACGATCCCTGGATTCCACCAGAGGTCCAGCACGGCCTGGCCACAGCTCGTGCTGTAATAAAGCACACATGTCCTTTGCTGCCTGAGAAAACGCACAAAAGTGACCAGCACATTCGCTGTTCCCGGAGCAGCCCCTCCCGTGAACTCACACCAGGGTTCGCTAGCATCCCCCCCCCCCCCAGCCCCCACCTCGGGGGACCGAGTGGAAGAACACGATGTAATCACTGGCACCCATGAAAACCGACTCGCCTAGAAAGCACTGCCCTCAAACAGAAACACTCGCTCTACCTGGTCTCTCGGCGGAGGCTGAAAGCGAGGGTGTGCACAAACAGGGCGATTACCCTGCTGTGCGCTTAGGGGGCCGCGTCGTGAAGAGACAAGGGCCTTTTCACCACCACATAACGCGAGGAGCATGAGGGACACGCGGCTCATAATGTCTCACCAGACAAACGTGCAAACGGAAGTCACACGCGCAAACTTGCTCCTTTGGCTCACAGAGAAATTGCCAAGTGCTATTTATTCTTGGTGTGGGTTCTGAAGACACTTCAAGCATTACATAATCATTGGAAAATGTGGCTATGTCAACAAATGCAAAACTGCAAGCGTCATTTTCCCTCTCAAATTCATTCTCGTGAGGGGAATGCTAACCTGTCAGAATTTCTGGTCAGGAAAGCATCTCATCTTAAAGATCTTTCTCCACGTGTGGGAAATTAAAAAAAAAAAAAATCTCTCTCCACGTGAATTTCAACACTTGAATTTCCAGTAAGGAAATGTGAAAAAATTAAATAAAAATGAAAGCAGATGGCCTACTCCTTTGCTTGGCTAATCAGATGAACAGGATATCACAAACTGCCAAAGTGGAGATTTGAAAACACCTCACAAATGGAATAATAGGAGAGTCAATTTTTTTTTGTTTTTTTTTTTGTTTTGAGAGAGAGCACACACACATGTAGGGGAGGGGCAGAGGGAAAGAGAGCAAGAATCTTAACTCCGTGCTCAGCACAGAGCCCAACACGCGGCTTGATTCCACAACCTGGATTATGACTGAGCCAACTGAGCCACCCTGGTGCCCCTGGGAGAGTCAGTTTCCACGGTGGATAACCCAAAGGACGGACCAGTCTGGATCAATGTAAGGAATTTAACACGGATCGAGTGAACAGACTTATCCACACCCTGAACAAAATGGGCCCTGGCTCATGTGCTGGGTCAGGAATGCTCTGGGTACAAGTAGGTCTGTGGCTGGTGACAGTTCATCAGCAGGCTGTTGGCCTTCAGGAAAAGAGGAGTTTGGCAGCTGTCGTGTCCTGTGACCGGGACACTGGGAGAGGGCGGCGTAGGGATGAGAGGCGGACCAGCCCCCGGTCGAGGCGCAGGGCCGACACGAAACCCCTCACGCCGCTGGGTGCCCTGCTGATCTGACACCCCTTTCCAGGGAGGTGGGGGAGACCAGGCACACGCAAGTCGGGTCGACTGCTCGCCTGATGCAGACACTCACGCGCCGCAAACCACCCCGTCAGAGAACACAACCATGTCGTCAGAGCTCTTGTCTCCTTCTCTCAACCCTGCTCTTACGTTGGGGCTTCCTTTTTCACGTGAGCCTCCTCTGCCCGGGACAAACGCTAGCTTTGTTTGAGGAGAGCTTCCAGCCCATACGCCTGCTTTCTCCGGGTAACAGGGCCATTTTCTTTGCCTTTTACATGAGTTAGCCCTTGAAATGTAGTTTTTGGGAGACGAACAGGCAGGCTTTTCTGCAATAGAAAGCCTAAGCTGTCACAAAGGGAAAAGAAATCCCCAAGGAGCTATCTTGCCAGTGATGACAGGGAGGGGATTTGGGCTGACTTTTACACAAGGACAAAAGCAGATGTTTAACGATATCCTTGTTGGATGGAAGAAAGACATTTTTTGAAAAACTGCATAAAAACGAGACCGGAAACACACACACAAATCCTGCAACCGCAGACATTTACGTCTCCCAGAGTTTTCAGACACCCTCCAGCCCGGCCCCTACACTCCTGCTTAGGGCTCCGTGGCTCTCCAGCCACACCGGCTGGGAAATGGGAATGAGAGGCGGGGCAGCATCAGTGCTCACGTGGAAAGTTCTCCAGACACGGAGCGGCCCCACCACGCAGCCCCACGTGAAGTCCTGGGCAGTGGAGGTGACACCTCGTGTGGTCCGACTGCTGTCTCCTACACGAGGGAACGAAAGGTGTGAGCCCCAGACCAGGCTCTGCAGGGCAGGGCGCTGCGTGTGGCTGTGCAGCACCCCCAGGGAACCGCCGTGTAGGGGAGCAGTGACCTCCTGGGGCGCGCTGCCCTCGTCTGCTTCCACGCTCAGGAGCAGAACTCTTCCGAATGCTCCTGTATCCTCCTGCTTGGCTTCTTCAGAAGCTGAGACCCTCTGTGTTCCCAAAAAGTCAAATGGCTGTTCTTTTCACAAACTTACTTACGATTAACGTCACTTACACAAGGAAAACATTATTATAGAAACAAATACCGTGTGTTTACCAGATTCCTTAGTATTTAGTATACCGCTGACTTAGGGAAAATGAGTTTTTTTCTGTGATAAAATAATGGGTTCTTGAGTCTTAATTTCTTTATTTGGGAAGCTATTCCCAGGGCAATACAGCATTTATTATAGCCCTGAATAGATAATCATCATTTAAGGGAACAGAAAGCTAATTTGGGGGGAATGAGCAATCCTGTGAGGCTCGCATAACATTCTCTTTGTCTGATTCTGCCTTTCAGAGGTTCCAAGACTGCTAAGAAACATGAAATGTTTAACCTGTGGGCATAACTGTTCCTGATATTAAACACAAAGTGTTAGCAGTAAAACATTTCATCTTATCTGTAGGAGGCTTACATTTGAACCGTACTCTTCGCGATGAGTATTTATGCTTTTGTTTAACGTCTTCTTACTACTTGTTGGGAAAAAAAATGACATAAGTCAGGGTATCTTCTTAAAGAAGAGATCAAAGATTTTTTAGAGGGGCAATTTGTAGATTTCCTTAAAGTTGAAAATGCCTCTAAATGAAGCAGGACATACACAAAGACACTCCCACGCAAAATGGTTTTAAGAGAACATTCTGTAGTCAGTGGTTTAAACTACATGATTGATTTGTTTCAGGTGGTGACAGATTTCTCCTCATTCATGCACAAATTTTTTATTTTTAATTAAGACCACATCCAGCATGCCAACACGCAAAAGCCTTTTTCATGCACTCTAGAAAACGTATGAATTGCCTAAGAACAGAGCTGGCCAAAATACACGATAAACCACGCAAACTTGTTTTCGTAGAGCCACGTGACTCATTCCTCATAACCATACGCTAATTTTTACATGGCATTAAGGGCGAAACGACCAGGGCCTTGGAACGCTCTGCAGCGAGCCTGCCAAACACCATCATTCTCCACGTCCTCGACGCAGCAGGTTTGCTGAAGCTTCAGCCTCAAGGGGTGGATATTAGTTTGGAAAGAGTTCCAGCTGTGGAGAATGAGGAAAGGGATGGTCCCCCCTCCCCCACAAACCACAAAGCAAGTATCTAGTGCGTTATATTTTAGGGTCCCTGGTTGTTGGGTTCAAAAATAAAGAACACAGAAAGCCCTAGCCAGTTAGGAATCCCGTTCACAATTATATTTCAGGAATACCTCTCCCAAAGGCGACATGAGGCTCTAAGTTAAGGCGAGGCATTGAAAAACGGGATTAAAATGTTAACCGCAGCTGAGGAGGCAAGGCGTGCCTGTGTGCGCACCGTTACAGCCCGCATCCAAGAACACAAAGCGTTAAGGGCTGCGATCCCAAACTTTTAGTCTGATTTTGTGACATCGCCCCCTGCCCCCTACAAGAACTGAGTGGACCTGAATTTGATTTCTCAAATGATCAGTCTGTAATTTCTTGAAAACTGCCCACTCCCTTTCTAGGATATCACATCCCCAAGCAATGACAAAAGGCTAAAAACACAAAGGAAAGAGGGTCAGGGCAACTGTTTGCGGAGTTGTTCACGGGTCCAACACTGGAGGTGAGATCCCGATCTCCGACGTGCCTTGGGGCAGGGCAGCTCTCTAAGAATCCCGGGGCCTCCTGTGCGGTTACTCGGGGCAGCCGAGCGAGTGCATTGAGAAAGAAGGAAGGAAGGAAGGGAGGCCTGGAGTCTTTCCAGGAGGGAACAAAAGCAGGCAGGGAGACAAAGGCAAGGAAAAGAACGCCTCTGCTACGAGCACCAATTAATGGCACAAACCCGGTCCTTGGCTTTAATTAATGCCCCGTGTGACAGAATGGCACTGCCACAGCCCGGGAGGGAAGCCACAGTAGGAAGTGAGCAGACGCCCCGCGTGGGGGGCAGGGGCGGAGGGCGGCTGGGGGAGCGCTATGTGCTGGCTTTCTTGTTAGCTGGGGAGAGACAAAAGGAAAACATTCAGTTTTTAGTTCCACGTCACAATAAGCACACTCCTTCTTGTTCTTAAAGACTCCCTTATTCACATGGGCCACTGGGCCACTTCTTACAATAATCCGTCCACTTTCAGAGATGAGAGAGGGTGGTGGGGTGGGGCGGGGGGGAGGGAGGCTTGCCTTAGGACTGCGTCTTTGGACACGAGAATCACTCTCGTCTTTTCAAGCTGCCGGGTCTACGTGTTTCCGTGACAGTGTGAACTGTTCTTAATTTTAACAAGATATAACAACAGAAACTTTCTTCAACTACACATTTGAGAAAATGGACACTGGATGGGAGTGAGACAATTTCTTACAGTAAGTTTTAGAAGTAAAATAGGCATCAGTTTGCATATATAAAGACTAGAAGAAAATGTGTTCAAACATAATCTGCAGTTGCCTGTGCTATTTCCCCCTCTGCTGCTCCTTCTGTACATTGTCTTCTTTTCGATTTTACAGTTAGCATACAGTTTCAGAGAAACTATGTATTTTGGGGCCATATACTGTGGAGTCTGCATGGTTTTCTGGGAGAACTGTAAAAACTCACCAGGAGCATCTGGGCTGTGGCTCCTCCCCCCACACCCCCAGCCAGTCCTCAGAGACGGGAGAGGAAGTGAGGGGAGCCCCCATGGACTCATTCCGAGGCTCATTTACCCCCACGCTCTCAGGCAGGCTATCCTGGGTTTATGGATTTGCTTGCTCACCACAAGGCTAACTTCGAGCACCTGGAGGAAATTCTTCAGCATAAGAGCCATAAATTTGTGTTCATCCTGAAGTCTAGCTGAAGAAATATGCTTAGAAAGAGCACATACCAGAGAGGGAGCACAGCCGAAGGGCAGAGGCCTGCTCCTTGTCTAGAGAGAAGAAAGGATTCCAGAGCAACGAAAGGCCGTTCTGTCTGAGGGCTCAGAGGAAATTTTTGGGTTTTGAGGAAATTTTCAGTCCATTTTATGAACTTCAAAATTTTAATACTTCAAAATTTCATGTTCCTCCTAAATAAAGCCAGATAATTTTAAGTTTCTTTGCACTTTGGTTGGAAATATACATAAATTCAGTGTGTTCACACGGTTTTTGATTTTTCCCCTCAAAACTGTCACCATAAGTTCAGAGTGACAAATATATCTTTTATTAGTCAAAAGTGAGAAAACAAAATTATTTTAAAACTGCAGTTTGCTTACAAGGAAAAAATAACCTTTAATGTAGTTTTCGGAGAACACAAACACAGCAGCAGCAAGCAGATGCTGTGTGTGTGTGTGTGTGTGTGTGTGTGTGTGTGCGCGTGCACGCACAGGTGAGAAGCTGCAGGTGAGTGTGATTAACAAGGAGTTAGTGGAGGTCACGCTGGCAGGGTCAGCAAGCACAGGAACGCTGGTGGCCTGACTTCTACAGTAACACACTATTCCCATTGTATTATCATGCATATCCTGTCATAAACTCTGACTCATTTAAAAATACTCAAAGAGCAAAACAGATTTGAGCTAGAATTTAGTTTGCATGGTAACTTGTGTGAAAAGGCCTTCATAGCTGAAACAATACAACGCTGTGCTAAGAGCCCTTTGGTGGTTTTCCTTTACTCACAGGAAGCAGAATGTCCTGTGCACGCACATCTCTGACATGATGCGCACTGTCACAACAGGTGCATATGACGTGTTTCGGCAAAGAAACGTCTTCCCTACATTTAGTCTTTGAAATGTTTTCCTTTAATTTATCAAAACAAAAATTGCATTGGTGAGAATCCACACTCATCAAAAAAGACACAGAAGATGTGAAGCGGGTTCAAGGAGAACGATAAGGCACACTCCTCTGTGTGTGCATCTGTTTAATGTTAAGGAGGATCACTACGTTATGCTTTTCCTTAGTCAGGAGAATATGTACAGCACTGGAATAGATTCCATGTGTCCTATAAAAGGATATACTTATTTCAGAATGTGAACAAATTCAATAGTTCCACTATCTTATCAGTGTAACTGGGCTCTCCCACTGAAGCCCTCTTAAAAGATAACTTATGGTTCTTGACCTTACCTAAAACCTGAGTTCTCTTCCTGACAATTGCTTAGCAGTAAAGCTCTCCAGGCTCATGGCTGTGTCAGTTATTGGTAATGGCAAGGGCTGCACATGAAACGGGCTTTCGTGAAGATTGTTCCAAGCAAGACTAATTCACGTTTGAAGGAGAATGCTTTGGGAATATGTCAGAAAGCAGAAAAACAGCCTTTTCCCAAGGTACTCTCCAATAAACGAACTCCCAGATTGCTTGGGGGGTCTAAATAAAAGCCTTGCAATCACTTTCTATGATTTGCTGGGCATTTTAAAGTTATTTTGGGATTTATTTCTTGGATATTACTCAAAATCATTTTTCCTTTTCAATCTGATGTACATCGATTTCCACATAATCAATTAAGTAAGTAGAATCAGAATGTATTAAAATACCATTCTGATATAACATGACATTCAGGAACTTGGAACTGGTCTTGGAATTGCTATGAAGGTTTGGAGAGAGATGGACAGTCATGTCTCTCAAAAAAAAAAATTATTAACTACAGTTTTGCTTTCTCTCATCTATCCTTTACTGTGGAGATTAGATTTTTTTTCCCCATGAAAATTCCAGTGGACGTCAATTTCTTTCCAAATTTGTGTTAGCTGTGTGGTTACAGCTTGGATAACATCACCTAGACTTTCCATGATAGTCTGAGGACTGCCAGAACAAAAATATGCCTCGGGGAAATGAAAAATACGATAGCATAACTATCCTCCAGTATTTAAAAGTTAAGTAATGTCTCTTCAGAAGAATTTCTAAAGAGCTAAAATAACGCTAGGATTCAAATTCTCTCCACAAAGACAATGCTGTCTTCTTAAAATCCATTACCTCTTAGCAAAACTGCTCATTAAAATATTTTGGTCCAAGCTTTGGGGAGGTGTATGATACATTGAGAAGAAGGCTCTACTGTTATTCCCATTTTACAGACAAAAAAACCCTGACGTTCAGAGACATAAGGTAGTTTTCTCAAGGCCCAGAGCTATTCAGTGGCTCAGGCTTCAAATCAGACTTTTGATTTTTTTCTGCCCAGATGTTATTATTTTCAGTGAAGAGATCTCATGGATCATCTACTTTCATCCGCCTGGTGCAGAATTCCTAGTGGACGGTGTCACAAGGGACCTGTCTGACCCAGACACCTCTAGAGAGGAAGGCCATTCTCAAACAATGTAATTAATATAAATATGATAAAAGTTATGGTCCATGACTTAAAAATGTCTTGATAGCTTTGTGAACAAAAAATACACAGAATATTGATAAAAAACTAACGTTTATACCAACAAATTCACTATTCACGCAGCCAACACTTATCTCTAACCAGATAATTTTGCTGTCTTCCTCGCATTTCGTGAACAAACACGTCAACAGAGCCACTTCCCCTGAGTTGCTAAAGGCACATTTTCTGCCTCCTCCTTCCTCCGACCTCTCCTTCTCTGGTGGGTTCCTCCACATCATCCCTTCTCTCTTGAGCTCATAATAAGCTCTGGAAGTGCCCAGAAGGTCTCACCAGATCCCCCTGGCTGGTCCCTCTTGCGGCCCGCTTCCGAAGCACAGATGTGAGTAACGGATGGTTTGAGAGTGGGGGGCAAACGGCAAGAGTACCAGGCCAGGCTCGAAATCCTGCTAGAAGTCATCCCTGCCTGTGAGCCAGAGACGGCCTAGTGAGAAACTCATTTAATGGCTGTACGGTCCGGACAGATGGTGCAAGTTGCTGCTGGGAAGCCAGCCTCCTCTGGAGCGCTGCAGGGCGGCTGTTCTGCGGAGACCCACAGACCTCACTCCCCACCCTCACTCCATTCTTTCGTATCCTGTTGCCTTTTCCTCAACATGGAGCTCATCGACTTCTCAAATGACCTTTGCAGTCATGTTTCCTGGTCTTAACTCTGGTTCTGTGTGCAAAGCCAAAGCCTGGCACATGCACTCCCCTGAAATACACTGGTGGTCGCTGCAGCGTCCCTTCCCCTAACTTTACGTTGTCTTATTATATGGCTGCGGTTCTTAAGACAAGGAACCAGAGAATCAAAACACGAATGCAGGACACTGCTGTTTTCTTGAATGGTCTGAACCCCTCCCCCACCCCGCAATTAAACCTGAAACAGACCCGAGGCCAACTCAGATCATAAGAAGGTGTGTGGCACAGATCCCTTTAGGCCGTTTACATGCCGTTTACAAGAAAGAAAGGATAAGCAACAGCAGTTCCCAGATATTGAGAATGCCCCCAGCCGCGCAATCAATCAACACGAGCGCTTCTCGTCCCGTTCCGAGAGCCCCCCTCTCCCAGGCGGGCAGCGGATAGCACAGGCCGGCGTTCAAGCACAACACACTGCCGTCTCGAAGCATGCAGCCATCGCCCCGGCAGCCACCCGAGAGAACAGAGCCGGGGGAGCGGGCTGGAGGGGCGTGCACGGCAAGCGTGCGTACCTAGGTCGAGGATCCAGTACTTGCAGGTGCCGGGCGGCCCGCCGCTGCCGTAGGCCGAGCTGACGGAGGGCAGCGAGTCCAGCGCGTCCACCGGCTTCATCCCGTTCGGCATGGTGGGTGCCGGGCGGACTCGAGGCTGCAGGCTCAGGGCTCCCGCCCTGCCTATCCCGGCCAGCAGCCGGAGGCACCCGCTCTCTCGCAAAGCCGGCAAACGGCTCGGCAGGCACTGGGGGGGGGGGGGGGGGGGGCAGGCGAGGCGGGCCGGGACCCGAGCAGGGGGGGCCAGGCTGGCAGGCTGCGGGCAGGGACCGCGCGGCCCCGGGGGCCCAGCCGTGGCCGGCGGGCGCAGCTCCTCTCCCGTGGCCGGCCGCTCCCTCTGCCTCGCCTCTGAGCGCCGCTTTACAGTTGGGTCTCACATGTGGGAATATCCAGACGCTGCGGATTACATTCTACCACAGTGACTCTAGTTGGAGCTCAAGGAAATTCTGAGGGCGCACTGTGAGCCAGATGTTTCTGCTCTCCTCCAGCGGCCAGAGCTGTGATTTCCTCACTCACTGAAATGCCAAGTGACAGACGCCCTCCCCACGCCAGGCTTCCTGACTCGGGCTTTGTGTAGGTTTGGATGGAGGTCTTCTCGGAGACATACAATAAATAGTGCCTCCTGATGTGACTTGATAACCAAAAGACACGCAATTCGGTCTACAGCCAACCGGTTACATCACTGGGCTAAAATGCCACTCCTCGCTCATTAGAAACATAGCTTCCCTCTTCCTTACAGGCAGCAGCCGTACAAGTGAAAATAAATACCTTTACTCGTGATTCGTAAAGGCCTTTTTAGCGAAGCATCTTAAAAGCTCATTTTTGTCCTTTTCGGAAATGGGATATTTTCTTTAGCCGACATAAATTCTTACTCTTTATTTGAAAGTTCTCACGGGTTCTCTCCCTCGTCTCCCACAGCACAATGGCTTCGTAGGCGATATTCCACTGTTTAACCACCATGAAGTCTGACTGTCCGACTCCCGCGTGAGAGTACTCGCGCTCCTGTTCCTCATTCATCTGAGAGGCAAGCACGGTGCTCTCCAAACTGTGATGGCCCATCTCCTGCTCGGAGGCAGTCACCTGGAATATTCTTTCACACACTCTCAAACTGTAATGTGGCTCTCTGTTACTTAAACGTTTTCTGAAGGGGTGTTATTTGTTGAAGCCGACACTTCAAACCAGGCACTACCCTCCTGAGTTATTAGTAATTCTCCTATCTCTGTTTTATCTAACCTAACAGTACGGATGATTCTGTGTTGTTTTAATGCTTTGCTAAGAAAAAATGCTGTCTTTTTAGTTCCCCGGTTGGAAGTTCAACTTGTATTCTCCCTCCGCCACCACCCACACTAGTTGTGAAGTGAATTCAAAAAATTCTCAAAGTATAAAATGTGAAAACAGCATAGACTTCTAGTTTCTTTCTCAGTTTCATACAACTCACAACTACAAAAAAAGCATAAACCCATCGCACCCGAAGAAAGCTGTCTGGAGTACTTGTAACACCTCCCTAAAACAAACTGCCACGAAGTAGGATTTGCCTCCTGTTCTTCTTAAAAGACCAAAAGCAAAGCCTAAGTTTGTTTTTCCCTATAAACGGTCCCGTGATAGATCCAGATGGCGTACTCAGGCCAGGACCAAGCAAGAGGCGGAAATCTGCACAGAGCACTTTTTATGCAAGTAAACTTTATTACTGAATAAATAATCTTCTCTCTTATTGGCAGAAGAAAAAGAAAAAAAAAGGCAGTAAAAATTATGTCCTAAAGGAAATCAAGTTAATTGACATTCTAAGGTTTCATTTACTACAACCTTTATTAAATACTTTACTTTGTCCCTTTCCAAAAATATAGACTGCCAAGCAAGGGCTATTAATTTAAAAAAGTAAAAAAAAAAAAAAGAAAAAAGAAAAAAAAAGCTGTCAGGGAAAATGATTATGGGTAATATTATGTTCTCTAGTAAGAGGAAGGGGATGATGCTTAAAAATGAATACTACAGTTTTGGCTGAGACATGTGTGAAATTTCCCCAGGAATTGCCTTCTTCAAAATGTCAAGTTCACATGTGTGAGAGAGATGTAACACAGAGGGAAACGGGGAATAAAGGCAGGCAGGCTTCCATCCCCCCTTCCACGTGTGAAAGTGTGAGGTTATCGTAGTGTTTACTAGAAACGTGGCACTTTATAAAGTACGTAAAGATAAATTATATGACGTGAAGGTGCTGCCTGACCCCCACCTGGAAGGAGTGATGATCTAACTCTCCGGATCCACAGGCATGGAACCAACTGAAATGCCGACGTCAGTGAAGAGTGCCGAGGCAAAGTGGGGAGAGAACCCCGACCGTGGGGCAAAAGCTTCCTGGAAGTAGGTTTTGAACTCCAAGGCCGATTCCTGCCTGGGTGGTGTGACCGGGATTTGCGGTACGAGTCTGAACCAAGTTCACGTGAGAAAGACCCAGGGTGGCCCCGGCAGCCTGTGGGCAGAAACGCTTGGTGGGCACGGCGGCCACGTGTGGGGAAGGGGCGGCGGGGAGGACAGAGGCTGGGGACCTCACTTTCTTGGAGCAGCTGGGAAAGAAGGGAGGTTGGGCCGCAACCGGCAGGGAAATCGGAAGCGACCGAGAAGTCGGAGAATGTGCGGGATGGGGTCAAAGCTCTGGGCACAGGGGGAGCCTGCCTGCCGTGTGAGGATTCTATCACGTGGGGAAAGAAACGGATGGGGGGCTCAGTCTCGAACAGACGGAGACGCCCTTTGCGAACAAGGAAGGCATGTAAACTGACTAAACGTGGGGTTAAAGACAAACATTTTAGGCATTTGGTATTTTTGATAGGTTATGGATATTTCTTTGATAGCTAAACACAGAATTAAAAGTGTCACAAAGAAAAGGGAAGTTCCACTGCCGAAGACAGCGCCTTCCAAAACGTTACCCGAGGTTGGTCTGTGAGGATCCAAGGCCAGGGGTGCAGGGAAAGTGAGCGGGAGAGACCTGTGTGTCAGAAGGTTGAGCGCTGACTCTTGGGGCCACGGTTATGTTTCAAATCCCCCCAAAACAAATCATTAAGATCAACTAGGTCTGGGGTGCCTGCAAATGTGTCCTCAAAATGTAAGGTAAACACAGTCACAAAGGATCTAGCCATATTACAAAGGAAAACATAGCCACACTAAAGGAAAGCGCTTACCTAAGTAACTTTGAAAAACCGTATTTTGATTCCAAACTGTAAAGCCAAAGACAAAAGACTTGTAAGTTTTTGTCTTACAGAGGTGTGGGTCAGCAGTGAGAACAGGTGGAGTTCAATCTTCTAAAGTCAAGTCATTTTAGGTAAAGAAAATATTCACTTTCCAAGGAGGAAAATCACAGCCTTTTCTCGTAGGATTCAAAGTATATAAGTATTAAACAGATTTTTTAAATGTTTATTTATTGTTTGTGAGAGACAGAGTGTGGGCGGGGGAGGGGCAGAGAGCGAGGGAGACACGGAATCCGAAGCAGGGTCCAGGCTCCAAGCTGTCAGCACAGAGCCCGACGCGGGGCTCAAACCGACGAACTGCAAGATCATGAGCCGAAGTCGGACACTTAACCAACTGAGTCACCCAGGTGCCCATCGTATATTCTGAATGATGAGATGCAGGTGTCTCACTATCAGAAAGGAAGGTTTCAAGCAAGGAGAGGTGAAGGACTAGAATGAGCCCTGTGTTGCCGAACAGGAGTTGGAGGTCTCAGTATGACATCAAGTCCCGTTTCTTTCTATGCGTGCTTACGTGGAGAGACAGAGTATATGAGCGTAGACACGTGTGTGCATATGGGTAGGTACACATACATGTCCACTGAGAAGACCTTAGTGCTTCATAGCGTTCTCCGAGAAAAAGAACCAGGACTTCTCAGAGAAACGGTTGATCTAGGGTTGCAGCAAGGAAAACACAAGAGGAGCCGGAAAACCTCGTAGTGTCAGAAAGCAAGGAAGCAAGCAAAAAACGATGGGGCGTGTCCAAAGTGCACAAAGGCCCACTTGAAGGAGCTCCTAATGGCCGAAGCTCGAACAATCTGAGTAACAAATAAATAAGGACAATATTGGATTATGATTCATGGAATGAAATAAATGCCCATGACTCCACACTGATGCAATTAACTGAATAAATAAGCAAATGGGGCAGAGGGACAGCCCTTCCTTTCAGAATTCTAATTAATAAATTTAAAAGATATGAGGGAGACGGGGAATCACCAGTAGGCAAGCAGCACAATAACGATGGTTCTGGGTGAGAACCACTGACGAATGCTAAAACGAGTGGGTAAAGGCAGGATGAGAAACAGCATTTGCATAGTTTCAAAATAACTCCCACAAGGTACTATTTACAAAGAGAAGAACAGTAACTTTACAGCGAAGCAATACTGCAGTCACCACTCTAACCAGGCGACCAAGGTCACCACCACCAGCAGGGACACACATCAGGATCCTCCCGAGCCCCCGGGTAACGCACGGAGATGCACAGTGTCATTTTTGTGGTATTCTTGCCACAAGTGCACGCACCACATTCAGTCATGAGAAGACATCTGATCAACAAACCCAATCTGAGGGACCGCTTACAAAACAAAGAACTGGTAAGACTTCAAAGGTGTCAAGGTCACGAAAGATTACAAAAAAAAAAAGGCAGAGGAACTAGCACAGATTGGAAACGAAATTCGACACGTGTCTTGGATTGGACCCTGAGGCAGGCAAAAAGACCTTAAGGCAAAACTGAAACAAGAGCTGTGGCCAATTAACAACTGCATCAAGGCTCCTGGTCACCGAACCAGGGTCATGTGCCGTGTGCCAAGGGGGGTGGGGTGCACTAGGCAAAGGGGGTGCAGGGATTCCTTGTGCTATTTCTGCAGCTTTTCTGGAAGTCTAAAATGACTTCAAAATAAAACGTTTTAAAAAACAAATTCAGCGTTCTGGTTGCATAAATACAAAAAGCTAAAGAAACTGAGAGTGTGGGACAAGTTACTAGAGAAAAATAGGCAGATTCAGAGGAGAATTTCTGTGGGAAAAGAAACATATTAGACAAATTCATGGCCTGTGAAAACAGGTTATCTATGGTTTACTGAAGAAATATACTGTAGAAATATAAAATCACTATCTGCCGGCATATTTGTAGGGCAAAACTTCAACAATTTCATTCTCATGATTTAAGTTGGTTTGAAAGAAATTGTTTTGGTCAAAACACTCCCGAAAAATCAGTTTTAATGTACCTGTCTCCTGCGATGACCATTCCTCAAATATTTAAAATTAGAACTTCAATGTTCAAGGGCCTATTATTAATCTATCCAAAAAAATATGAAGGTCATTTTTGCAAAAGGAGGTCTTAAGAAACAAACAAAAAAAAGGGTGGGGGGGGAAGGTCATATACTAACGGTGCTTTTATTTTCATTTTTTTTAAAGCTTATTTATTTTTGAGAGACAGAGGGCAGGGGTGGGGGGAGAGAAAATCCCAAGCAGGCTCCATGCTGTCAGTGCAGAGTCTGACGAGGGGCTTGATCTCACAAACAGTGAGATCCTGACCACAGTGGGAATCAAGAGTTGGATGCTTAGCCTACTGAGTCACCCAGGCACCCCACAAATGGTGCTTTTTTTTTTTAATGTTTATTTATTTTTGAGACAGAGAGAGACAGAGCATGAACGGGGGAGCGTCAGAGAGAAAGGGAGACACAGAATCCGAAGCAGGCTCCAGGCTCTGAGCTGTCAGCACAGAGCCCAACGCAGGGCTTGAACTCAGGGACCGTGAGATCGTGACCTGAGCCGAAGTCAGACGCTTAACTGAGCCACCCAGGCGCCCCCACAAATGGTGCTTTTAAAATCAGAACTAAAAACATACATAAAAAGAAAGCTATTTCTGGGGTGCCTCAGTGGCTCAGTCAGTTAAGTGACCGACTCTGGCTCAGGTCATGATCTTGCGGTTCATGAGTTCGAGACCCACGTCAGGCTGTGTGCTGGCCGCTCAGAGTCTGGAGCCTGCCTCAGACTCTGTGTCTCCCTCTCTCTCTGCCCCTCCCCTGCTCATACTCTTGTCTCTCTCTCTCTCTCTCTCTCAAAAATAAACATTAAAAAAAAATTTAGAAGAGAAGCTTTTGTAAAACTAGAATTCAGATGAGCCACAGGGTCTAAAGTCTTTGTATTCCAAAGAGGAAACATACATTAATAATTAGGCAGCTAAAATACGATGAAAAGGTCCCCCAAAACCTCAAAGGCAAAAGATGGAATATGCAGCGCATTATCGACTACATTTTGATATTGAAACCCTAATGACCTAACTCTGAGGAATATTATCTATAATTTCCTCTCAAAATTACTAGTGTCTTCCTGAGACTTGAACGCCCTTCATAACCCTGCTGAGTTTTTGGTAGCCTCTCTTCAAGCTGGCTCCGAACCCCAATTACAGGAGCCACACGGGTCCCACAGTCACGGACACGGGGATCTTGGAGCCCACGCTTCCTAGGACAGCGATTCCGGCCCGCTCCCCGTCCCCGGCGTCTCCCCTCTGCGCAGCATGTCCGCGGCGCTGGCCTCCAAACAGCTGCGGCACCCGGGTCGGGCTTCTCAGGTTCCACGCACAAAGATACTCCTGTTTAGAGGGTGTTTTGTCCGGTTTCTTAGCCCACAGATAACACCGCCCGCTCTGGAGGGAGCGGGTGGGATGACTAAGTCCTGCTTCTTAGGGCTCCATTCAGCACATTATTTCCTGCTGCTTTCGAGCACAGTTGCCAATCCACAAAAGCACCTTTATTGAGGCATTCAAACGCTACCTCTGGGTGCCAAAAATTCGATAGGCTCCTTTTCATTGCTTTCCTTACTATCTTTTCACAAACGATGTGAGTTTTTCTCTTACTGTAACAAAACACACATTCAAGTACTCCTTTTTTACGTTTCACTTTAACTCACTGTGTGACATTCTCTGTTTGCATCAGCACTGTGGGTTATTTGCAGAATGGCAACATGAGATGGGAAACCTCACAAACGTGTTCCCTAAAAAACAACAGAAACAACAGTGCTCAAAAAATTAGAGCAATGTCACCAACCCCTTGTGGCCAATACATGCTCTGATGTCCCAGTTCTGCTAAACTCGAGTGGGGTAGACCACAAAACCACCGAGGGAGGGAGAATGGGAAGACCCGACAGGAAGTCTACTTCTCCAGAGTTTGCAAGAAAAACCAAGTGGCAGGTTTTGATTGTTTTCGGGGGGCTGGTGGGGAGAAAATTCTTCCTTTTGCGAACGGTGGTTCCATTCATTTATCACAAGACGCTCACTGCGGATACAGCCCGGTGCTCCGCTAGAGGAGGGGGAAGATGAGAGAAGTGTCTCAAAGGAAAGAAAAGAAGGGTGGGTTCCCAGGAAGAGGACCTCTTTGGGTGATGGAAGGCAACTGGAATTATCATCATTTAAATGAGGAAGTCAAAACGGAACCTTCTCAGACAAAGGGATTGCCGGGGGGGGGGGGGTGGCGTGGGCTCTCAGGAATGTACCTATGGCTCCAGGAAGGCACGGTGTCTTGGGGACAGTGGACTTTGGAGACCAGCTTCTGGAATCCGCTCTTCCACCAACGATGGCTGGTCTCGGGCACCTGAGTTTGTCTCTAGAAGCTACACCTTCTTCCCTGGACCAAAGGTTCCTTCCGGCTTGTGTGGAGAGCAGGATGCACAGTGGTCAAGAACTTGTGGCCAAGTTAATTCCTCTATGCCCCCACTTTCTTGTCATCAAATGGGATGACAATGGGGGCACTGGGGTACATCTTGAGGACTAAATGTAGAGAAGAGCAGCACAGTGCCTGGCACACCGCAAGCCCTCAACACATCCCCTCCGCTACGGGGCTCCAACAGTACCCTTTGCTATGGGCTGACTGGCCCCCCTGCCCCCAAATCCGTATGTTGAAGTCCTGACCCACAGTTCCTAGGAATGTAACCACAGGTGGAGACTGGGCCTTTAAAGAGGTGACTGGGTTAAAATGAAGCTATTAGGGTGGGTCCTAATCTGACTGGAGTCCTTATAAGAACAGGAACTTTAAACACACAGAGGCACCAGGGACGCGCACACAGGAGGACCACGTGAGGACACGGCAAGAAGATGGCCGTCTGCAAGCCAGTGAGGGAGGCCTTAAGGAAACCGACCCTGCTGGTGCCGTCGCCTTGCAATTCCAGCTTCCAGAACTATGAAAAAATAAATTGCTGTTGTTGAAGCCATGCAGTCTGTGGTATTTTGGTAACCAGAGCTGACTAATACACCCCTCCTCCCTTGTCTGGTAACAATCTGCTCCATAACCCAGGGCTGGAATGGTCTGATTATTCCTGAGACAGGAGGAAACTAATCTCTAAGAACAGCACATCAGTATTCTTTCCTTCTAGTAGATTCAAAGCTCTACAGACTCAGGAAAAGGGGTGGGAAAGGAAAAGATGCAAGGGGACGCACAGGGCTACATTACCATTAAAAATAATACAGAATTCCAGAGCTGCCTTGCAAATCAGCCAAGGCAAATGAGCCTGTTTAAAGCCCTCTTAAATCTTTGAAAGGGTCTCTCAAATAATACATATGGTGGGTCCCCTCCTGTCCTGAGCGTGACTAGAAAAGTTGTGGGAAAATGATGACCCCCTGGAATTGTCAGCCTTATGGAATTACCAAGCTGTCCAAAGCAATCCTGTCCCTGCTGGTCAGACTACACTAAAACGCTCTCAACGGCTCAGACACTAAAGCAACTTGGAAGATTCCAGCGTTGCCCTGCTTTGGTCCACACAGAACACCAGGAAGGGTCCTTCTTCCAGACAGGAAGGATCCTTCTTCCAGACAGGAAGGATCCTTCTTCCAGACAGAGCTGGCTGTGGGGGCGACAGTTGAAAGGTCAGCCTCCTTAACCGTCTGACTGACCTCCAGCCCTGCACAGCCCAGTTCTGTCCCCTCCAAAACCCTCCTGTAGTGTCAATAAAGAAGGAAGCAACTTTTAGGTTGGGGACGTATTTAAAAACAGTATTTTTCAAAATTCATTGCGAAAGGTTAATGATGAACTGAATCCTTCAGAAAGTGCAGAGAACGTACGGAGGCTTTAAAGCCCCTTATAAAACCCAGAGACAGCGCCATTTCAGGAATGTGTTTCTCAGAGGTGACGGTGTGATTTGGACTCCTGAGTGGCTCTGCACAAAGGGGAGGCAAAACAGAGGCACTACAAACAGCTGTTGATTCTCTGGAAGCTTCTACCACCACTTAACACTTAGTGGCAAACTCCCAATGGCACCCTTTTGACTCAATCTGGAATAAAAGCGGATACTGGTGAAATATTACTTACAGTAATATCCCATAGTATGCTCCTGCATGGAGTCCTGTGGAATATGGCCATCAAAATCTCACCTTGCTCGAGTCACACAGAAACTTATGATTTAATTTATATGAATGACTTTAAAGAGAGACCTTATTCAAAGGTCCCCCCCCCCCACCCCCTTAAGTGGGTAAAATGAAATGAGAGAACTCAAGGGGTTTGGTACAGATCCCATTTTCATGACTCCTATCGAAATTAAAAAATATATAAAACAAAGTGTCGTTATATGGCACCTTTATGATGTAGTTATTTTTCTGATGTAGTTAATTTATGATTCAGGTGATTCTTCTTCAAAAGTCTGCTTCCATGAGTGCATTTACCCTTCAACCCGTGCACTGGACTTTGAGAATTCCACCTCACAGTAAACCTGTGCAGGGAGCAGCGTGACGGCGTGCACAGCACACGGCCACAGTGTGCCTGTGACAGCAGGGGACTGCCAACCGCATGGCATGGCCCACGTGCACCCCCGAGGGACGCACCAGGTCCAACACACCCGTCAGAAGGAACGAGGTTATGCCGTTTCTAAAAGACACGACCGACTGAAAAAGGCCAAAATATGCTACCTTTCCCGTAAGAAAACGGAGGCAAGAATAAGTGAATGTTTGTACTTGCTACACAAAATACCAGAAGGAGGAGGAAGAAATGAATAAAATGGTCATCCTTACTCCTTACACAGCCGCCGGGACTGGGAGTAAGACTTCTCAGTTTACACCTTTTCGCGATTTAATTTTTGGTGCGAAATGCAAAACGTCTACAAGTAAGGTTTAAAATCTGGCTTTTTCTTCTATTGTTTAGAATGGAAGTTCTGAACGTGGGGTTGCTGGAATTGCATGCAAGTTGTACAGCCACGTTCATTTTCCTGGGAACAGGCACCAGAGCTCTCCTCACGCACTTGTGCTTCCGAACCTGTCAGGGCCCACTTCCCCAGAATCAGCTGGAATTCCCGAGGTATTTTCCCTTCTCCTTGCAGGGGCAGCTCGACTTTAAGGATTTACGGTCAAATCTACCAAAATTCTCACCATTCATGGGAAAGTGAGTGCTGGGAACATAATTACAAAGTCATCTCATGCTTCTCTGAACAGAAGGAACAGAGAGGCAAAAGCCAAAATACACTTGGGTTTGGCTGGCACACACTTCCTAGGTGCTATTTTATCAGGTGTTCTCGGAGCCAGGAGCTACTAAATAAATCGTGGAGACAAGCGCAAAGTCAGTCCGACCGAAATACTGTTGTTTCCCACTGTGGACAGCATCTATTCGCGTCCAAAACACTAATGAAAACCAGCACACTGTACTCTTACACAATTGCTTACCAAACACATCATCTCTGTAATTTCCCCCAGCTCCTGCAGACCCTAATGAGAGTGAATACATTTAAAAGAGAAATCCCAGTTTGTCTAATAAATTGCAATGTCTGAAATGCACAAATGTCAGAGAGGAGGCAGCTGGAAAACTGCGGTCCAGAGAGAAGCGGGAAGCAGATGCCTCCTGCCTTGTACCTGCAGCCACACCCCCAGCCTGTGCATCATGCTGAGGAGAGCGGCCTCCGACGGTCCCTGGTGATCCCTTCTCCCCTGATTAGGTTTCTTTCCCTAAACACTGTGCCGTGGCCATTTAAAGCAAGTGTGGGAAGACGGTTTTCTCATTGTTTATGACTGCTATGTATATAATTTTGTGATCATCTTAATATGGACACTGTCAATACCTGCTCATGGTTTTTTCCTGTTTTAATAAACACTTTAATGTAAAGTTGGAACATGAAAATACCTCCAACATGAAGCATTCAGAGAGTAATGGCCCACTTGTGAGGCTCCATAATTACATGCTGCACAGAACACGGTCCTTAATCACAGGTCTTGGACGGATCACCCCGTTGTGGCTGCAGGGGGCTCAGAAGAGGGACCACTCTTTGTTCTTGGTGTGGTTCCTCTTCCCACAGGGATTTACATTAGCAGCTGTTCTGACTGACTAAAATCTGCTCTTTTCCAAGCTAATTTTTTTGAAAAAGTATATATGCCTTCCATTATATATATTTTTAAAGAGTATGTGGGCAGATATAGGTTTGAAATGCATATGCCTGGGGTGTGTTTTCTGATTAACAGTGGCAATCTGGCATTAAGTAGATGTCTAAATACACCAAAACCACAATAGAGTCAACCACATTTTTTAATAGCACTAATGCCTTTTCGAGGCCCTCCATTTTTTGAAAACTTACGAGGTCATTTAAAAGTCACTAAGCAGTTATAAGAGGTAGCAGGCTGATTCCCCTTTGGGGCCGAGTGTTTCACGATTTGGGAAACTCACGTGTGAGTTGAACACAATTGAACCGACTCATCCCCAGTATCCCGGGGGAGATGCAAGAGGCCTCCCTCCTCGGGCAGGGGAGCTCTATTCTTGGTCACGGAGATTTCTAGAGAAGCACCTCAGTCTCGCAGAGCTGCCGTTTCTCTGGGCGGTGGTCGGGGCGGGGATGGAGAGCACAGGATGAGGCCATGGCTCCTGTGAGCACAGGACACGATGTCCGTCTGTCAGCTGCCCCGTACTAGGCTGATGCAGTGCTGGGAGCCCGGAAAGCGGTTTGGACAGGGGTGAAGAATCTTAGTATCTGCTTGTATTCTGAGGAGGGAAAAGCTTCCACGTACCCTTGGAGCTCGGGGCCAGCAGACCACGGGCACAGGCTGGGAGTGCAGGCGGGAGAGGGCGGGGAGTCCCTGGGAGAGGACATGCCTGGTAGCTTTCCGAGTCGTTCCCTTCCACTACCTGCAAACCTCTAGGAAGCTCCTGTCACCTGGTCTCATTTCCATAAAAGGGGACCAAGGGACATGGGAGCTGAGACGATGGAAGAGACTTGGCCTCCTCCCAAAGCTGGGGAGGGGGTGGTGGTGGTGGTGGTGGTGGGGTGGCCACAGACAGAGCCAACAGCTCACAGGGCCCGGATGCTGAGGCGGGGAGGCTGAAGACAGCGCCCAGGGGAGGGGATGGCCCCGGAGGGGGGACGACAGGGGCTCACGTGCACTGCATTTCGGGCCTCAAGGGAAACACGTATTAATTTTACATATAGTGGTTATGGTCAGGGGTTCCCCGAGAATCAGACGTGGAGCTTTGACCTCCAGGCATGCCCATGTCTCTCCACCTTGAGGGATGGCCCCATGGTCACAGGAAACATATCCATGCAAAGTGTGAATCTTTAACGTAAAGGACGTAAAACAGAACGGAACTGGATGCTCATTCCCCCATGCAGACCCCTGCTGAGACAGCAGCCCAGCAGAACCCACCCCCTTTCCGGGCCTCAGCGCAAAGCTCCCCCGGATGCCCCACGATCCGGCCCCTTCTCTCCGTTCTCACTCACTCTCAGTGCCAAGAAGAGGTTCTCTGCCTCCCTCATCAGTCTTGTTGTTTACAACCTATGTTGTCTGTACCTCCTCAATCACATTTGTAAGTCTGACACCATGTCTGTGCCCAATGCTCGTACTGAAATCTGTTTTAAAGCATTTTCATTGATTTTCTATGTGTTTCCTCGTGGGTCTTGGGTCCAAGTTCATCTCCCCAGGACCTTCTCAGGTTAGCCTTTGTGCTGTAACACTTGTTAACTGCATCAAGATTTATTCTGTTCTCCCCTCACCTCCACAGACTCACTGGATAAATTTATTTTTTTCCTTTGAGATTTTTCATTTACTTGGTAAGAGGAGGCAGAGAATGTCAGGAAGGGGCGAGGGATTAAGACAAACCCCTCCTGTTACCTGACATACCACACTAGGGGGAGAGAGGGCAGGTGCACACGTGGGGTGTGTGTGTGTGTGTGTGTGTGTGTGTGTGTGCATGCACGCACATGCGTGCGAGGCGCAAGGCCCTGTAGGACACAGCAGGAGGCTGGGAGCGACAGCAAGTCCCTGAAGAAACTTGAGGTGCAGCATGAGGGGGTCTGCGTTTCGCCGCAGTAAGGCAGGCGTGAGCACTGGCACCGGGAGGTCTGCGGGCCGGCGTCAGTGGTGGCACTGAGGAAGGGACGGTGTGCCCGAAACGCATGACTCGGGTCAAGGTAACCACGTGTGTGGCAAGCTCAGGAAACTCGAAACATCATCACGGGACTCCGTAGCTCCACTTCTGGGTACACTCCCCAAAGCACTGAAAGCGAGGACTTGAGAGATCTGAACGCTCCTGGTCACCGGCATCGCTCACGATGACCGGAAGCTGGAAGCAGCCCCGGGGTCCACCAGTGGGTGGGGGGAGAAACAGACGTGGTCTCCACACACAATGCAACACTATTCAGCCTCAGAGCAGAGGGGCATTCTGACATACACAACAACAGGGGTGAACTTGAGGGTGAAATAAGCCAGTGGCAGAAGGAGAAATACTGTCACAGACAGTAGACACAGACACAGGAAGCAGAACCGGGCGGCCCGGGGCCGGGGAGGGGAATGGGAGGACGGAGAGAGCCGTGGACGGGCTGTGGTAATGGGACACGGCAATGGGAATGAACTCAATGCCCCTGAAGTGAACACTTCAAAAGGGTTACGACGGTAACTTTTACGTTACGTGTATTGTACCACGTAGAAAAATAATGTGCGTCACCACCAGCTCTGGGTTCTGGCACCTGTCACGTGCCCCCCGCATGGCTGGGTGACAGCTGGGTTACCCCCTGAACCTACAGCGAAACTCTCAAGCACGATCGTTTGGGTTGTGAAGAAACGGAGAAGCCGAACCACTCCGTCTAGAGCAGCATAAAAACGGGGATGTTTTCAACTGGCCTCATCAGAAAAAAAGAACATTTCTGATATTCCTGTTTACTTTCTGTGATCAAGACTAAGTAAACGAATGTAGAAAAGTGACAAGTTTTACAAGTTTGGGCAGAAGGAAAGAAAATCCCTCGGATTTATGAAGAGATTAAAGATGATTACACGGCACCTATTTCGGCAGTAAATCCACACGCGTTACCCAGGGGAGCGTGGGAGGCCGGTGCCCGCCAGGCCGGGCGCCACATCAGACTCGCTGGGCACGGTGTCCGCGTCCAGGCCCTGAGCCCAGAGATTCTGATGGAACGGTGACGGTATAAACCGCCAACGCAAACCAGACCGGATGAGCACGAGGCGTTGCTGAGTCCTTATTCTGCCTCAGCATGTGGGGTGTCTGCTGAGCCAGTGTCACCGACGCTGTGAAGAAGGCAGACTGGCCACCGGAGCAAAACAGGATTGACACTCGGTCACCAATGTCACCGGTCTACTAAGTGCGCTCTGCCAGCAACCTGCCTGTGCGGGACTCCCCCACAAAATGGAAAGCATTTCTCAACCGAAGAACGTTCACCCTGGAACGTTCGCACCCTGTTTCGGATGCGAAACTATCTCTTTGGAAAACAAACTGAGCAATTACGTTTCTTGTTCACTTAAAATAAGATGTGTGTGTGTGTGTGTGTGTGTATACACATATATATTTTATATTTATTTTTGAGAGAGCGCAAGTGGGGGAGGGGCAGAGAGAGGGAGACAGAGGATCCGAAGCAGGCTCTGCGCTGACAGCAGTGAGCTCGATGTGGGGCTCGAACTCATGAATCATGAGATCACGACCTGAGCCGAAGTCAGACACTCAACTGACTGAGCCACCCAGGCGCCCCCAAGATAAGTTACATTTCTGATATCTCCCTACATTGCTCAAGTTTACAGAAAATAAAAGCACTTCTGGTCCTCGCGGTGCTTGAAAACCGCTGAGTGAGCACAGGCAGTGCTCACAGTGAGTCCTGGGCCCTTCTTGGATGAGGTGTCTATGCTCACATTCACACTGCAGCGTTTCAAGTATCATTCGCAACCAAATAAACAGACATCTGACCTTAACAGGCATGACTTTTACATCTGAAATGTTCAGAAATCTAAGTTGTTTGGACTAGGGAGTTATTAGATAAATTATTGAAGCAGTAAAGCTGAGATAATTTTGGAATCAGAAATTAGTAAATGTGCCTCTTGCCTGGAAGGTCAGAGCAGCGAATGATGGAAGGCGCTTAAGAAACTATCTGGCGACTAGAGACAGACACTTGACGACAGCTCCCTAACTTTCAGGAGCCTGGAAGAACGTGGAAGGCGAGACTACCTGCTTTCTTGTCAGGAGGAGACATGCCAGTGACAAGCAGCGAGTTCTCAGAGAGCAGGGGCCACACGTAAGTCCTCACCGCAGCACTCTTCAAGCCCAACCCGGGGCCCAAAAGTAGATGTCGGGTAGCAGACGTACGTGTGCAAAAGGGCGAAGGGCCCAGCACACCCCAACGTGCAAGCGATCACAGTGGCACACCCACCTTCCCACGTAAGAGCAAGAAGGGTTGTGGGCTGAGAGGAAGCAAATCAAGATCTCCCGTTTCCCCAGGTGGCAGTGGCTTCTGGTCCCGCAAGTCTCTGTGTCTTTTATTTGGACTTCGTTCCCAGATCCTCATCTATTTGAGGAAGACCCCTTCTCCTAGGTGGAGACCCCGGTCACTATGGCCAGATTTCCTGGACTTGAACAGGGACAGGATGCTCTGGCAGAGGCCTGTCACAGAGCCCAGAGGAAGATTTCTAATCTATTGCCCCGTTGTCCCAGTCCTAACATAGCAAGTGAGCAATCTTTTTTTTTTTTTTAATTTTTTTTTAATGTTTTATTTATTTTTGAGACAGAGAGAGACAGAGCATTAACGGGGGAGGGGCAGAGAGAGAGGGAGACACAGAATCCGAAGCAGGCTCCAGGCTCTGAGCCGTCAGCCCAGAGCCCGACGCGGGGCTCGAACTCACGGACCGCGAGATCGTGACCTGAGCTGAAGTCGGACGCTCAACCGACTGAGCCACCCAGGCGCCCCAGCAAGTGAGCAATCTTAAGAGTGTCCTTGCATTATAGGAAAAATACAAATGCAGGAAAAATGTTAAAAATGGGTAAGGTTTCTGAGCTCCCATCTACTGGACGAGCTGTTAGTTCACAACGGGTTTTACTGAATGAAGCAACATCTTCTTGTTCAAGAAAGAGCGTGACAGGGTTTCTGAGGGGCAAGGAAGAACTTCTCAGGGGCTAGAGCGTCACAGAATAGGGGAGACAAAAGCCCCAGCCAATGAACTGGAACTTAATTCTAAAAAGCAGCAAAAACCCAACCTCTGTAACAACTCTTCAGGACAAAGTCAAGTGCGATAAATACACAGTTCTTTCTTCTTGGCTAGCCTGCAATTGTGAACACTGAGAAGCAAAGAACACACCATGGGAAAGGCACATATGAAAAGAAATCTTTCAGAACGAGTTTTATTTGTGGCTGGAGTTCACCAGGGCTCCTCTGTATAATCAACTCAAGGGGAAAAGTTGTACTTTATTTTCAAGTCAAACTCAGGGACCTAAATATATGATGTAACTTTGGAAACCCCGTGGCAACAGGCTAACCCAGCACAGACCACCACCCCCCCCCCACCGCCACTGGCACTCGAGTGCCACATGAATGAGGGGGAGTCCAGCGCTGCTCTAACCTCATGGGCAGCTTTGCCAGGAACGAGAGCAGACACCCTGGCCTTTGGCCAAAATCTGAAAATTCTCCTTCTGTTTGGATCCCTGAAGGAATGATAGCTCAATTCTTCTAGTTTCTTACTGGGGTGACAATCAGGTCACTGTTAGGCCCTGAGGGATCTGGAACACGGTTGTGCCTACAATTAACAAGGTGAGCTAATCAATCAGTAGCTGTGTCCTGTGCAGTCTCATTGAGCTCAACACAATGAGTGAAACGTACCTCTGCAGCCAGAAGATGGTCCTCAAGACATGTCATGAAAAATGCAAAGCGGGCACAGATAACAAATGGAGGGAGTGACCAGAATATTCCAAAATTAATAGAAAAAGAACCAGAATATGGCAGAGTATAGGGTTGTTCTCTCAGGAAGAGAAAACAAATTGCATATCCCCAGATCTGCAAGAATCTGCCATTTGCCAGTACTTCAGAGAAATGAAGACTGACGTAATATGGTTCAAAGCAGATGAACTCTACACATTCTACACTTTTCTAGAAGCTATAAATGACCAGTGTTTCTCAAAAGGGCTTGAAGTCTCAAGTGAGCTTTTCACTGAGATGAAACCAGCACTGTCCAAAAGAAACATAGCGCAAGCTGCACATGCAATGTATAAAAATTTTTAGTAGCTACGATTTTAAAAAGTAAAAGGAAATAGGAAATTAAATTAACCATAATAAAACTTTATTTAACTCACTCTATAAAATATATTACCATTTCAACCTATAACGACTATAAAGTAATTACACTTTTTTTTTTTTTTTTTTTCATATGAGGTCTTGAAATCGAGCATGTATTTTGTACCTGCAGGACAGCTCAGTTCAGACTGGCCACACCTGAAGTGCTCAGTAGCTCCAAACCTGGACATTTGGGACAAACATGCTCGCGTACTGTCACTAGGAGCCCATTACTGACCCATCCAGACACACATGGAGAAACAGTCTTGCCACGGTTACCTTTAAATAGAGGAATCACTAAGGAATGCCAAACGCTGCTTGCTTCAAATGCCCTGTCATTTCAGGGGAAAAGTGCACCTTTCAAAAGCCCCTCCTGCCACAGTCACAGCACAGCCACGGCCCTGCCCACCCGCACCCTCTCCCTGGCAGCCCAGCTCCGTTCCCACTCTGCATGGCGAGCCTGGGCAGTCTGGGATGTTCGGAGATACTTCACAAGGTAGGAGGAGGCCTGGCTGCACTCAGGGCCTGCATGCTTGCTTTTCTGGGATTTCACGGTAAGAAAACAAAGAAAGCACAATGTGAAAACCTGATTAAGGAGACGCTGAATATGGTCCCCCCTTCCCTACCCGCTTTCATCACCTGGAGAGGAACCGCACCTTCCGTGTTCTCAATTTATGAACGACACTGGCCCCAGAAGAAGAGCCCTCTCTCTTTTTCCAAACTGATACCATTTTGGCCTGAGTAACAGGTGAAATCTTCACTTCCACTCCAGCTCTTGATGGATTAGAAAAGCCCAGAGACACAGTGATAATGGAGGGAAGCACGAGTGACGAGGAGAGACCGTACCCCTCACCAGGCTGCAAAGAAGCAGGGGCAGAAGCTGGGCACGAGCCAGCCGTGCCTCACGATCCCTACCTTTGTGGTTGAAGATGCCCTCCATCTCCATGCTGCTTCTAGAGTGGGCGATGCACAGAGAGCCGCAGGGGACCAGGCCTTCCGCGGCGGGGGACCGGTCGGTGGTCCGCACCAGACACCAGTCAGGCTTGTCGTGGGGCCGCTCCAACACTTCCACGGTCTGGCCACGGCGGATGGTCAGCTCCGTGCTGTTGCAGGCGGTGAAGTCGTGGATGACCACCGTCAGCTCGCAGCCACCGGAGAGCTGGGGAGGGAGAGGGACACGTCAGTGAGCTCCCGCCACCGCAGCCCCTGCGGGCGAGGCTGAGCTGGGCCAGCAAGAGCCGGGGCTGGGGCAGTGACTGGCCACCACCTGAGCGGGGGCTCTCCGGTTGCACTGCCCCTTCGCTTCCCTCTGGAATTACGGGGGCAGTTATTCGCTTTTCCGTGTTTTACTGTATGGCTATGATTTTTGAGGGTTTCACGGTTAGAATCCGATACAATTTTCCATATGAGCGTCCCTATCTTTTTGTGCCTGAGACATCATTATCTCCCTGCTCAAAATGTGCTATATAATCCTTTTTAAACATAGGGCAAACTAGTGAAAACTGAAGGCTGCTTGGGGGATCACTGCATCATACGGTGACAACATGATAGTTTTACTTGAAGTTTCAGTTCCCACTTGGTGTTTGAGCCAGGCTATTAGTGGGAGGCTCTCTGGCACCACTTGGTTGAAAAAGGGAGCAGCCGCGCAGCAGGGAGACCGAAGGGGTCATGAGATCCCTACATATGGGCAGTGCATGCCTTATTCTCTCTTCCAGTCCCTCCAAGAGCTCCTCTCCACCCCCCCACCCCCCAGGATACCTCTTAGCGGGCACTCCCGCCGGGTCCTTTCCAAGCCGTCTTCCCATGCCATGTTTTACCATGCCATTCCGTACGCTCTGTGGACACTGGCTTACTTCCCTATGCTATGTGCTTTCTGGTCTGAGGCTCCTTTCCGCACCTCTCCCCTCCCACTAAGCTCACTCCCATTTTCTGTAAATTAGAACTCAACTAATTCTTAGGCCCTTTGAAGCACATTCACAAACTCCAGAAAGATACAGTGCCATGATCACTATTTGCCTGTGGCCTGTGTCCCATTTGTCTGCCCCTTACACTGTTCATGCCCCGGGGACAGCATGCGTATATATATATATACGTATATGTGTGTATACATATGTATATATATATGCATATATATGTATATATATGTGTATATATATATGTATACACACACACACACACACACACACACACACATCCCTCCTACACAAGAACCTTGTCACCCACTCCCCATCTTTGGACTGTTTCGCTGGCCCCTCACTCCAGATCGCCCCAGGAGGTTCCAGCTCTGCTGCGTGTCCACCATCCCCCTGTGCGGCTCCGTAACCACACTCTCTGTGCCCATCACTCCCCACACAGACATCCCAGATAGCAGCTAGAGAGGACTCTCGTCACTGTTTCGGGCATTTCCCTCCAAAGCAGTGAGTCTAGGACGTGACTCATTACCCGCCTCCCCGATCTGTTTCTCTTCCAATGTTGCCTTTTGGATAATGGTTTCACCATCAAGTCACCCGAGCTAAAAACTCTCTCTCCAAACGCTATCAAATAAACTTAAGGCCATGTCTCGGATTACTTCTTTCCTCTGCCCATCCGTGCCACGCTTCATTTGGATTTTGCGGTGACCTCCTGGTGGCCTCCCTAACTTCAGGCTCACCTTCCAAGCCATCTGAACGCTGCTGGCAGCTGCCTTTTTGAAATGCGGAGCCTCCCATTCAAGCACCTGACACACGCGTTCCTTCGTGTGGGATTCAAAGCCCCCAAGCCCCCACAGCCAGGTCCCGCCCACCCTGCTGCTTGTCCTCATGTGCTTCACAGCCTGGAGCGTGTCTTCCTTGAGGTGGTCCTGCCCTGCACTGTGTCCATGAGATCCGTCTGCTCAGAACCCCCATGTCCCCACTCTATTCCAGGCCCCCTGTCAAAGCCCTCTGAGAAGTTGCTCCTGCACCTGTCTTAGGTTTTTAAACAAATCGTGTCTCAATTCTGAAATGAGCCACGTCTTGGGTGTGTGTGTGTGTGTGTGTGTGTGTGTGTGTGTGTGTCTGAGCGCACGCACGTGCCCTTAGCACCAGCAAGGGGGTGCTAAGCGGGTTTGTTATTTCTCTGTGAACTTTCCATGCCTGGTCCGTGAGGGGAGAGATGAGGCCCGTCTCAGTCATCCCCGAGTCCCAGTGCCAACAATGGCAGGCACAGGGATCATACGAAGAGGTTGCTAATAGCCTTGAAGCCTAGCTCGCCCAGTGCTTTGTATCCCGCAAGCAGATAAACATTTGCGGAAGTGAAAAACGCAAAATGGGCTTGCTCTAAAAATGCAGATGCTGCATTTGAGAAATTGAAATGGAACGTGGGCTTTTCTCCTGTGACTTCAGGAGCGAACTCTGCCTGTGCTCAGTGTGCAGCACACCCAGGCTTCTGTCGCCCTGAAGGGCAGCAGCACAGAGAACACACAGGGACAGAGGAGTAGGCGGGCTGGGCTGTGGCCAGCGGGTGAAGGACCGCCTGGGCCTCCTGCTGGGAAGCAGCCTTGTTCCAGAAGCCTTGCAGATCAGATCCACCCACAGAGAACTGGGAACCCGTGCCTCCTGCACAGGCCCGCAGCCTGCTGGCCCTGTCATGCCCTATGCTATTCAGTATCCTCCTGTTCTAATAGCCGGTCTTTTGAGAGAAGTTTAGATATTTACAATAAGAAACACATGTCCACAAGACAACCACAGAAAACAAAACAAAACAAAACTCCTCCATAACGCAACACAAATATCGACAAAGTGAACTGTCTTTGCTAGGCCACAGAGGAAATTTCTCACAAATGTTGAATCCCCTTCTAAATTTTATAAATTCCTCTGTGTGAAACCCATGCTAAGTCCTACACGTTTCTCTGTGAACACAGATGCTCACGTTAAAAGAGTTAAAGGCAGAGGTCCGAGAGAGAGAATTTCCCTTGTAAAACCCTGCATTATGGCATTATGGAAGGGGTTAATCCCTGTAACAAAAACGAGGGCTGTTTCCTGTCCCAGGGAAGGCACGACCAGTGGACAAGGCCCAGTATGGAGTCCAGCGTGCTGAGGCCCCTCGGGGCCCATACTTCCTGGGGGCCCCCTTCCAGCCTGCTGGAGCTCCCCCGTGGCCACCAGTGACCTGCCCGTGTGTGCGTGTGTGTGTGTGTGTGTACACAGCACAACCCCCGCCTGAGGGCTGCCTTGCCATTTCTCCACGCCCAGCCCTGGGAAGCACAACTTCAGGACACATTATCTCATCACCAGGCCTTTGCTGGCTTCATTCTTGAGCATTTTATTAATTTTTCAGACTGCTCTGGGCCACGTGGTATGTTCTGTGGGTGGGGGAAGGGTGGGAAGGAGAGAAAGGGGCTGCCTGAGGAGGAGAGTTAAGCTCGACTTTATTTCTGGCACGGATGCTTTAGCCCCTTACAGAGTAATCAAACACTATTGGAAACATCTGTGGACTTGACAGAGCATCAGAAATAAAAATCAAGCCTGTTCGGACAAAGAATCTCATACTGAGTTACATACAGTTCTTTTTCAAAGACCTCAGATAACTTACTAACAAAACCTAGTACAAGAATCAGTTTTTAAACAGTGCTAAGATTATCGTTTAAAAACATCGCTATCTTCTTGGTTTTACCATGAGAATCTCCTGCACAAATCTTTAAGGGGCGGGGAAGCTAACTGGATGTTTTCTAGAGCACATACGTCCTGTGCATTTCTGTCTCAATGTTCACATCCGAATATTTTAAACCTACGACAAAACCTGCCTTTAAAACCAGTTTGCTGGGGCGCCTGGGTGGCTCAGTCGGTTAAGCGGCCGACTTCGGCTCAGGTCATGATCTCGAGGTCCGTGAGTTTGAGCCCCGCGTCGGGCTCTGTGCTGACAGCACAGAGCCTGGAGCCTGTTTCAGATTCTGTGTCTCCCTCTCTCTGACCCTCCCCCATTCATGCTCTGTCTCTGTCTCAAAAATAAATAAACGTTAAAAAAATAAATAAATAAAACCAGTTTGCTAATTAAAAAAAACAAATCTTTTAAAATAAAAGACTTAAAATAACTATTTTGAGGGAGCAATGTAAATCATTACTACCTTGTAAGAATTAAATTCCTGATTGGAAAAAGTTCAGATAACATACATCGTTAAGTATGACCGAGACCGTACTTGTTTTCAGTGATACTGCTACCAACAGTGACCCGATTTCATTACTGTGCTGAAGAATTACCATTCCACTGATCTCGTTTAAAGATTCACTTTCCCTTCCAGCCATACTCCGTGACAGTTTTCCCAGTATCTTTCTCACTTCTGTGTGTCTGAGGGACTTCTAGGAGGGGTTCCTCACCACATGCGTTTAGTTTAGGATTGCAATTTATGAAAATCTGAGTTTCCATGACTCACATTAACTCTTGTGAAATTCACATCAGAAGACAGTTTCCCCCTCCCCCTGATCTTTCGGCCTTTCTCCTTTAAACGACAAATATGGGGACTAAAAAGCATGGCAGTGAAAAGGCCCCCCTTAGCACATGGAGCACAGAAGCCAGCTAGGAAATGCCTCCTCCAAGACTACGAGGGCTACGGAGGGAACTCCAATGACCCAGATGCACAATTAGCAGCATCAAATCAGGGTCCCTTTGCCTGAATTCTCTCCAGAATGACTGAAAATGAACAAGCTGTAGTTTCACCCAAACGGATGAAACACTCCTCTCTGGTCGCCGGCACGTGAACCTTCAACAATCACCACGCGGCACCGAATTTTATTTTTTATGTTCTCTGGAGAAACCGTGTTATGTCGTCGCTTTGCCTGAACCCAGTTAGAGGCAGTAACGAAAAGAGACCCACAGCTGGGGAATTCTCAGCCCACCCCTCCTCGGAGATGCCCCTCTCTGGTGCACAACGAGGCAGTTGTACAAGAAGAACACACAGTTCTGGAGGGACAACGGCAAACATCTGGTCTGAATAACCGAGCTCCCAGGTGAGTTCTGGAGCAGCTTCTGCCAGAGGAGGAGCGGGCTCTTTACGACTAGCATGGCGGACCACGCAGCCCTTGCTGCAAACGATTCTACTTCAAGAATCGAAGACCGACTCAGGTGGGTGTCTGGCCAATGTTCGGAGAGCAATTCAAAAGGAAAGGGGCATTGTGGTCTAATAAAAGCCATTTTTCCTTAAAGAACAGAGTGTGTCAACTCTGTGAACAGTCACATCCTACAACCCAGCACAGTTCAGTCATTCAGAAACCTCACAAAAGCGTCTTGTGGTTTTGCGGAGGCTCCACACAGAGCAGACCAAAGACTGGCTGCCTGGTTAGAGAGGATAAGAGCGCACGGCTCCGTCACTGGCGATGCTCGCGAGAGAGGGGCAGCCACTGGCATCTCTAAGAGTTCCCCAAGGAAACGCGTCACATCCCTGGCTCTCACCCACCCAAGCTTCTCGCCGCGCAACTTCACGGACACAGGGGCGTACCAGCAACCACCTTACCCGTGTGAGCAGCCGGGCCCATGCTCACCCCGACCCCGAGGCCAAATCCACGGGAGAACCCTTCACCAAAATTTGCTGAGTTTCAGTGAGGACCACTCTGATGGGCTCTCACACACCGAGCATAGAAATCTGTGAGAACTGAAGAGTGGTTAATATGGTAAATTTTCTGTGGTTTTCACTACACACGCACATAAAAAAAAAAAGTCTGTGAGAAGATTTTTTTTTTCCCCCCCAAAGCAGCAGCCTACCATACCCAGTATTTTATCCAGAAAAGAAAGCGGAGTGTGGTACTCAGGGGTGTTCATTCTTTACTGACATTGTCACACGGTGGTTTTCTGACATGAAAATCATTCTTGGAAGGCCTCCCTGACTGTGTGATATACATGAGGTGGAATGGAAAATTTGATGTGAAAAAGCAAACTTAAAAGCCCCACCTAAGAAAAGGGCAAACTTTGAAGTAGAAAGTGAGGCCAACTGGAGGAGGGACAGCGAGTTCGTACGGGGCTTCACAGAAGCTGACCTGCACTAACATCACGTTTCCCCTCACTCGACACACCAGAACAGGGATGCCAGCACCCGCCGAACAGACCGATGACCAGCTTAACTGGTTAACGGGAGCCGGGGGCAGACAGCCGAACACCACCCGCACTCCCTCAGGCCGCCACGCCCTGGAACATCCCGAACTCTGTGAGACCGCTTCACCCGGAGGAGCCCGCTTGCTGAACTTCCTGAGCGAGCAACACAATCTTTCATCCAGAGAAGTCCCTGTGAAATGACGCCTCGCGTCCCTGACGCAGGTATGGGAAGAGGGCAGGTACGACAGCCAGCGACCGGCTGACTGGGCTTCTCGCCAGAAGGAACCGCGGCTGGAGTAAACGCCCTGCCTCCCGTCTGAACCAAACGGGCATCCTCCTACGATGCTTACTTTGACCAGTACGTCAAATTTACATTAAAAAGCGTTTCTCGATGCACCACTACTTTTATAAACGCTTTTGTTAAATTTCTCTCCAAATTTTGTATTTAAAAAAAAACCAAACAAACCAAAAACCTACCTTTTCTTAGAACTGAGGCTTTCTACTTTGGCGTGGGGGATTTTTTTCTGATTAAAACTATCAAAGACTACGTTCCACTTTGCGGTTTTATGAAAGCGCTTAAAACACTTGATAAAAATTACAAAAACCACAGTCACTTAGGAGGACCGAAAACAAAGATTAGCAAAAGGAAGGAACAAAGGCAGGTGTGCTCCGTCACCCTGGCGGGGGCGGGGGCCCGGTCACCCTGCGCACGCCTACATGTTCCGGGCTGGCACACACTGGGTGATCCGCGAGTATCCGTGGACGGACGACCCTATCCTGGGAACGTGTGCAGTCGTTTTATGCGCGCGTGGCCACAACGCAGCGAGGTGGGTTAAAGGGGAGTGTGTGTGTGTGTGTGGGGGGGGTATGTTTTGAGCAAGAGTCCCCCTCTTCTTCAGGGACTGCCCATATGTGGTATTTTACTGCTGAGCCACCAAAATGCCTAAGTCCAGGCACTAATACTGAGCAATGTATTCTCAAGGCAGCTTCCAGCTCCAAACACACAGCTCCAAATGCACTGTGCTCAAGAGCGGGCAGATACGAGGGCAGCGAGGATGACACAGGCAGTAATCTGCAACGGCCAGTAATGAATATCAACAGTCCAGGAATGAGGGAGGAGGCAGCACTTTTGAAGAGGAAGCCGCAGCAACAACTGTGTACGTGCGAGGCAGGCACTGTTCTCAGTACATGCCCACAGCCCCGAGGTGATGGCACCGTCCCCCAATTAGAGATGAGGAAACTGAGGCACAGAGAGGCGAGGTAACTGCTGAAGGCTGCGGAGAAGCAGAGCCCAGAGATCTGGCTGGCGGGCTCTTCCTTGTTCTTAACCACCTGCCGTTTTGACATTCAGTACTCTGAGTAACTACTTTGTCACACTCTGAAGCCAGAGTGTCCTGTCTGCGGGGACTAAAACCATGTGCCGTCCTGATGAAAGGCTTCTGAATAAAATGACTCGATTTCATGCCCACACAGGGGAAAACCTACATAAGGTCCTGGGAGGCTTGGGGCTCTGGCAAGGCCAGCAGAGGACCTCCTCTGAGCAAAGCTTCTGGCACCTTCAGCCAGGGGAAGCGGCTGGAGCTCCGGACGGGGGCTCACCTCACTCCTGGCCACGCTGCTCTGTGCCAGGGACGCTGCTCTGTGCCACGTACGCAAGGGACACAAGGCACAGGGGCTGGAAGGAAGTGTGTGCTATTTCCTGAGTAGGCTAAACACAAGTTCCCTTTCTCAAAAATGTGAATTCAGCCACAGTTTTAAAAATGTATGCCGCAATTTACATAAATCCACCCAAGTCCCTACTGTTAGAATGTTGCTTCATAGAGAAAGTTGGTTGACTTTTTAAACTACATAGAATCTCATATCCCCAACCCAGTGCTATGTATGTGCTTCAATTAAGAGTAACTAAAACCATTTGTTGTTTTTTTTAAAATACGTGGATTCATATATTAATATTATAAGCTTAGGGTAGTTCATGCCAAGTATCAGTCTCAAATGAATTTCTCATTTATTAAAAGTAAGAACTGCATTACCTTAGATGTAAAAGAAAGCTCTCACTGGCCCCCGAAAGCTTGGGTCAGCCTTTCCAGAGGCGACTTCCTCTTGCCTTGGTGATTCATCTTGACCTCAAGATGCTTGGTTCTAGAGTAGCCTATATTTCATTCCCGTATTTTCTACTTTCCTTATACTATAAATTTTTGTTATATGAAATAAACCACAGACTAATAAGGCAAATAGGAAGAAAAAAGGTTAAAAATGCTGTTTTAATACACTAAAAACATCCACCTCCATATCCAGCCCTAATGTGAAATCGTAACGCCTAGGCACCAACAGGTAATTAAATCCACATTTTGTTTCTGGCTTTCGCTTTCCACTGCTGGGTGGCCCTGTGAGGGCCATCCAGCCCTCCCCCATCTCCTCGATGTCCTGAAGCCTGGCTCAGCATTCTCTTCCCTACCTCAGGGAGACAAACGCAGGACAAATGAGATAAGAATCTGGCAAGAATAAGAATCTTGATTTCTTTGGAATCCAAATTATATTTTCATAAGATCATTTCATCAGCATTAAGCACCACGAATATGGGCAAGAATCCCTGCTAAACTTACTTTTGGAACAAAGAGATGCCATATTTTAAAACTGATGTTTTCAAGGAAAGAAATGTGCTCATGGGGCATGTGGTTTGTATCTGTGACCTGTCTACTCAAGCTCTGTGAACAGTGTTCCCTGGAAAGAGGGCGTCTCCAGGAGCCGCTCCTTAACAGACCCTTCCAGAAACATCCTGCGCCTCATCTGAGAATGACTGCAGCGCTGGGCAGATAACCCTCCCTTAAGAAGTCTCCAAGAGGCCGAGTCAAAAACATCCCCCCACCCAGTTTCTGAAATGGACCAAAGTCCATGATAACAACTAATTCACAGCAGACATCATAAATTAAGTCAAACAGGCAGAATATGGTTAAGTAATTTCCCTCACCAGATCTATCTGCCTATATCATCAGAGGCTGTTTAAACTTGAGGCTATTTAAACTTTCTGCAGAGTGGAAAAGAACCTTGAGACATGAGAAGTTACTGCCATTGGAGGCAAAGGGGTTTTCTGGTTAAGCCTAGTTCAGTGAAACTGCATTTGACAAGCTGACTCAAAAAAGCAGGTAGTTTCCTAATATTCAAAATGTGTTTTCCTGAATCATCTATGACTCTGAAATATCTACTAGAACAAAAAGGGAGATGGCTACAAGAAAATGTTTTGGAAGCAGAGAACACACAAAAGCCGGCATTCATGTGGTAGCAAACACATCTCTTCTTTGTAAGGTCCAATGGGAATGTCCTCTCCAGACTCCAGATTTTGACTTATCATTATAAAATCTCACATGCTATTTATTCTCATCCCAAGTGCAGACCCCAAGAACTGAGGAAAGTAACTTGCTGCATTTCTATGATCTTAGGAAGATAGCTCACTCCTTTTTTGTACTTTTGAAACTATGAAGGACCTGTGGTCTCAGTGAGGGATATTAGAGGAAATATATGCCATGTCCACTTAAAAAATGAGTTTTGGAGTGTCATTACTTCCAGACGGTTAGGAATCATGGGAGACTGTAGTCATGGCTCCACCAGAAGAGCCGGGGAGAGCCTCTGCAAAGCCCAGGTGCAGGGGCATGGCAGTACTTGCAGAAGTGGCCCTTAGGGGTTTCTGAGCCACACAACAAAGTTTAGAGACAATGCAGTGGAGGAGGTAGGCAGAAACTGGTGAATTACCTCCACAGAATATGTAACAGGCAGTTCTCTAAAGACCCTAGCATCCCACCAGACTCCCAGGATGAAATGATTAATTCCTACAAACCTGTACTTTTCTGGTAGTGATTCATTCCTCCTCTCTCATTGGGTACAAACAGAATTTGCTGTCTTAATAGCAACAGCCTTAGGATAATGCCTCATTTTTATATAGTAGTTGTGCAGGCCTGAGTCCAACTTCACATAAGCCTATTATACTACAATAGATCCAAAGCACAAGCAGTTACACAGTCCCTAACTACAAGACAGAGCCTTATTTTTGGGAACTGCAGTCAGCACACATCAGGGGACCAGGAGCCAGGAGTGGGCGCTTGCCATCTCAGAGTGGGAACGGGAGAGCCGGAGCACCTAACCAGACCCAGGGGGCATTTCCACACCACCACCGCCAACCACCCAATTACCATATGCTGCCTAAAAAGACACTTGCCCCTTCTTTTTGGACCAACCTCTAGAAAAGTCTTAGCACACCTTCCAAAAGGCAAAACCTTTTACATTTATTTATCTCTTTGGCAATCTCACTCAAATACCATATGATTTCACTCATGTGTGGAATTTAAGAAACAAAACAGATGAACATAGAGGAAGGGAAGAAAAAATAAGATAAAAACAGGGGAAGCAAACCATAAGGGACTCTTAAATACAGAGAACTGTGGTGGGTGGGGGGATGGGCTAGATGGGCGATGGGCTTTAAGGAGGGCACTTGTTAGGATGAGCACTAGGTGCTATATGTAAGTGATGAATCACTGAATTCTACTGCTGAAACCATTATGACACTATATGTTAACTAACTTGGATTTAAATAAAGTTTATAAGAAATCAAATATTTCATTTCTAACAAGTAAACTTTAAAACTCATTTCTAGAGTAAACCCAGACCAGACCCAGCAGAGCACATCTGGTGAGAATGCGAATTGGGGGCTGCTGGGCGCACAGCTGCCGTGGGGACGCTTGACCCAAGCAAGTCCGTGAAGTGGTCTGAGTGAAGGTGGCCGCGCCCCAACCTGAGCTCCTATTACTTCCAACACCGCCTTTAGGTGGAGGTCTTGTATAAACGGGCGATTCTGATAACTCTGCCACCTCGATCTTTTTTTTTTTTTTTTTTTTTTAAAGAAAAGAACCAGAATTACTCTAACGAAACGTTTCCAAGTTCGAACTTTATTCTCTTAACTAAATGGCCATGGGGTGGGGCCGCAGGAGAAACGGCTGCTCTGCACCGAACGCCTGATGTGTCATTCATCTTATTCCCCATTATTACCCCTGGCAAGACATACCGGCCACCGGGCTCTGAACAAAACAAAAACGAGATGCCGTGTTTATTCTCCCGTCCTGTTACTCTAACCATTCAGAGTTCTAGGACTTCCTATTTAGTAAACTCAAAAAGCAGAACAGAAAAAACAAATGACTCAAAGCAGAAGGATCTGGGAAACGAAATCGCTGCAAAAGAGCAATGCTTTCTAACCTGCTCACTGCCCTCCTGCCAACCGCATCACACACCACGAATCCTCTGCAAGACCGAGTGGGAAAAGCCCACCATCTGGGCCCAGACACTGGGCCCGCTCCTCTGTCAGCAGCCCCTTCCAAATGACGCTGAGGGCGAGACACTTCCGGGCTACAAATGACGGGCTGTGCTTCAGAAACACAGGAATCCTCAATGTGGCAAGTTAAATAAAACCCCTATTTACAGTCAAATAACCTTTTTAGAGAATTTGGTCTAGCAGTTTAGAAACAGAACACGTGCTCATCTCAGTGGGAATGGAAGACTTAGTTGATGTGACTGTCCCCCCCCCCCTCCCCCCAGCTCATTTTATGGAGGACTCTGCGTATCTGTGCGTGATGGAAGCCTGGATTCCAAAGTCTCCTGTCGATGTATTTTCTTGGCTTTGGGATTCCATCAGGACAGATCACGGGATTCTCCACACCGCACCCCTTCTGTAGAAGGCACAGCTACGTGCGTATTTTCCGACAACGATCAGATCTGTGTGCCTGGCGGTCAGCTCAGGTGCAGGCTGGTTCGGGGCGCACTCCCTGCATTCTGCTGTGCCGCCCTGAGGATGCCAGGGCTCCTGCTTCAATCGGAGCAGATCCGCTTTCACCCTCAGGGCTTGGTGTAGCATTTAACTTAAAGTGACAGGCTCTTCTGCTTATGTAAAATTGACAAGCTTAAACACACTGCCCTAGAACACCTGACAGAAAACCAGGTGACGGCACTGGGCAGGGCAGGCAATTTCTTCCTGAATCCTCAGACTTTACCCCTGACACCCCCAACTTTTTGCTCCTGCTTCTGTGCCTGGCACCACTTAGCACACAGTGACTGTTTGAAAGGACTGGTGACAAACTCTCACTTATAGACAGAAACAGGCTGCTTCCTAACAGAGCCAAGACTAGCTACATTCACCCAAGAAAGTGCTGTTACAGCTTACCTTATCGCTGTCCAGTGTGTTCTGAGACGTCCGTGAGGCAATTGAAATGGTGTCAGGCTGGCTGCTCCCATCGCCCTGGCTATCCAGATCCTCTCCGTCCCTGAAGAAGCAAACACACTTTTCATTCCTGACACTGCGGGGTTGGTCAAGACTGGTGCAGAGCGTCTATGAGTCGCTGGAGAGACAGATTTGTTCAGAGAGGCACGAATCCATCTGCGTGACTGCTGCCACCAGCATCGCGTGAGCGGTGACCGACCCCTCTCGGCTGCGCGCCGGGATGAGTGGCGGACGTGTGCCCCCTGCTTAATTCGCACAACGATAAAACACAGGTGTGGTACTACTGCCTCAGAAATGAGAAACGCAAACAGCGAAGTGACAGTACAGCTGGTCCTGGTCACATGCACGACCTACATATGTGTCCAGATTCACACTTGCGGTGGGAAAGGGGAACACGCAGGGATTTGTACCCAGCCCTTCATTTTCTTTAGGCCGAAGGGAGGTTCTCATCGTGACAAAGCAATTTCATTACTAAGGATGATGTTATACATACAGTGTGTTTAAAAAAAATATTCCTCAAGATATTTAAGAAAAACAATCTGTGAAAAATAGTAAGTTAACACTGCCTTGTTCTCTTCCTATTAAGTAAACAAACTTACCGAAAGGCCCCCAGCACTTACCTCCTTCCCTTCTGTCTCGTGGCCGGTGCTGTCTTGGGGATGTGAATGGGCTCCTTCAGGGCCCCTTTCAGGTGAATTGTCCTTTCCTGTATCACTTCGCGGATGTGCTTTATCCAGTCCTGCTTGTTTTCTATGCTGGAAGCCTTAACGAGGTGTGAGAGTCCATCAGGACACAGAAGGGGTCCCCCTTCCAGAACCTGCTCTAACCACACTCAGGTCTCCCACATTCCCTGAGTTTCCCCATCTCAAAAATAACTTTTCAGCAGAAAAGCAACTGCATCCCATGTTTAATTTGCCATTTTGAGTATTTTTTCATCAAAACCATTTTCATTTTATAGCACATACGTTACTCCAGAATTATTTTCACAATCAGCAATTCCCCAGTCCCTAAACCTTTTAAGGGGCACCTGGGTGGCACAGTCGGTTAAGTGTCCGACTTTGGCTCAGGTCGTGATCTCACAGTTCGTGGGTTCAAGCCCCGTGTCGGGCTCTGTGCTGACAGCTCAGAGCCTAGATCTGCTTCAGATTCTGTGGCTTCCTCTCTCTCTGCTCCTCCCCGGGCAGAGAGAAACTGGTTGGACCAGTTTCCTTACTGCCAATTACAGACGGTGGATTTACCCTGGTTCTACTACAACTTCTGAAAACGTGCTCCAAACAGGACACACAGTGGATACTCAGTATTTGTGGAATGAACACATATGGCATCACTTTGCCCACACTTTTTTCTTTTACTTTGCCTCAAAGGAGGTTTTTTTTTTTCTTTTTTTTCTTTTTGCACGTTCTGGGCCTTAGTAACAGTTTTTCATTTCCTTGTAAGAAACATCAACTTCCTATGACATAAGCATAAGTCCTTGTAAATGACCGAAACAGTTGTCAGAGGGGTCGCAGCTGAGCCCCTGGCGGGGCTCAGCCAAGTGTTTTCTCATGGTGCACCTTGTCTTCAAAATCACCAAGTCGGAGCCCATGTTGGGAAAGGAAATTAAAATTGAGACTCTTTTTTCTAAATAAAATGTTTTCACTGGAGGATGTGTCTTTAAAGTCGCTGAGGGCTAGGAACAAGGGACTAAATGCGGGGAGGCGGGGGGCGGTGGGGGGCAAAAAGGAGCCTCTTGCTCCCATTCCCAGACCTGAGACTGGAAGGCAGTAACCCAAGTGCTTCTGGGGCCAGAGGCAGGGCGATCAGGGACTAAGGGAGCCTGTGCAGGAAACCAAAGTGTCTCAGGGTGGACAACTCTGAAAACTACAGGTCTACTGGCATTTAAATGCCTGATGCAAACATTCAGGTTAAGCAAAGAGAAGCATCTGAGAAAGAACATTTGGCAGAGTTTAGAGACGACTGAGGGAAACTGTTACTATGGTTCAGAAATAAATGGAATTCTCATGATTTAACAGTGAGGTGATCATTACATTTATGGAGAGGAATTCTCCTGACCTTAAAGAAATTAAACAAGGGAAAAAGATGCCAGGTTTTGAGAAATAGTAACAGAAAGGCAAGCCAGCTAAAGTACTAAGTAAAAGGTCCCACTGGTCTGAGAGATGGGAACAATCCGATGCAGACTCTTGGTAGTTTTCATGTTTCAGGAAGGATTTAGAAAGAAGACTCTCCTTTCCAGGGCACAACGTAAAAAAGACCAACGTTTCGTGTTACAACTACCAGCGCCCCTGCCACCACCATCATCACCTCCACCAGCGCAGCCATCTTCTCCACCGCCACCTCTGCTCCCCCCTCCACCTCCACCACCACCACCACCACCGTCTCCATCACAACCGCCTCCACGTCCACCCCCGCCTTCTCCACCACCGCTCCCACCATCGTCCCCGTCTTTGCTGGCATCTCCACCGCCACCGCCACCTCCATCACCGCCTCCACGTCCACGTCCACCACCGCCGTCTCCTCCTCCACCATCGTCCCCGTCTTTGCTGGCATCTCCACCTCCACCACGATCTCTGCCATCACCTCCATCACCACCGCCTCCATTTCCACCACCGCTTCTTTCGCTTCCAATGTGATCTCTGTCTCCATCACCACCTCCATCCCCACCTCCACCACTCCTATCACCACCTTCACCTCCATCTCCACCTCCTCCCCCTCCCCCTCCCCCTCCCCCTCCAAGGCCTCCCCTCCTCTGCCTCCACCACTTCCAGCTCCACCACCACCTCCACCACCTCCATCTCCTCCATCACCGCCTCGGTTTCCATCTCCATCACCACAGAGCAATCTCTAAAATGAATGAGGACATCACTTTCCTTAGCCTTTCCTTGGAAAGCAGAAAAATAGTACCCAAAATTCCCTAAAAGACTCTCCTCTGATAAAGCCTAAAGGAAACCTTATTCTTGAATTGCATCATGAGTGTTTTATTATGTCCTACATGAAAGTAGTCCCTGTCTGGCTCAAACATCTGGCACTATCTCTTAGATGCACCCTTTGATATCTATCACTATAGCTAATCTGGAGAGATGCTTCCTATGAGTTGGAAGTTTTGTGGTTTTGAGTATACTTTAAAATTTTATGCCTTAGGAAAGTTATCTAATATTTAGCTATCAGTGCAATTTATACTTTATAGGGCTTTACGCCAATAGTAACAAGAACACACTGGGTTGGTAATCATATATTCATTGCAAAACAATCCATCATTTCCATGGGAATAAAGACCTTAGAAACACAATACTTTCACCAAAGTACAAATTCTGTAAGAGCGAGGTATCGATGAGTAACTCATAGTTGCTGGAAATACTGCTGAGAGATTAAAAGGAATGTACGAGACAGGATCACTGGCATGCCAATTCACACACCAGAGTCCTATTAAGCTTTTGGCTCATCTCCCAATATTCTACAAATCTTCAGCAACATCTTTCACAAAACATTCCGAAATCGCCATGGTTTTTCCAGAGAGACCGTTCCATCTGTATTTTCTCAAACACAGAAAGAGGGAAGTACACAAGATACCCTTAGAGCCCTGTGCCTTTCCTAGGAGAGGCTAGTATGATTAAAGCAGAGTTCAAATAAAATACCCAAACATATTTTATTTTCCTCCCCCCCCAATACCCCCCCCCCCAAAAAGCACCCTTAATGTTTTTGAATGCTTTAAATCCTAACATTATTGACCCCTGTAACTGATCATTATCCCCCTTTTTCTCTTCTCCCTATTTAGAAAGCAAAGAGCCTGAGACCCCATGAAGACTCTTGGCATGTTCAGCCTTGAAACTGCCCAAGGCCTTCACAAGTTCACCAGGTGCCTGTTTCCCTTTGGAAAGTAAGTGAAGTGTGCAATGGGACCTGCTGACCCGCATCTCCTTCCTCTTGTATCTCAACGTCCTGCATCTCTTGCGGAACTCACTCACCCTTCTGCAGACGGCAAGAGTGGGAGAAGCTTAAAAACGTCCTTCTCCATTTGACCCTTGGTAGGCAAGCGAAAGTTTAGCTCAAGGCGTTTCGCCCCATGACACCAAACTGAACTTATTCTACTATTCTTTTTGTGGTAATCGCCGATCCCAACAGAACACATAAAGAACAAATAAAATGATATGAAAACCAATGTTTCAACAACAGGAAGAAAAAGCACACACAGCCTCCATAAACTTGTCACACCGCACATTCCCGAGCCTCACAGACGTACCTTGAGGACGATTTTATTGTCTGAGGCTGGCGTCCTCCCCACCCACAGCGCAAACTTGCAAGGGTCTCCTTCCACGTGCTCTGTGACACCCAGCTCTGAGGTCTGGATACAAACGTAATTAAAAAGTTAGAGGACAGAAACAATTCCGGCAGGACACAGAACAAAGACCAAGAAAACGGTTTTGGGGGACTTGTGGTCACGTTAGGTTACAACACCACAGTCTGTTTCCATTGACAGGTAATCCTTGGATCTTTAGTTAAAACGAGGAAATTTTGTTCTCAGGCCACACATGATTGGTCGCAGCCCTTTCACTTGCTCTGAGCACCGCTGCTGGGGATCCTGGTGTAGGTCAACCAGCACATACAGAGGAAGGAAACCAAAATATCTAAAGATCGTGTTATCTGGAAAATCAGGAGCTGACTATTGGCAACCTGTAAACGATGAAATGAATCTGTCCTAGTTGCAGAGGAGCCTGCCATGCGTTTTCGGCATGAACGAAGTGGCTTCGCAGAAGGCGGAGATGTCTTCACGGTTATTTCCCAATTTGTTTGTCAAAAGCATTAACCTTTAGCGTTGCACCAACAAGTTTAAGGGCCAAGAGACAAAATGTCTCTCTGTGACACATGCCGCTGTGCTGTGAGCACATGAAAGAGCGTAGGTGAAGGTCAGCATCTTCAGTCCCTCCCCCACAATCAAGTTCACCCCTGGTGCATTCTCCTCCCTCCAGCAAAGGAAGTGATTCATAACTGTGGCCTCGGAGGGAACCTTAACTTTTAAAAGATAAATTAAATGAAGATGTATCAGCTTCTAAAACAGACTAGCTTGGTCTCTGAGGACAGATTAAAGTCAGCCTAGTGAAATTACTAGCCAGCAATGTTGCTGGTCTTCCTTCCAGTTAGAATATGATCTAAAATGATGTAAGGTGGGCTGTGAGCCAGAAGACAATCTCAAACAGGACATAAGCCAAGGAAAATGGTATGAAAATCATTAGTCTGAACTTGCAAATCCCAGATTATTATTAAGACGATTTCTACATTGGTAGTATTTTATTACTTTGGGAACTTGATTAATCTACGGATGCCATAAAAATGTGTAACGTGGACATTGTTCAAGTATCTGCCGATATTTGTAAGTGATCCACCATATCTTGTGTAAAGAAGACACCAAACTCCACTGCATTCTCTATTCTTTCTCTGGTGGTGATTTTCAATGAGCTCTGCTCCATCCTTTGTCCCATCCTCCGCCGGCCTGGCCCTGCCCAGCAGTTCTGTGTCAACAGCCCCTGAGACAGTCCCACTGAGGGAACATGGAAATACAGCAGATCCAGTGGGTGATACGGCCTGAGACCATCCTTAGAGTCAACGTGTGGTTTACAGAGAGACTCCTTGGGCTTTGCTCCTTGTGGAAAAGAGGCATCAGGTATGTTCTTTTGCCAGAAAGCACACTCACAAGTTAAAAAAGAATTCAAATGTAACACAGTATCGACCCAGCACTCCAGGAAAGCTGTCTCTCTACAGATGGGATTGTGGATCGTTAAAACTATTTTTGCTTATATGTATTTTCTTTAATAACCCTACTTTGCTATTGCAAAGAACCATAAATGTACTTAATTTTCACACACTTTTTATCTTTATGGGGGAAAAAAAATCCCACCTCATCACAAAGAGCCTACAGCAAGCCCACCAGGAAGACTGCTTAAGTATATGCCAATGTTGTGAATGAAAAATTAATTAGAATGATATGAGAACTTACTTAATCGAAGTCTCATATGATTAATTTATTTATGAAGCTAGTTACGGCACACAAGACATAAATTGAAATTCACTAAAAAGGTGTTTTCTCGGCCTACGTTAAGAGTCTATGGCATTTAGAAAAAAACAGGTTTTCTAAGTTCAGCGAAGCTAAAACCATGCGCTCCCTCTAGTGGACTTGAGACTGCAGGAAAATTTCCCTGTGGAAGATGAAAACCTTACAATTTCAGACTTCCACCTCGGAGCAGAGTTTGGGAGGTTAAACTGAAAGCAACAAGCAGTAATTTTTTTCTAGCCGCAAAAAGGTCACGAGTGTGTTACCTTAAAATTTACAATTCTGAACGTCCGTACTTACAAACAATTTGCTTTTATAAAGGTACTTGCTTCTCCCACTGGAATCTTTCACTTCTTTACTAAATACTAAAGACATTTCAAAAAGGAAGAGATGTCGTTCTCGACCCTTTCGAATTAAGGTTTTTGGGTCCCACACTTGGAAGGATTCCTGCAGGATGAGTTCTCCCTGAGACTCAATATTTTCGTCAAACCCTACAACATAAAAGAAAGGGGAGCACACTCAATTTGAAAGAAAAATAAAAAAGGATGCACAAGACAGCAATGTGACTATTTAAACATTTGTTCAGTGCCCATCAACCAAATCTCAGATTAGTTTCCCATCTGGGCCCCCGACTCCGGTTTCCCAGCACTGACCCCACCTGACAAAGTCTGACAAAGGAGAATTCTTCCTAAAACGTGACTTTGCCTATATTTGCTCTTACTCAAAAAAATAAGGCAATTTTTCTTCATGACTTTATTTTTTCCATTCGATCTTAGGGTGGCACTCACACCATTTGAGATTTGGTTGAACTCCCTACTTCTCTTCAGCCTTTACTCACAGCATTCCATCATATGAACCTCCTCCCCTGTCCAGAATGGTCCCGGACCTTCCCCAGGCCGTCACCCACCCCCAGCCTGCGTCCTGATCCTCTGCCTCCTCAGCCTAGAACACCCTTCTTGGACGTTCTGCCACAGGCCGAGCCTTTCCCCAAGGCTCTGGTCTGGCCTTCCTTGGGTTCTCCCCCTCTTGGAGTGCAGAATTCTTCATGTGTGTCACACTCTGGCCACAGGGGTGGGTTTCCCCCTGCTCCTCCCTTCGTGGAAGGGGCCTGCCGTGTGGACTTTCAACTCCCAGGGCTTCGCAAAGTGGTCTGATACCTGCGGCAGGGGCTGCTAGCCCTCTCTCAACTACTGGCCTCCCTTTCTCCTCCACAGACAGAAGCCCCGCGGCCGCTCAGATAAGCACGATATCTCCCAGCCCCTCGGCAGCTAGGACAACTCAGGCCACGCTGGGAGTCCTGTGTACAACTTCTAGTTTCGACCCTTCTAGCTGCTCCTTGCCCTCCCTCTTTCCTCACTTTCTCTCTGCTGGACGGAATGGTAACGTGGTCTTGACACATCCTGAACCGAGCCAACCAAACAGCATTTAAGCAGGGGAGAGAGTGAACGGAGCCCGAGTCCTCGATGGTGCCGTGAAGGGCTGCCACACCAGCTCAGGGGTTCACGTCAGAGAAAGAAAAAGCCTCCTGGCCTCTGACTTTTGGGGCTCTGCTGCAAACAGCTGCACCCGTGCCCCAACTAGTTCCCTTGCTCGATACTAGCGATGATGGAGACAAACAATAAAAAAGCATCTGGGGCAAGACTACTTCTCGTAAATAATTCTGCGTACGCTGATAGTAAGATTTAAGCTCTGTAATGCAGAAAGAGCCTTTCTAAACACAAGCATCCGTGGAAATCTCACTTGCAACGATAACTTTTAATTTTATTTATCTGACTCTTCACCACATCGTACATTATGTTACACGCCACCACATTCAAAGCTCTCGTAAGTGATACAATGGATACAGATATGGGGAAACAACAAGCTTTTTGAAGGGTTTTTATCATCACAGGGGACTGATCTTGCCTCCCTCCTACCCATCCATCCACGCGGAGACCAGATTGCCTAAGGCAAGTGACACAAGGTGCTACTGGGGTTCCAAGTGCAGACAGGCTGTTCTCTGGTTAACGGTCAAGGACATGCTTTTAATGAGGTCGAAGTACTTTCCGTAATCCTTAAGGGAAGCAATGAAACCAGTTCTTCTCAAAAAGAAGGTACTCACGTCTAAACTCTTAACTCCCACCCAAGCATAGAGGCGCAAAGCCAAGACTTCCAGGGGGTGGGAAATCCACTTAGACCAGTGTCAGGAGGAAGTGCACGGACGCGCTGGGGACATGCAGAGCCCGTTACCTTCCAGCATGCTGAGGTGCATGGCATCGTTGGCCCGCTTTGGCACACTAAGCATCACCTCGAGGCCGTCTTTTATCTCCCCTTTTCCTTCCTCACAGCAAGTGAGTAGCTCCTGTAAAAGACCAATACCGTCAACTAGCCAAACGCCGAAAGCTCTGCCAACAAGATCTTTGCAGCAAAGAGTATGAAAAATCCACGATTTTCAAGACAACAGCAGAATGTGGTCAACTGGGCACATATTCGCATAGAAAATCAATTACTGCCTCTTTACGCAACGAATGGAGGGGTCTGTCCTGCTCAAATCAGGATGTTTCTTCAGATCAGAGCAAACCAGATGCAGTCACCGTTTAAGATGAAACCGGTGGACAGATCAACTACCAAGCCTCAAAAATGACAAACAGAAACACTCGATTAGTACAGTAAAGCATAATCAGCTACTGGTTTTATCTGAAGGTCACGGCCGAGTCCAGCCAGGACTGCTATGCCTCCCGCGGCAGCCCAGTGTGATCCTAAACTCCTTGGTGCTGTTAGTGCCAAGCCCCATCTACCCTGGAGCTCCCAGGCCGTGAGCGAGAACACGAGCGGCAGCCGTGTCTACGTTAAATGCTGTCCCTCTGTGTGCAGGACGTTTGGAAAAGCGTGAATGATCTAATCACACTTGCCCGAGTGTGATTATGTTTCAGATCTACTTAGAGGAACATCTGCTGTTAAATGAATGCGAACAAGGACAATAAATCCACATTCTGGCAGGGTCCAAGACTCTTTCTTACCACAGTATGGTTATAATCAGTCAGTAATAGTAATCACAGCTTTCCGTGTCCTAGTGGCCGACCAAAGGCACAGGGCACTGCACTCAGCTTTGGTCCCACAGTGGACAGTTTTAGAGCAACTTGCACCAGACAAGCATGTTTACTCATGACCAGATGTTTTTTGCCTATTATTCTAAGCAGATTGGCAAAAAAAAAAGTGTTTAAAAATGCTATATGGAGAAATTAACTTCACTGTCAAAAACATTCGTCGGGGACCTCAACAGAGCTTATAATTATTCTCCTTAAAACCCCCGGGAAGAATAACGTGAGGCTTATAAATTAAAGCCCTATTTTAATAGTGATTAACTAGATGTGAGGTCACCGAGGAAGAGGTCTTTAGTGGAACCACATGCTTTAAAAACAAGATTCTTAAATGCTGAGGACACCAAAAGGTAAACCGCCTTTGCACAAATAAAAAGCAGTGGGCTGATGTGAATGTGAACGACTTAACCTCCTGACTTCTAGTTCACGTTTGTGGCAACCTCCTACTTCTGCTAAGGGTCATACAAGCACTTCATAGGATTCTGATACAGAAATGCAGGAGTGCTTTCCCAATAGAAATATCCCATATGATACCATTTTCACAAAAGAATACTACAGCCATTTCTGTGTCTAGAGTTTTCTCATTAGCAAAGAGTTTCAGGATCTCATTACTCCATCTCTGAACTTCTTTTATATCCAGGAAATTTACATACCACCTTCCTACTGCTGTGTGAGGCCAGGGACATAGATGCGTAATATACTGTTAGCAAGAGGGAGTGGACAGTCGGTACGTTCTGATGCTTAATAACATTCTCCAGCCAAGGATACAGCAGGATAAACATCATCAGGTAGAGGTTGTAAATTATTATTCTTATAGTGAAGAAAATGTGCACTGATTTTTATATAATGCATTCTGTGACAACCATCACAAATTCTAAGTTTCCTTTACTGTTCTACAATTAAGACTAGACATTAAATTACAAATGTGGCTGGTTTTTTTTTTTTTTTTTTGAGGTATAATTGACATGCAACATTATGCTAGTTTTAAGAGCACAACATAAGGATCTGATATTTGTATACACTGCTTAATGATCACAGGAAGTCTAGTTAATATCCGCCACCATACATAGCTACAGGATGACTTTAATTATCATCATTTATAATCAAGAAAAAGTAGAGGTCAGTTTGACTCAAATACTCGGGATTTGTGTGAACAACATGTTCTAGAAATATGTGTGTGCCATCTGACTAGACGTAAGAGGGAGAAAGCTGCCTGAGGGTGAAATTACCTGGGCTTCAGCCCCATTTGGGTCTCGAGCTGAGCCCAGACAACAGGGATCCAGCGATGATTCCGGGCACAGCCCTCACCCTCACAGGCTCGTTTCTACACCCGCAGACCAGCAGTGTTATGAGGTAAACCTAAAGTCTGCAAAGTACACAGCAAAGAGCGTGGTCCACAGCCAGCAAGCCACACTGGGACACAGATACCACGTTACCCAGGCTTGACAATCCCGCCTTCCTTCCTCAGTTTATGTTACGGACCAGACTCAGCAAAGCTCCGGTGCATAACGAGGAATATTCTCTCATTTACCTGCCACACTGAGAAACTGATCAGGGTAATAAATAGCAATGAATTAAAAAAATTAAATGTCTTGGTGTTATTTAAAAAATTCAGGGTACTTTACATAAACAGAAAAACGCCAGAAGAGTAATGCGCAATTCACAAAATTTTGCATGCAGAAGATGCTTCATACATACTTTTAAAAGAAGCTGATACTTTGTTATTCGCTGAACCGGCTTAATAAGGTAAGAAGAGATGGAATTGGCTAATCCATGCCGCTGTTGTATTTCCTAAATTAAGAAGAAAATAGAGAGAGACGAACGTTACTGTAATGTTAATTATAGCATTTGAATTAGCATGAACTAAAAATGCACTTTTTACCTCCAAAATGACTATACGCATATCACTGTTGTTGTATAAAGAAAAACAGAAATCACTGTTCTTTTAATACGCTGGACATGAGAACGGGTGATCACTTTGAACCAGAAGGTGGCGCGTCCAATCCACATTGCTGGCTCTCCCGTGCAGATCTCAACTAGGCCAAGCCTACAACCTCTGCTCTGGGCCCGTGCTGGCCTCCAGCTCCCCCCGGCCCGGCCCGGGGCCACTCAGTCCAGACAGGAGCCAGGGACGGGGATGGGGACAGGGCGCACCCTCTCCCACCGCAGCTCCTAAGCGTTTGCCTTGGCGTCGCCTTGGCCAAGACCACGTCCCCGCCCCTGGCCTGACTCCCTTTCAATAACGAGTTCGCACACCATGGAGGATTCCCTCCACGCGCTCTCAGACTTTCCACGCCCACGAGCGGTACTTGCATCATCTTTTGGCTCTTGACACTCTTCTCAGAAAATCTTCAAAAAAACCCCACCACCACCAAAAAAAGGCTATCTCCTCACATTCTATGCTTCCAACGAGATTCAAACACCACTACACTCTTGTGTTCTCAATCTGCTTGTCACTTCGATGAAGCTCATGGGGACCTGTGCGCGCGTTGTGCCAGGATTCCTGTGAGTCGCTGCCGATGGGAGTGCTGGCTGCAGGACAGCCACCAAGCGACTTGTCCCTCACATGCCACCCAGGTTCAAAACTTAGCAATTCTTCCTCTGCCTTCCTGATCACGAAATGTAGTTTAAAACTTTCTCTTCAATTTGCAATTGTTCAAAAATGTGCAATTTATCATTTAATGATTACGATACACACATTCATAATTTCACATCTAAAACATCTTTCATATAGAATATAATGATCTCAAGTACAGGTCACTGAGTTCTGACAAATGTCAACACACTTGCAAACAATTCCCAAACCAAGGTGCAGAACATTTCCAACATCACAGGAAGTTCTTCAGGTCCCTTTCTAACAAATTCCCCCACCCACACCCCACCACCACCAAGAGGCAACCCCTATTCTGATTACTATTGCCAGATTAGTTTTGCATATTCTAGAATTTCACACAAAAGGAACCACACAGAATGTACTCCTTCATATCTAGCTTCTCTCAGCCCATGTTTTGGAGATTAATCTATGCTACTTACATATCAAGAATTTATCCTTTTATACTGTTGAGAAGTATCCCATTTCATGCATACCCAACATTTGAGAGATACTATAATGTCTTTTTAGTGCCTTGTTTTAATAACATTCAGAAATACATCTCTGATATTTCTGAACACCAATCTATTTTTGTTGACACCCTTAATACCTCATCATAGGATTATAACTATTAAAAAATGACAAGAGAGGAATGAATACCCAATGGGTAAAAGATAGTCTATTCAACAAATGGTGCTGGGAAAACTGGACAGCAACATGCAAAAGAAAGAAATTGGACCACTTTCTAACATCACACACAAAAATAAATTCAGAATGGATTAAAGACCTAAATGTGACCTGAAACCATAAAAATCCTATAAGAGAGCACAAGCAATAATTTCTCGACATTGGATATAGTAACTTCTTTCTAGATATGTCTCCTGAGACAAGGGAAATAAAAGCTAAAATAAGCCATTGGGACTACATCAAAATAAAAAGCTTCTGCACAGCAAAGGAAACAACCAACAAAACTAAAAGGCAACCTACTTAATGGGAGAAGATATTTACAAATGACATATCCGATAAAGGGTTAATATGCAAAATATATAAAAACTGATATAATTCAACACCAAAAACCAAATGATTCAATTAAAAAATGGGCAGAAGCTATGAATAAATATTACAAAGAAGACATACAGGTGGCCAACAGACACTCGAAAGATGTTCAACATTGCTCATCATCAGGGAAATACAAATCAAAACCATAGTTATGACCTCACACCTGTCAGATGACTAAAATAAAAAATACAAGACGCAACAGGTGTTGGAGAGGATGTGGAGGAAAAGAACTCTCCTATGCTGCTGATGGGAATGCAAACTGGTACAGCCACTGTGGAGAGCAGAATGGAGGTTCTTCCAAAAGTTAAAAATAGATCTACTCTATTATCTAGGAATCACACTACTAGGTATTTACCAAAAAAATACCAAGACACTAATTCAAAGGGATACATGCACCCCTATGTTTATAGCAGCATAATCTACAATAGCCAAATTATGTAAGCAGCCAAGATGTGGTATGTATGTGTGTACACACACACACACACACACACACACACACACACACACAGGAATATTACTCAGCCATAAAAAAGAATGAAATCTTGTCATCTGCAATAACACGGACGGAGCTGGAGAGTATAATGCTACGTGAAAAAGACAAATATCATATGATTTTCACTCATAGGTGGAATTTAAGAAGCAAAACAAATGAACAAAGGAAAAGAGAGAGAGAAACCAAGAAACAGACTCTTAACTACAGAGAACAAATGATGGTTACCAGAATAGAGGGAGGTGGGGGGATGGGAGAGACGGGGAATGGGGATTAAAGAGTACACTATCATGATAAAAAAATTAAATTATTAAAAAGAATAAAGACATAAAGTTACAGAGAGAGAGGGAGGCAAACCACAAGAGACTCTTAAGGACCGAGAAGAAACTGAGTGTGGATGGGGGGTAGGGGAGAGGGGAAAGTGGGTGATGTCATGAAGGAGGGCACTTGCTGGCATGAGCACTGGGTGTTGTATGGAAACGAATCTGACAATATATTATATTTAAAAATAAAAATAAGGGGGGCCTGGGTGGCGCAGTCGGTTAAGCGTCCGACTTCAGCCAGGTCACGATCTCGCGGTCCGTGAGTTCGAGCCCCGCGTCGGGCTCTGGGCTGATGGTTTGGAGCCTGGAGCCTGTTTCCGATTCTGTGTCTCCCTCTCTCTCTGCCCCTCCCCCGTTCATGCTCTGTCTCTCTCTGTCCCAAAAATAAATAAAAAACGTTGAAAAAAAAAATTTAAAAATAAAAATAAAAAAATAAAGACAAAAATGGCTACATGATCCGAGTATTCTTCCAAAATACCTGACAAAGGTTTCATCCTGCTAAAACAATAGAGCTTCCTTTTTCTAAAAAGCTGTTAAGGGTATTAACAAAAACTTCTGTGCTTCTAAAATTTTACTTTGAATGGTGGGGGGCAAAGAATTGGGGGTAAAGGGAGGATCTAGCTCACTGGTCAGTGGCATATCTAACACCATAATTTCTGCTTTGCCTTTGTATTAAGCTGTTTACATGCAACAACATCCTTGCTGGGAAGGTGGGCACTTTGGGTTATCCACCACTCCATGCTAAGCACCTATGACCAGGCACATTGAGTTAAATGAGCCCCAAAAAGATGTGGGATCATGCTGGACAATGAATACTGAAGGCAAGTAATTTGTGAAATACCCAAATCAGACAAGCGTAATTTCTTTAAAGATGTTTTAAGGACAAAGGTTTTGGTTTTGTTGTTGTTGTTGTCGTTTTTTAATGGCTTTGATTCCAAAGCCATTTGATTTGATTAAATGTGCCACATGCTCTCAGTGCTTAGGCCTTAAATGATTCTAACTCTGCACAGAGCCATGGTGTTGAGTTTCACCTGATGGCAAAGACCCAGGGTCATGTGAAAAACAGAAAAAAAAAAAGGGGGGGGGGGAGGGCGGGCAGCACTGGGCTGGGAGCTGACTTTATATTTACAAAGGCAATGATGTATAATTGCTAGTCAGGAGAATGACAACTAAAACAAGGCCATCTACAGGGCTTCACCTCAAAGATACAAGCTAAAATTTATTCTCATTTCCCAGACTTCCAGAGAAGGGCAGAGTATCACACATGGCAATGCCCCAGCGTAAAGACAGAAACAAATCTAATGTTCTCACAGCCTTGTGAGAAATTATACATAACATCAAAAAGTACTCCCATCTCTTAATCAAGATGTATTTGACACACATTTAACTACATTCTGGAGACCCAAAAAGCATTCTGTAAATTATATCAATAAGGCTCTATCCTCTTTCGTACTAAATAACCTCCCTGCAATATCTTTCCAAAAAAGATGACCTACATCTACAACAATGGGAATATAATTAATAAGCCTCCCAATGGTCCTAGGGACAGTGCTATCTGTAAAAATTTTATTGGCAGGCTACTTTTGGAATAACATAAAAATGAGAAAAATAAATGACTAAAAAGGATTCAAAAATTCAAAGATTTTTGTTTCACAGAGAGTAAAAGAAGCTGAAAAGTTTGTACCTTCTGTATAACATGATATTACACCTAAAATTACTATAAATTGTAAGTAATGTCATATACACACGTACATGCTAAAATCTTAGATCTTTTTTTAAAAATTTTTAATATTTATTTTATTTTTGAGAGAGAGACAGAGCATGAGTGGGGGAGGGGCAGAGAGAGAGGGAGACACAGAATCCGAAGTAGGCTCCAGGCTCTGAACTGTCAGCACAGAGCCCGATGCCGGGCTAGAACCCACGAATGATGAGATCATGACCTGAGCTGAAGTCGGACGCTTAACTGACTGAGCCACCCAGGATCTCCTAGAAGAATCTTTCAATAACAGAAGAATATATAACAATATCCCACCATAAATATGACAGATAAACAGGAAAATACTGTATCATCAAATAGGTGAAAGTTAGGAGTGATGCTGCATTTTATGTATACCAAATACAACTTAGAAGATTTCACAGCTTCATCAGGAATCTATTACTTACATCAAAGTAGGACCCTGCATGCTCTAGTATCAGCTGAGTAGAATCCGGCTTATTTTTGCAATATGTGACATACATCTGAAACTTGTCTGCCTATAAACAACAACAACAACAAATTAGAATATCTCTTTCAAATGGCAGTACCTCAAAATATGATAAACTTTTATGCAGAAAAGAAGCTGTGGGGATAAAGGAAATTTAAGCTCTAAATAAAAGAAACCCTATTTTATATGGAAAGCTGTTAAAAATGAGAAACACATCCTATCGGTATACACACCTCCAGAAGCTTCCCTTGGCCCAGTAAGTCAGGGCTGGGCACACCCACTCTGTTCCAGTTGCCAGTGCAAACCCAGGCATCACATGTGGATGGCAGGGCACTACCACCAGGTGACTGTCTGGCTCTCCTCCCGACTGCACAACATCCCCCCTCCCACCTTGCCAACCTGGCCCCCCCCAGACATGGCTGCGCATTCACGTTTATCTACGCATTTCCAGGACCACGTGCAGGACTGGCACACTAAATGTTCCATTTCAAACCATCACTATTGCCAATAAAAAGCTCGGTCCACGTTAATAACTAGTTGCAAAATGTAAGTCTTTGTGGCAAAGTCCATTTCTCCGTAAGCAGACTCTGTAGAAGATGGTGACATACGAGAAATGGACCACATTCCTTTCTAACTTCCTGCAAAGCCACCAAACAACCGTGAGAACAAGTAGTCGAGGTTTCATTACCCAAGTAACAAAGCAGTGTCCAACGTCCTCTGGCAACTGCTCATATTTTTCCAGCTCTTTCAGGAATATGCTGCAGAGAGTAAAAATGGTACTGTATTATTAAGATGTCTTAAAACATTTAGTAGTGAGATAGATACGCCAGAAATCAGGCCAAGCATATCACTTCAATCAAATACAGTGAAACATCTGTGCCGTCTAGATTTTAAGGATTTAATAACCCAAGTAGCTCTTAACTCGACTAAGTTATTGTGACTTTCAAACAGCTACTCAGTTTAGCCTTTAAACACTTTCTAATACAAATTTTAACCTAGCAGCTTTACTTTTGGGCAAGTGCTATGTTCAGTAGCTGAGGATATAATTTAGGGATGTAAATGAACACTCAGAAGAACCCACTTAGATTTCAGTGTCTTGTGCTGGGGTGGGGGCAGGGGAGTGAGGGAGACCCCAGCATCTCTGGCTCTAGCAGTATCTCTCCATAGGCTAGAGGGCTGTGCAGACGCTATCAAAAGGAGCTTCTGTTTCTTAAAAAAAAAACAAACAAAAAAACCAAAAACCCAAAACCAAAAAAACCTTAAAAATAAAGCCATGTGCCTCCTGTGGCCACTGGACAGTGTATTTTAGTTTGGTCAGACTACACATCTGTTCTGTCCTCAGTGCCTTCTCCCCTCTTGTTCAGAAAGACCAAGGGGTGGCCAGCAGCCACGCACAATTCTTCTTTCTTTTCATCCTAAGTAACTGATATAGCAGCTGACGACATAGCTTGGGAGAAACGAGGGTTCCTCCAAAAACAGTTTTCCCAATCTCATTTCTATAGCAGGTAAGAACAAACATAAAGTCGAGTCTCTATCATGATAGGTTCAACAACGTCAGTCTTTTGGAAGAAAGCCTGATAGTCTTCATTCGAATTTCAACAAAATCACTGAAATGGATGCTTAACTCAGTTGGGAGCTTTCATTTCTTGTTAGGAAACTTCAGCACCATATCTAGATTTCAAGAGTAACCAGCTCCCCAGAGATAAAGCCACTCACTTATTGTGAAACTCATAGATTTCCTGCATGTTCCCGAAGATGATGAGCTCTCTGTTTACGATGCCGGCCGGGATCTCCTCCACCCCGCTGGTCATCTCCCACAGGTATGTCTGGCCGGGAGGGAAGCAGAGGGATTACACAAAAACCCAAGAGCACATGTCCAAGAAACGGCTGTTCCTGCCTCTAGAATACGTACCCAGAGCTCACGAATCACCGACAATCGATCTGAAGTATGGAACCTTTCCCAAAACATGAAAAACTATTTTCCAGAAAAGCCCCCCCAGTTGCTGTGAGCCCTTCAGAGTAGTTCCTCGGGCTCCAGCTTGAGACTCTCCATTCCTGGTGTCAGACTTGGGAGCTAACCTCCCTGCTCTCTGAGGTACGACAACTATTCTTTAAACTACTGAGTATCAGTTGCGAATCATAATTAGAAGGCACATTTCTCTGAAGCTGCTGTAAAGTTCTGTACAAAGAGGATGGGAGCCAGGCCGTCATGTGACGAGCGGAATGACAGGATTAGTGCTGTATCATCTCTGTGTTGAGCAAAACATGGGCCTGGAAACTCACGGAAGGGTGGGAACAAGAAACAGGCTGCTTAAGCACACTGAAAATCTCGAGAACAACAACCGCAACAAGGGTGATTATTTTAAGAATTACCAACAGTCAGGGAGAAAACAGCGCGTTTAGACTGGATCTAAATAAACAAGCAAGAAAACTTACTTACATCCATACACTCCCGGAGGTCCCTCACGTAAGCCTTTTCAGTTTGAATTAGCTCCGCCATTATGAACCTTGAACACAGGAAGACCGGGAAGGGCTTAGTTCACAGTCAGGACACGGGCTTATCTGAACTATGTACTTTTACGGCTTATGAAATAATGAGAGTTTTCAAAGCAGTAGTCAGTAATGTGTTTGGGGAATTAAACCAAGAAGAGACAGAACAGTAACAGCGTAAAGCCACCAATTCAAAGGGAAAACATTTTGTTGAGGTACACCAGCAGGTCACGTTTTCTCCATCAGCACCACTGACACTTGGGGGCAGATAATGCTTTGCCAGGGGGCCGTCCTGTGAACTACAGGATGTTAGTGGGATCCCCGGTCTCCATCCCCGAGACGCCAATAGCATTGCCCCCTCCCATTGTGTGACAACCAGAAATGTCAACACACATGGCCAAGCATCCCCTGGGGGTCACAACTGCCCCCAGCTGAGAACCGCTGGTTTAGGACAATCTTTGGAACGTCTGGAACAGTTTACTAATTGGCAATTTTGAAACATCTCCACGTGTTATTTTTTTCTCCTTGGTACTACTAGTCATGATCTACTGATGACAAATGACACTAAAACAATTTGTCAACCCCATACGAAATGGAGGCACGGGAACAAAAAAAAGACACGGCTTCTGAAGCAAGTGATAAGGGGACAGTGCACACAGTGAGTCTGAACATCACAAGGTATCATTGCCATCCGGTTTCAAAGCACACACAGCAGTGAAGTCCAAGCGACATTTTCTTCACTTTTTCAATGAATCCCAGCAGGTTCTTAAAGACTGGCTTACTCTTTCCTGCGGGCCGACTTCCGTTTTTCTTCGTTAAGTTCATGAGCAGCGTCGCGAAGCTTCACCTCTGACCCAGGGACACTGGCGGGGATTATGTCCAGCTGAAGACTTTTACTCTGTGGAGGAAGAGAGCCAATGAACTTGAGTTAATCAGATCCGGGGAGGACATGAGGAAGAACACCATGGTTTATTCTGTTTGCACAGAGCAATTTACCGATTTGTTGGAATCTGAAGAAATCCCCAGGGCTTTCTCCAAAGAGGTCCTGTACTTCTCCATCCGCAGAGAGAAATCCCTGTACCTCTTATCCACAGCAGTGACACATTTTTTTATCTCTGCTGCATGGGCATGCCCTTTTTCACAAAAGCCATCAGCCAGCTGTATCAATAGCTTCACTCTCTCTTTGGTTTGCTGCGGAAACAACAACAGGAAAGTATTGTGAGGCAAATGAACTCAACTGCCAGAACCGGAGACACAGTGGCAACTTGCCTACAACTCTGAGCTCCCGACAGGGAAAAACTGCTGGTCAGAGAAATGTCCCCTGAAGCTCCAAGTCCACCAATTCACCCCCTGATCCCGGCCTGGCCGCTTCCCCACAGAGAATGGCATGTTTACGACCGCAAAAACCAACCCGAATCTAGCCCTTCTCTTGGCGTGGCTTCATCTGGTGGACGCCCGAGAGACACCTGTGGAAGGGATACATATGTGTCTCCCGTGGCCCCCACCGCTGCTCCCTGCCCGTTCATCCCCTGCGCCCACGGGGATGGAAGGCCCGCTGAGATCCTGGCAAAGGAACCCCCACACCGCAGACACTCGGTGAAATCCTTGAAGTGACGCTGCACTGCACGTTCGTTTCTTTTTCAATTCTCGGTAGAAATGAAGGAAAGATCGCTAGCCAGGAAATGATCTTTAGAGAAGCATATTAAATGCTCTTCACTGTTTTAGAACTCCCTCTCAAAAATTATTTCATTTGTACGTGTACTTAGAAAAGATACTTCAATTAAGTTAAACACAACCGCCTTGGTTTTCATACAGTTCAGGAGAACCACAAAACATTGGTTTAATATCTATGGCAGTAACGTCCCTCAAAACTCTTGAGTTTTCAACACCTGTTTTCATCACATCCATTGGTTACTAGGGCAAGGCTTCCTTCGACAGTCCTGCTGGCATTTCAGACGAGTACTCTTCCTCTTCCGGAAGGGAACCTGATTTTCTCCACTAACCTTTATCTACGAAATCTTTACGACCAACACTCAGGAAGGTGACTTTAAAAATCCCCAAAAGGTGCACCGGAGAGCAGGGGCCTCAAAGTAAAAATCCCCAAAAGGATAAAGGTCAGGGCTCAAAACCTGGATAAATTTTCCTAGTTTGCACAGGAAGTCTGAGGCAGCATGTCCTCGGCGACCGGCAAAGGCAGCTGTAGAATCCTCGGGCTGCGCATGCACGCCCCGGGCAACCTGCATCCAGCCCCGTGCTCCAGGCACACGCCCGGTCTATGCTTCCTTGCACCATGGCCCCTCCTGCCTGGAATGCTACTCTGTGGCTCCCTAGTGTCTTTGCTCAACCAAAGGCCACCTCCTCAATAGGCCCTCCCTCCCTGAGTCCCTTAAAAGTACAAGTCACCTTCCTGCCCCAACTATCCTCACTGGGCCTCCTCCACTCTCTCCCGGGACACGGGTCACCTGCCACAAGGATATAGTTGACTTACTACTGTTACCGTATGCCACTATCTTATTAGAATGTAACCACCACAGGCCTGGGATACTTGGGGTTTTTTGCTTACTAATATCTTATTCACCTTTCGTGTGCCTGGCACATAGTAGACAGTCACCAAATATTTACTGAAAATTAAGTTAACGTTAGGTTTTACGGGAAAATAGGTATATGCTTGTACCTTTAATGGGGTATGGCAGTTACTTTGAACAGGCATTAATACTTAAAAAATGAAAACAGAACTCAGATATAATAATCTGTGAAAAAAAATGGTTATTGCAAAATTCTATAAAAGCTGTTTATTAGAAAAAGTCAGCAAAACTTAAAACACCCTGAAGTTTTTAGGACTTTCATCTGGTGTGGAAATGGGCCCAAGTAGAGTGAGCTAATCAACCAAACCATATGATCTATCAACACAACACCTTTCTGGATATGCTAAGACGAATTATAAACCAAAGACCTAAAAAGTCAAAGTTTCACAAGTGGAACCATAAATTCCAAAAGGGACTTAACTTAGAACCATTATTAAATTTTAACATCAAAGAGAATATGAGAAAGGCAGGACTGTTTAAAAACTGGGTTGCCTGGAGGCACCTGGGCGCCTCAGTTGGTTAAGCCTCTGACTCTTGGTTTCGGCTCAGGCCATAATCTCACGGTACCTGGGACCCCTCATCGGGTTCTGTGCTGACAGCGTGAAGCCTGCTTGGGGTTCTCTCTCTGCCCCTCCCCGGCTCTCTTTCATCTCAGAATAAATAAGTAAATAAACTTAAAACAACAAAAAAAAATTGGGCTGCCTGGATGAGGTTACACTGCTGGGTGCCAATATACTAATGTGCTGAGAAGCACAGAGAAGTTGCATTGTGCCACCATGAAAGCATTTCTTCTCTTCCACCGTCCAAGCGCCACCGGTGAAAGGGTACTGCAAGTTATGTGTAGTGTCTCTTCAAGGAGTCAAGAAAACTGTTTCATATTTTAAGCACTGGGGTCATAGGAGTGAAGATAAAACAAAACAAAACAAAACAAAAAAACAATGCAGCTTGCCTACATTCAAAGAGAAAACAAAACACTGAAAAACTATAGGAAGATGTCTGCATAACACACGTCACAAAATAGATGAGTTGAATGCATGTCACGCCAACAGGCGGATGCTGATTAGGACACTAGATGCAGCAGGAAGGTGGGCTAGAGACAAAGCCTGGTGGCTTACAAACTTCATTTAAACAAAAGACACCAATCAGGCAGTCAAGGCTTCTTGAAGATGTGTGGCCAAGCCTGTCCCTCAAAGATGGCAACCCTCCCTCCACCATGTCTATTTGTCTTACTACTTCACAGTAGATGTATATATATTTACCCCAACTAGAAACTGCAGTCCATGAGCCCAGCACCCAGAGCAGTTCTGGCACACTGCAACCGCGTGATTAATAATGATGGGGTGAATGGTGTGATAAAAATTAAGGATGATGAATCTGCTAAGTCGCGAGCTCTCAATACATTTTTATTTTAACTGATTTTTTTTAATGTTTATTATTTTGAGAGAGAGAGAGAGACAGAATACGATCAGGAGAGGGGCAGAGAGAGGGGGAGACAGAATCCGAAGCAGGCTCCAGGCTCTGAGCTGTCAGCACAGAGCCCGACACAGGGCTCGAACCCACGAACCGTAAGATCATGACCTGAGTCGAAGTCGGACACTTAACCCATGGAGCCACCAAGCACTCCTAATTGGTATTTTTAAAATGCATGCGTAGAAATCAAAACTTCAAAGGTAAAAAGGATACAAAGTGAAAAGTCTCCTTACTCCACCTTCCTATGAGGTGTCTCAATGATCAGCTTCATGTGTTACCATTCTAGACACATTTTATTATACAGAGGGGTGTACGTATGTATGTATGTATTTCTCTCTTTGTACCTAAATGCTTGTACACACAAACCCTGCTCTGCACCCAGCATTTTTTGTTTAACAACTCTCAGACATCCTTCACTATCGGAACACGAGCAGTACGCTTGTTTTAGGCTTGGCGCTGCACAAGATTTCCATGAGCTAATGTGCTCCCACTGAATGGACTTTCATGTTGTTTCCGTTCTTTTCCTAAGCCAGGAAAAAACTGCACGTGTCTGAGCGTGTGTAGCTAGTCTAGTTTCAAGATGTGGGACGGCTGGGGCAGAAGGGATGTCCATCTGTGACACTGAGCGGTTAACGTGGTGACACATCCCCCCCCATCCCCAGAGGTCGCCTCCATTCACCACCCCCCCCCAAGGCGCGCCCCCCCCCCCCCCCCAAAACCCCCCCCTTTTCCCCCCCCCCCCCCCCCCCACCAAAGGTGCAGCCATAACCTTTTTGGTATCTGCCAATACCTGGGTGAAAACAGAACACAGTATACTTCTGATTTATAGTTTTCTTATTTTAAGTAAATTTGATAATTTCATATATTTAAAAGCCATTTAGAATTCCTTTCCTGGAAGCCCTCTTTAATATCTCTTGTCCATTTTCTTGTTTACTCTTATTGATTTGTAAAAGCTCTTTACGACTGAGAAATCAGCCCTTTGTGATAGGAATTGCGTATTTATCCTCCCTATTTGCTTTCTTTCACTTATGTTGGCCTACCCTTTAGAAATTCATACATTTTTGTGTATGTGATTTTATCATTTTTTAGAGCTTTGGGTTTTGTGTCCCGTTATTTTTTCTAGTCATTTCAGGTTTTCATTGTTGATACATTTACCTTGCTATCAAGGTGGGATACGAATCCAACTTAGTTTTTCTCTAGAACGCTGCTCAACGCTATGAAAAAAAAGCCTTTCTGCATCTTTTTAAATGAAGATTTACAAAAGTTTTCATCCTTACTGTTCTTTCTAGAGATCGTTACAAAAATAGATTTTATTTCAAAAGCATACAAATATTATTAATTTGAACAACCTCAGCAGTGGGCAATCAGGGGTTTGTAGAAAAATAAAGGCAAACTGCATTCCTGAGTCCACATGTCAAAGAATCTTTACTCACCATGTTCTTAGGTAAGGAAAAACCCAGGGAGGATGCACATTCAAGGGTCTTAAGACACTTTCTAGCAAATGAAGGCTTTTGGCGCTGGGGACAGTGGTGACCGGGATGCAGGAAGTGTGTGGGAAGGAGGAGGAAAGTTCTGCGTCTCGGGCCGCGGGCCTCCCACTCCACTGCGCTTGCGGAAAAGTCACCTGGGGGCTTGTTTACAGACGCTCATCTTCAGGCCTCACTCCTAAACAGTCTAAGTCAGTAAGTCTCGAATAAGGACAGAAATTGGCTTTTAAGTAAACACGCGTGACTTGGATACAGGTGGTGCCTGTGAAGCACTCTGAGAAATTATTCCATCGGGAGCTGCGAAGGACTCAAGCTGAGGCTTCATGGTGACACAGTGACAAAAAGGCTTTACTTCCATTGCACTAAATGTGTTACAACACTGACCGCTGTAACAACTAAACTGGAGGACGGTCACATCAAGAGCAACAGATTCTCTCCATGACACGGGTAAAACGGTTTCTTAGAAGAAACTATGAGGAGGGGCAGAAGGCGAGCAACAGACATCCCCAGGCACGAGCAGGTGTGGTCTGATGAAGAGAAAGGAAGCCAGAAACCCATGGGAATGAGATGCTAAGCGAAAAAGCGAGAGGTTTTCTTTTCCAAAACCACTAGTTCCTCTGGGCAAAACGGATCCAGCAGACCCGGTGAGAGAGACGGCAAGGTCAGGTGTTACACCGGTGATTTTAGATGCTTATTTTTATAAAACACAAGAGCCAAAGCATGCCCCTGTTGCTCACTGTGTAATAACCACACCCCACATCTGAGGAGGAGGGAAATTCAGGAATAAAAATTCCCTTTGAACACACCCTACTGGTGGAACATGGCTGCCATGCGACTGCACCGCAGACAGTGACGTTCACGTGAGCTTCTGTGCGCACGGCGCCCCCTGGAGTCGTGCGGTGACCAGGCTGTTTGGCTGTGCAAATGGTCCGCAGAATGCAGCGTTAATGGAAATTTAGCTTAGTGAAGAGGAACAACTCTTAAATCTATCTCTGAGTGGCACCTTAGGCATTTTCTTAATACCTTTATAATCAAAGGCTATTCAAAAAAACCAAATTTGTAACGCACACAACTGTAACTTACCCTCCCACTGTTAACAGAAACAAGAACTACACAGCCAAGGGTGTGCTGTATCTCAGGGAAGCAAAAGACATGATGCTTACCTGCAGAGGCAGGCAGGCCAGCTCTCCTCAAATGAGTGGGTGGGTGCCTTCCTCTGGGTGCCCACAGCCCCCACGCTGGGTGCAGCTGTCACTGCCAGACTGCCTGAGCCCTGCCCACCCCCAAATGCTCATGGTGTCCCCACCCAGTGCCAGGTCTCACCGAGCCCCGCAGTGGTCAGTCTGCCTGCAGCCACCCTGGACCGTGAGCTCCTCCAGAGCAGGGAACAAGGGTTCCCAGAGCCCAGCGGCCCGAGGGTGAAGGGAAGGAAATCAACTTAGAGCTTGTGGGTGGGCGGGAGCAGAGGGCAGTGAAGAATACCAGGAGTCAGAAATGGTTACAGAAAACATAAATAAGTACAACTAAACATAATACAAAATAGCTGTTGTCACTCTCGAGGATTTAAAAATTCCCACTGATGGTTTCCACAGCTACCTAAAGGGCCACACAAGAAAATCCTGTTTTACTTATACATGAATACTTCTTTTTAGCCAAACTACTATCCAGCTAAATCCTTTCTTTCTAGTGTGAAATTTGAATTAACTTGCAACTTTTAAGAAAAGTCAAGTCTACCATGAAGAAAAAGAAGCACTTCTGAAAATATGACAAAGAACGGAATTCAAAACTTTGAAAAACAAAAACAAAAACACCACGGGTTGAGAAAGGAACCCCAAAAACCCCCAAACTGTTTTGAGGTAAAAAAAAAAAAAATCAGCCTCTGCAAGCATATACTTTAACTGGGAAAACATTTATGTCAGTATGAAGAGTCTTACATTTTTGCATAAAAATGTGTATTTACTCACATCTGCTACATAAGCCACGTATCTAATTCTTTTTTGATTTGCAAGAGGAAAATGAAGACATCTCTGTTTTATAAGCCTATGGACAACCACGAGAGAGAGGGCGCCGAGGTAAACACTGCCACAGGACTGGGCTGGTGACAGCAGCGTCCCTGTAGCAAGTGTCACCGACTAGAGACCTCGAGACGGGGAAAGGAAGCCCCCGCAGGACACACCCAAGCCAGGTCGGTCACACCAAACAGGGTTTCCTAAAAATAGCAAGTACTTAGAAAAGACCTTGCGAAAGAAACCAGAAAGAAAACAAAAAGAATAAGGAAAAGGACAAAAGAGACGACACGAAGGAAGGTATCTGCAGAAATCCGAAGACCCAAGGGAGACAAGAGGTAAAGGGAGGGAATTGGGAAACGCAGAGAGAAGAGTCCCCTACGTTAATGTAGGACAAGCCACTGGGGTCCCTCTGTGTCTCCAATTTTGGATACGGTATGAAACGATTTCTTTGAGCAATACCTTATTTACACGGAGTATCCTGTGGTGGGTTATTCTGGAAAGCCCTGCTGTGTGGGCGGGTGACGCAACAGACGGCCACCACCAACCTGGACCTACCTTCGCGGTGATCTGAAACTCCTCGTGCTCTTTCAGGAGCTCTTGTGTGTGCTGTATGCTGGAACCCGTGGACGTATGTGTGGAAAGGTAGAACTCTCCGTTGTCATGGATCCACTCTAAAGCCTAGAGAGGGAAGGAATGGAGATGTTCACGGCTCAGCACTGGCAAAGAGAGTCCCAGTTCTGTCGTGTCTCACTCAGATGTGATGTCACCAGCCAGCGCTGGCACACACGTAGAGTGCTCCCACAAAGAGAGACAGGCTTCTGAAGTAAGCACTGTAATTCCAAAATTAAAAGAAAAAAAAAAAACACCTGACATTCTAGAAGGTTGTAACCATGTCACTTCTGTAGCAATGATTAAAGTGTTCAAGAGGTTCTTGGGTGCCTGGGTGGCTCAGTCAGTAAGCATCTGACTCTTGATTTCTGGCTCAGGTCACAATCGCGTGGTTCGTGGGATCGAGCCCTGAGTCGAGCTCTATGCTGACAGTGCCGAGATTGGGATTCTCTCTGCCCCTCTCTCTGCCCCTCCCCTGCTCACACATTCACAGGCTTTCTCTCAAAATAAATAAATTTTTGAAAACTGTAGAAGATTTTGTATGTGCTGTTTGTAATCTCTGGGCCATCCGCTGTGAGCTGCTGGTCTTAGAGCAGAAACGTCACTGTCTCTACTAGATACATCACAGCACTTATAGCATTTTAGAAAACACGAAAAGGAAAGCATGACCCAGACAGATTATTTGCCGTGCAGCTTCCTGAGTGGGGCTGTCACTGCTGTCAGGCCTGGATACGGCTGCCCTGCCCACCACTGCCGACTGGAGAGGGGGATGTACAAAGAGGCACGAAGACAAGTGAGGGCAGGGACGCCACGCTTAGAAAGGGAGGTCAGCACATGTGGTGTCCAGGCCGAGAGAGGCTGGCTGCGAAGCGGGGGGGGGGGGGGCTCAGGAACTGGTGCAAAGCAGGGGGCTCAGAAGAATGGGGAGAAGCTCAGCAGGCGGAAAGGTGCGCACCACAGCCCCAGGCTGATAGAGCTGGCCTGCAGGGGAAGCCGGGGAGAGACGCCAGGGGTGAGGCCGGGGAGGGCAGGAGGGCCTTGGAGGTCACAGGCACAGCCTGGACTTTTGTGGGAAAGCTAATGCGGCTGCTGTGAGGAAAAGGAACTGCAGTGGACAGTGAGTAGAAGAGGCAACACTGGTCGGCAAACTGGTTCAAAGGTTTGGGCAGGACACGGCTGGGGTTTCCATAGCACGAGGGCTCTGGACGTGAAGGGGGAGGACAGGTCTGACACGTGTGGGAAGTCCGCACCTATGGGACTCAGGAGGGAGTGAAGGTGAGAAACTGGGGAAAGATGGGAAGGAGCTCTACATCCTGAAAGGTGAGGGGGTGGGGGGGGGACACACCCCGTAAGACGAGGAGGCTCAGGAGATACACTGTGTAAGACGAGGGGGACACACCCCATGAGACGAGGAGCGGGGGTCAGGCGTCGTGAGTCCACTTCTGTTCTCAGGAAGGCCCCAGTGGAGACACCACGGAGACAGCTGGGATTTGTGAGTCTGGACGCCAGAAAAGGAGGTCAGGGCTGGGAGACACCCACAGAGGAGATAAGAAGATGGGGAAGAGAAACAAGGGCAAGCGCCAGACCGAGCCCTGGAAAATGCCAACATTCAGCTGCAGAGATAAGGAAGAGGGGACAGCAGAGAGCCTGGGAAAGCAGCAGAAGAGGCAGGAGGCAACCAGGAAGTCCAAGGGCCGGACTCGCCCAGAGACAGAACCGCGGCCGGAGTCCCCCCTCCGAACCCCCACCAGGGACGCTGCATCCAGGTGACCTCAGGGCTCCGTCCTGAGAAGCGCAGACACTGGTGGTATAACTACTGGGTTTTACCCCAGGATCATGGCACAGAAGAGAACCCACAGGGCCACGGGGTCATCGTTTGCAACGGCCTATGCTTAATGATCTCATTTGTGGCCAATGAGCCAACTTTAGGAAAAAGCAACAACACATCTATTGTTTTTCTCCATTAAAATAGTTATTTACAATTTTGTTCTCTGTAGCTGATTGCTTGTCTTTTAACAGAGAAACAATAAAGAAAGATATAGGAGAAAAGACTATGAAACAATCTCTAATTAAAAACAAATCAGGCCCCCATGCATCTGAAATATGGTGGAACGATCATCAAATCAAATGTTAAGAAAATGTAATTTAAGCTCTGAAAAATACTACTGCTTGCCCTTGTGCTGGGAATATGATAACTACACCTGGTGAAACCAGCAGAGAAAGACTGAGATAGGATGCCAGGTCCATGGACCATGAACTTCAGCTTATCAATCTCTGGGGAACTGATCCCCAGAGCACCTGGCCGCCCTCTGGAGACCAACATTGACCAAACTGAAAGAAAATCCCTAAGTGGGAAATCGTGCTGAGGAATATTCGATCTTTCTTAAGCTAAAAGATTTAACTGACTGCCTTACTCTGTGACAGGCACAGGTGAATTTAGAAGACCGCCCATGTGTGGTGTGGTCACCAGGGACCACAGCACTGAAGAGGCGCCTTGACCTGCAGGACAGGAGAAGGCTCAGACAGGCGTCCTGAGAACCAGCCTTCTGTCCTCTGTTCCCTCCTGACGCTCCAAATTCTGGACAAACGTCTATGGATTCCTATGCTCCCGTTAAGGCCAAGGAGAAGTGACAGGAATCTTAGCTCAAGTTAGGGGTCAGACAGACTTTACTCTAAAACGATCTTCCGTGACTAACCATTCAGGCAGAAACCCTTATCTCAAAATGACTTCAGAAGACAGAAACTCTAAACAGATTTTTTTTTTTTTTAAGTAGGTTCCATGCCCAACCTGGGGCTTAAATTCACAACCCTGAGATCAGGAGTCGCATGCTGTATCGACTGAGCCAGCCAGGGGCCCCCTAAATGTATCGTCTTTGGGGCACTTGGGTGGCTCAGTCAGTTGAGCACCCGACTTCGGCTCAGGTCATAATCTTGAATTTGTGAGTTCAAGCCCCATGTCGGGCTCTGTGCTGCCAGCTCAGAGCCTGGAGCCTGCTTCAGATTCTATGTCTCCCTCTTTCTCTGCCCCTCCCCCACTCGTGCTCTGTCTCCATCTCTCTCTCAAAAATAAACATTAAAAAAAAATCGTCTTGATATCTCTACATTAGCCAACTGCCTGAACATTTTTTTATTCTACTGAATTCTTAGAAATTCTGTCACACTTTATTTTAGCTTAATTTACCTGAAGAACAAAATTTTATGTTGAAAATATAAATATAGCAATATTAAAAAAAACACCCACTATAATATTTATACAAGCACAGACCTGGATTCTACAATGATTTAAAAAAAATTTTTTAATGCTTGTTTATTTTTGAGAGAGAGAGAGAGAGAGAGAGAGAGAGAGACAGAGACAGAGTGGAAGCAGGGGAGGGGCAGAGAGAGAGAGAGAGGAGGAGACACAGATTCCGAAGCAGGCTCCAGGTGCTGAGCTGTCAGCACAGAGCCTGACACGGGGCTTGAACTCACGAACCACGAGATTATGACCGGAGCCAAAGTTGGATGCTCAACTGACTACGCCACCCAGGCACCCCAACAATGATCTCTGAATCATCGTCATAGTTACGACTCGTACTTGCTGGCCCTAAATACGAGGTAATGGCACTAGAGGCAGGCTGTGTGGCATGCTTGCTGGGAGCCCAAATCACAGTTTTACAGGGTTGTGGGTTTTCTTTTCATAGCAAACTTATTTAAAAGGCACGACTGGTCTCATCATTTGAAAGTGGTTTTCAACACGGCTGCAACGTCCAAAGCTGCCCAGCTGAGGACAGAGGTGTAAACGGAGGGTGGAGAGCAATGGGGAGCCCGGGGTCGTGACCGACCTGCTTGGCACTTCGTTCAAAGACCACATACTGCTGGCACTGGTCTAGCCGTCTCTTCCTCATGGTCCAATAATGCAATACCCTGTTCTCCCGCTGGAAGAGTTCATTCAAGATATCTAAGAGGATAAAGAGGAAGACGAATGTTGGCGCTTGCAATCAACGGAGACACTTGCAAAATCCCGTTCATGTTTATTTACAGACTTCATGCAAATGTCAACGTAAGACAGAGCATTCAGTTAAGAGAGCCACACTTGCCTCCCCCATGTTCTCAATGAGCATGTCAACCAGACCTCTCCTTATTCTCTTACCCCAACTTATTATCTTAGGATGGAGGTCACTGGAAACTTAAGGCTGGCTGGATTAACGGGATAAGCTATTGTGTCTCCTGCTGGGACAAACTGACAACGGCCGACAAAACTTCGGTATTAGGCATTTCATTCAACAACATTCAAACCTTCCTGTGAAGGAACTTAGTACAAAGGATGTATTGCAGAACGGTGGAGTACTAGAAGAAAACAACGTTTTGGTTTTTCTTTCTTTCTTTCTTCTTCTTTTGTTTTTTGTTTTTACAAAGACAAAAACAAAACCATAAACCATAAGAGAAGCAGGGACGTGACAACAGAGAAGCATGGAGCCAGAAAGGCCAAAAAACCCTGATTACATAAAAATTATAAAATGTCATAACCAAACACAAACCATCGTAAAAACATAGCACCAATTAAAAATCCAGTTAACATTACTGGGAAATATAAAACACAGAGCTAGTGTACTTCCCAGTAAACAGGAAAAAGATGAACTGTCTGTTAGAAAAATGAGCAAAGCATATAAACATGGAGTTTGTGATTTCTAAAATGTGGCCACTAAATACACAAGAAACATGTTTAACTTCACTCCAACGATGGGGCCATCTTCCACCATGTTCCTGGCAAGGACTGTGTCCTCCCATATGCTGGGAGGCTGGGGAGCAGAGGGTACAGGCACCAGTGACCCCGCATTACTGACGGGAAACAGGGCACAAGCCTTGCAGTGAACACTCTGGCAACAGATAACGACACTGGAAGTGTGTACGGCTGCGAACCAGGAATTCGATTGTTCAAGCCTTCGGATGTATGGTGCTTACACGAGCGGTATGTATCAGGTGCACAAACACCAAGGCACCGTTTGGAAAAACTGAACAGCAACATCTGGGGGTCAGGTTAAGCCAACTATGAAATCATTATACTGCACATTAAAAAGCATACAGCAGAGCTTTAAATTCTGATACAGAACGAGGACTAAGTTGTATTGACAGTGGTGACCAGTGGCTATGGAATTGGATAATTTATATACATTTGCACACTCAAAACAATTTTTACAGGGAGTCTGTTTTACTCCAAAGGTTTATAAAACACACGAGAAACTTTAGGAGAAGATTCCAGAGACTGAAACTGCAAATCAAATAAAAGGTGTCTAGATTATAACTTAATTAACATTAGGAAACTGTAAAAATATTAAGCGGTCCACAAATATTTCAGGGTTCCCGAGAGGCTGAGCCACTTTGCGACAAACCAGAACCCGTGAGCAGCGCTTACCTGGCAGCTCAGGGGTCAGGCTATACGATCTTTACTGAAAAAGTAAACTAACGTAGCAATGCAAATTAACGCTTTGAAATCTGAAGCCAGTCAGAAACATAAGCTACCACTGAAATGAAAATATGACACATGAAAATGAATGTGAGCCAATCGGTCTTTTCCAGTTCCTTCTTTCCACCACCCCCGCCTGGGGCAGGACTGATTTGGGGCGCGTGAGCAGCAGGGCAGGGAACCACCCCTGGGGGCCTGGGAGGGGAAACTGCCCGGCCTTCCTCAAGCACCTGAGGGTTGTCTGGGGTCACGCGGTCTCTTCTGGCACCATCGCCCTTACGTGGGTCTAATGCACCATCCCACACGTGAACCCAATGAGAGAAACCAAACATTTAGTTTTTAATTCTCCAGAGCACCCAGAATGATGACAAACAGCAGCAAACGTGCGGTGACTATCACGTAAGTGGGCACAGGGAACACAGTCCCCTGTCTCACACACACACCCATTGGACTAGGACAGCCTCCTGAGGATCGTCACGTCTGTGATCAGACAAAGCAGACGAAGACCCACAACCAAAGGCAATACTGAAGGATGACAGAAAGGCAATGATTTTTATCTGAAATGAGCCAAGTAAATAGATTACCAATGGAAGTAACTTGCTCCTGCTGAAAAACGGTTGCGTTAGTCACTCATTTTCCCAAGAGAAGAGCCCACCAAGTAATAAATACGGATCTCATCTGTGGAGCTTAGAGGATTATACCCATGTGATGGATAGTATTTCTGTGACACCTCTAGCAGATGAATCCCGAAGGACAGGGAGCAGAATATAACAAAGTTTCTGCCAATCATATGGCCTTAAAGAGTAAGAGGAATCATTTGTTAACAGATTATGGCAATTTTTTCCCTACGAAACCCAACTCTGAGAGGGAAGGATGAAGGACCCCAGTTTCTTCACGTATTTAGTGCCGATCTCTGAAGCTCTCGGGAAGGATTACGGTGGACACAAGGTGCCTTTGTGTCAAGACTGTTCTAAATTCATGAACGTTTTCTGAGGATCCACTTCCATGTCGTTTTATTTGAACCTGAAAAAACTATGACTAAATCCAAGTTTTAAGTTCGAGAACACCTGAAGTTGTTTTCACTGTGAAGTATCCCATCAGAATTCTAGAGTAGAAACCATCAGCCCCTCTCACATCCACCCATACCAATCCTGTTAATAATTTAGTGTAAAATTTTCCCAGATCTGCTTCTATGCGCTTACATTACATATACATAAAAACATGGTTTTACAGAAGTTTATATTCAAAAGATACCAAAATATACGCTACCTGGCAATTTGCTTTCTAAGTATGTCAAATTGATAACACTTTACAGAACGATATTGGTGTATAATTTCTTGATTTGAACTTTTAAAAATATTTTGACTACAGAAAAATTCTGATTTTCCTCTTTTCTCCGATTTACAATATTTTCACTTGTTGTAACAAAATAGTCAAAGCTAATAAATACCATGCTGTGTGTTCTCCCTGTTTACACTCTTCAACTTTATTCAATAAATTATCAATCTAGATCATTTGTTTCATACTTGATTAGTAAACGAAGAAAATTGGTGAGAACTTTAATAATACGTAACGGACATTTAAAATGAAGCCCGGATCTTAGGATTTTCAGACCGTGTTCTCACCAAGCTCCTTGCATCACTTGCCGGTAAAGGGAGTCCCGACTGTACTCACTTTTTACTTGTTGTTCAGGAGCTTTGATGTGGGTCACCATTCCCGGCATGTTCACACTATTCCTGTGCAGGTACTTCAGGAAGACATCTGCATTCCTTCTAGCAAGCGTGCAAGCCTACGAAGTACAGGGAGAGCAACGTGGTGTTAATTGGACTCATACAAACATGTATTTTGAATACATACGGGTGACAACAGCATATAGCTCTAGCATACACCTTTACCTAAAACGTTTTCAAGCCAACCTGTGCTTTGGAGGATACACAGGTTAAATCCTATTTCAATTAAAAACAACAACAAGAACAACTGTGTCTCTGAGCCCTTGCTCTGATGAAACCAGCTGCCATGTTGAGCGCTGTCCTATGGACAGGTGCACACAGCAGGGGGCTGAGAGGGACCGCTGGCCTGTCCAGCCTCCAGCTGACCACATCCCCTGGCCAGCACCTCAGTAGTAGCCTGGGGAGAAACCTGGAGGCAGAGCACCCAGCTAAGCTGTGCCTGGATTTCTGAAAAGGGCAGACAGAATTTTCAGCTTCCCGAGTCATTCGGTCTCTATCTCCCCAACCCCTCCCCCCCCCCCCCCCCCACCCCCCCGACAGGAGAGTAGCCACGGGCAACATGTTAATAAATGAGAGTAGACAGATTTAGCTCTCAGGTCTGAGTCTGCCAACCCCTACTTTAAGCCATCGAGTTTTGGGGTGGCTTGTTTCGTGATATTACCGTCACAGATAACGGACATTCCATCTTTAGAAACCAAATAAGTAATCTCATTAATGTATTTAAAAAAAAAAAACAAGAGGAAAAAATCCTTAATTATATTTGAATTGGAAATCCCTTACACATTTCCTGTCTCAGATCTGGAATTAATACTTCTTCAGGGAGCTCTGTCTCCTTGCGTGTGGTACATGGTATATAGACCACAATTGGGACTGTATACTGGGGAGTTCATTTTTTCTGGTCGGTCATTGTTTCCAGGCCTTTCTGGTGGGTGGAGCTAGGACACTTTTCAATTAACCTAAGACTCTATCACGGGTCTCTCCAGAGAAGCCTGAAATCAGCGGCTGTAACTAAACAGTGAGGAGGCTGCAGAAGACAACCAGGGTTATGTCAGAAGGACATCAGGGCCCTTCTGAGTGGAAGGAGCACCCACGAATGGGACAGGTTGAATATAAAAAAGATAAATGACTGCAATTGATTAAAACACACCAAATATATTAAAATCCATGAAGACAGTAAGAAAATTAATCACATGTAGAGGTTGTTAGGGTAACAGCTCATTATCCCGAAAATGATAAACAATTGGAAAGAATCAGGCACTTCTGCCTGTTCTGGACAAACTCTACTTGAAAGTAACCAAACAGCTAAGGAGGGAAGAATTCTAGCTAATCAAGGCAGAAGTAATGATGGAGTATTACCAGTTTTGCGACTCCTTGTGAAACATGATCACCACAGGGCACTAAAGCCACTGGGTGAAAGGCAGACGTGGAAGGCACGTGACAGGTAAATGGGACCCCCTACATCTGAAGCACTGACGATGCCCCCGATCACACGAACAGAAGGAGCAGCAGGCCTCCTGGGCCTCCTGATGTGATGCCATGGGAAGTACGCGTGGGGAGAACACCTGTGCCAGGTAAGCGGACCGCAGGCGCATGCACACACACACACGCAAACCTGGATCCGACCGAAACTCTCGACATAACAAACTCAGAGGATCCAGGGCGCTGAAGGACCGTGTGGGACGCAAGCATGGAAATCCAGAGTGAGAGAAATAGCACAGTAGGAGTGATTCACTTCTTCAACTAATAAATACTAATAAAAGGAGGTGCTGTTTAGATTGAAGGAGATTTAAGAGACATACCAATAAAGTCAATGCGTGGACCCTGTTTAGAATCCTGATTAAAACTACATATAAAAGACGTTTATGGATCGATCAGAGATATTTGAACACTGTTGGATTTTGTATAAATTAAGAGATACTGTTAATTTTTAGGACAGGATAATGGTGTTGTGGTTATGTTTTTGAAAGGCAGAATTTAAAAATTTTTTTTAAAATATTATTTATTGTTGAGAGACAGAAAGACACAGAGCGTTAGCAGGGGAGGGGTAGAGAGAGGGAGACACAGAATCCGAAGCAGGCTCCAGGCTGTCAGCACAGAGCCCGAGGCAGGGCTCGAACTCACAAACTGCGAGATCATGACCTGAGCCGAAGTCGGTCGCTTAACCAACTGAGCCACCCAGGTGCCCCGAAAGGCAGAATTTTAAAAAATATATTTGAGAGAATGTGCACACACAGGAGGGACAGGGAGGGAGAGAAGCATTTGAAGCAGGTGCCATGCTAAATATTATAAAATGGTAATTTTAGCAGGGCTTTATTCCACAAACCGTGAGATCATGACCTGAGCTGAAATCAAGAGTTGGACACTCAACCGACTTGAGCCACCCAGGCACCCCAGAAAGGCTGAATTTAATACTTAGCCATATGCTGAAGTATTTACAAATAAAAGGATATAATATCTAGAATTTAAAGTAACGCAGTGAAGGTGGGCACATGCCCACGTGCTGATAGTTACTGACACTGCCTGTGACAGGGACACAGAAGTCTGGTATCGGTTCTATTTGGTATGCTCCTTAAACTTCCCTAATGAAAAGTTTAAAGATCCCTAACACCCAAACACTACGGAATCCCAGTTGAATGCAGAAATCTGAACAGGCCTGTGATGATTTTTGTTTTAAATTTTTTCTAAGTATCTTTCTTAATGAACTAAGTAGTATTCAATTTTGTTTTATTCTGAACGGATTCCAGAGAAAGACAAATTACGATGATTCCAGGTCCAAACAGCCTCACGGTGGTGGCTGTTTCATACACGGGCTTTCAGGTCCTGTGGCAAATGGTTAAAATAACAAGCCCGAGGAAGCCACGACTGTTTTCCCAACTTCGGTCGCCGAAAAAGAGAGTCATGTGAGGGAAGCTCAAAAAAAGTTCCCAGATAGAAATTTTCAAAGAGCTACAATCTGTTCTCCCAGACCAGACAGTAACTCTGTCAGGACAGAGGATCACCTTCAGGATGGAAACAGAAATTATTAAATGTAACAGGAAATGGTGTGAGAGGTGTCAGAACACTGAAGCTATGACAAAACTAAACTCGGTAAGGCTGCAATGAAAAGCAAACACCATGCCTACTTTTCATGGGGCTGAGTGGCAGCCGGCCGAGTCTCAGGAGATCTTTTCCAGAGTGAAAGACCGTATCATAAAGACACAGAAGTGCTGGCAAACAGTTTGAGCACTTTTCAGGACTTCTGGGTGACTGAAGTACGAACGAACACACACACACACACACACACACACACACACACACACACACGACAAAAGCGGCTAGAAAAAAGTCCTCATTTAAAGCTGCTCACACTTAAAACTTCAAGCCTGGATTATGGGCTTCAATGTTTTGCAGGAAACACTTCCTGAACAAGTATTAGTAACTAATCCTGGAAATCACAAAGGGTGTTCCCGCCCCTTATCCACTGTACAGTGGGTTCAGTCTTTGTTCCTAAAAAAGGCTGAATTTCCAAAGGAAGATTATTTTAAGGTACAGGCACTCTTGTCTCACCAAATCAATCTCTTTCTGTGTTCAACACCAACCGAACTGCACTCTGCACACAGGGGCTCCCCCTGGAAAGCGAAGGCGGCCTGCACACCCAGCACATGGGGACACCCCATGGCGAGCGCCCTCGTGTCTGTGTGCCCTGTGCAGGGACGCAGCAGCACCCCGGAGGCCACTCCGTACCTTCAGGAACGCTTCCTTTTGCTCCAGATGCTTGCTGATCATTGGGGTGACGTGGTCTGTCTCGGAGTTGGGGCCCAGTTTGTCGGCCCCTCCACACCAGTCCTCTTCTCTCTTGTACTCCTGCTCCAGGCTCTCGAGGACGCTGCAGACCTGCGAGCAGAAAGCCGCAGGCTCAGAGGGGCCACTCGGCATCTGACGCCACAGATGGCATCTTTGGGAAGTGTGGTCAGTCATGCTCTGGGGATAAAAGTGCTGGCCTGGGGACCAAGACCTTCGGAAGGCACTGTGGGCCCCACCTCAGGTGAGGACAAACGCAGGGGCCAAAGTAGGCAGGTCTTTCAGAACAAGAACAAAATAAAAACGGAATTTCCAGTCTCTCTCTGGTGTTTCAGGCTATGAATCTAAAGGAGAGGAAAGCGGATGTCTTCTCGGGTCCTTTCCAACCTCCTCTTGGATTCCTAGGGGAGGCAAGGATCATTCTACTTCTAGAATGCTTTTCTCTGCTTGAAGTTGAGTTCACTGGCTCGATAACGACTGACGAGTTAACGACTGAACTATCCAACAAAACTAAGCTCCACACAGAATGCCGGTGAGGAGCCCAAGGACTAGAGCGGCCCTCCTCACCTGCTCTGAGGTTTTGTAGAAGGCGACAGACGCGTTCACCAGCTTGAGGCGGTCTTCCATCTTGAGCATGAGCTGTTGCCAGTGAGACGCCACTTTCTCGGCACAGTCCCTGATCATGTCCATGTCATAGTGATTGGCCTGCAGCATGGCCTCCGCCTTCTGCTGCACCTGCAGCGCACTCTGATGTGTCTTCTAAGGAAAGAGAAAGGACAGGGATCACTTGTGTGATGGGGGCGTCACGCACTTATTTACCAGGGAGGCTGTGGTCCCTCCGCTCCGCTTGCTTTGATCCAAACAACTTCAGCGAATGCTCATTAGGACACTTCTGAAAACACAGCACACGGTTCAGTTAAAAACAACAAAGTGTTCATGCCCAGCAACAACTGTGTTTATACTTAAATTACCTAATGAAGGATGAAATGCACTAAGACATTGCAGAATGGGTCTCAGTTGTGGGTTCTCAGCTTGAGAAATAGCAGGAAAAAACCTTAATAGCCAATATTCTAAGAAAGCTGTTGAAACGTTCCCAATTTATTCTTCCTATTCATCCTTCTTACAATAGCAGCCAGAGGCCAATGAACACACGGACAAAAAGGTGGCCACAGTGAGTGCATTTTTACCTTAAACTGTGTACTTGAGTAAAGTTTTCAAGAACTATTGACTTTAAAAAAGAGAGAGAGAGAGACAGAGAGAGAGAGAGAAACATAATTAAAAGCTAAGAATGAACCAACTGTGCTCTCTGGAGGTTCATGCCATATTAAAATATCAACATAACATCACAAGTTCGGTAGAATTCCTGCTTGTGTGTGCTCCTAGAAGATTCCACAAGATGCTGACAGGCCAGGTTCTCCCACTGACGAACCAGAGTGCTGCACAGGGTAGCAGTCAGGGGGGTAGAGGGGTCCGTGGGTCTGTGACATGAACTGTTTTTTTGTTTTGTTTTGTTTTGTTTTGTTTTGTTTTAGACAACAGCAAAATTTTACAGATTGCGTGAAAAGGCACAAAATGATCCCATGAAAGACCATACACAATATGGCCCTGTCCTTCACTCAGACACAACGACACGTGTTAGCAGTTATTAGAAATCACTAGGCACAGTGTACAATTCTCAAAAGATGCCCAAACTCTGGGCTTTAGGAAGTGTTAACACAGGTCTGTTGACACTGAGTAGTTGAAAGTTAAGTTAGTCTCGAGAATAAATTACCGCTATTTTCTGTAGCCTTCTTCTCTGGCTATGTATGCAACCAGAGCAGGAAACAAGTTTTCTGCAAGCAAATGCTCTTTTTCCCTTGAGTTGACCCTGAGACCACCTATCACAATGAACTCTCCCCTCTCCCCTAAACTCTACAAATAATTAATCCATATGCTGTGAGAGTGAATTGTAAACGGACCTGGAACTGGGTCAAGCCATTCTGCTGAAGTCCCGGCCTGGCACCGACCCCCATCAAGGTGAGAAACACTGCTTCTCATCAGGGTCAGAGAGTTCTGTGCGCAGTGTTGTTTATGGATAACCGTGAATTTGTGATTTGCACTTGGTCTGGGTAAGCTGCCCACAGTGCTCTGTTTGGTCCAGGGATGTGCTTAAGAGACCAGCAAAACAGAACACCCCTCAAGCCCAGACCCTGGCATGGGTTCTCAGGTGCCAAGTGTTCCTGACAGAGGGCGGTGCGTCTTGCCGGGACCCTCAAGGCGGGAGGACAGCGGGAGCCACCAGGCGTTCTGGGGTGGCACCGTGAGGTCCCCTTCACTATAGTCACCTGCCCGTTTGCTTCCCTGAAGGAAACTGTAGAGCATCAGCGCTGCCACTTAGGGTCCTGCTGAACCCCGTCTGGCTCAGGCTCAGTCCCCCGCGAGGGAGCGTACATGCATGTCTGGGGCGGGCGGCGGGCCGGTGTCCCTACCTCGATGGCGTGCTGGAACTGCTCGTGCTCCCTCTGCAGCTGCTCTGCCTCCTGCAAGGAGCTGGCTGTGATGAGTCCGGCATTCAGCATCGACTCTCCGTTGCGGATCCAGCCCAGCACCTGAAACACGACACGGGGACCTCCAAGCCTCTGCCCTCCCCTGGGGGCCCCCCTGCAGGCCAGCCGGGACACGAGCCAAGTGAGCGAGGAGGTCAGGCTGCTCCCATCCGCTGGGAAACATGGGTTTCCTTATGGTCCCACCTGCCAACAGCCTGATGTCCTTCTAAGGTATCTGATCAGAAGTGCCACGTTCTAAGATTAATTCTTAAAATTAATTATGCTTTCAAATGGGAGCTGAAAAGGCAGAGCGTCCAGCGGATGGTTACTGTTAGTCCACAGGTCAAAACGGATTAAGAATCACCTATTAGATCTACGGCCACAAACAATTCCCTGATAATCAAGGGAAGTATTTTTCATTCCTTTTATCCTTATTAACATGCAAAATTAGCAAACTGCTTGGTAAAGGAACTATGTTATTTCACCAACGTATTTTCTAATTTAACGTCAGCATTAAATGGCCCACTAACCAGAGAATGAATTCAGAGGTGCTGTAACGCCCAGGGTCAAAGCACGGGATTCCCAGCATCACACACAAACAAGAGGCTCCCCAGCTGTGGAAGGTCATTCTGGTAGTTATTTGTGGCAAAGACCACTTACTGCCTGCCCTACAGCTGGCTTTCCTCATCTCCTTTACTCAGAAAACTTAGACTGTGGGGGGTGGGGGGGCCTTAGTCTAAAACTGCTTCTCAGCCCCTACATGCAGCTTCATCGCGGCTAGGAACATTCCGTAGCACCTCCCACTACTGACATCACTGAAGCAGCCTCGGGGCAGCCGAACACATTTCTTTTCTGATACAAGTACTGCTTCTTCCCTGTTATGCTCTGCCCTTCCTGCTGCCTGGGAAGGGGACAGGGGAGCTGGGGCTGCAAGAGCCATGTGGCAACCCCTCGCCAGCATGTGTGCCTAACCTACCACGTGGCTGCTAAATGAACACCAGCCATCGACCACATCCTGCCCTGTTACGTAGAGAATATTTACAGGCAAATGCAATTCCTAGTGGATAGTCTAGTCCTTTATTTCTTACACACACGGTTTTGTTTTTAGCAAGAGGGACACTTTATTAACTGGTCTTTATTGTTTTTTAAGTTTTGGGGGGCCCGGAGGGGCCCAGGGGGCTCAGTTGGCTCCATATCCGACTCCTGATTTTGGCTCAGGTCATGATCTCACGGTTTGTGAGTTTGAGCCCTGTGCCCGGCTCTGTGCTGACATTGCAGAGCCTGCTTGGGATTCTCTGTCCCCCTCCCTCTCTGCCCCTTCCCCACTTGCATTAGCTCCCTCTCTCTCAAAATCAATAAATAAACTTAAAAAAAATAAAGTTTTATGTAACTAATCTGCACCCAACATGGGGCTCAAACTCATGACCCTGAGATCAAAAGTCACATGCTCTTCTGACTGAGCCAGCCAGGCACCCCTATGAACTGGTCTTTAAAAGGCAGGTCACGATACTTTATCTCATCACATGGGGCACCAACAGGTGCTCTTTTAGTTTTCGACTTTGATAGCACACCTGCTTCAGTGTGAGTGCCACCCACATACACACCGCAAACTGCTAACACTCCAGAGGCACCTGATCCCCTCCGTTCGACCTAATACATGCTTTTCTGAGCCTCCATCAGAATCTCAGAAGGCCATACCTTCCTTGCCAGGAAGGCGGTATCACGAGGGGTTTCTCTGCTCATGAGATAAAATGTCACGTACATGCTGAATGGATGTACGTATAGAATCCCAATGGCTACGAGCCGAAAACAATCTTTCAAATACTCCATTTTTATTTTGCCACGCTATCTGAGACATGGCAGTGCAGCATGCTGGTAACAGAAGAAGTCTCCAGCCCTGCATAAGCTGTGATACCAGCCTATTTGGCAGAAAAATCGTATCGTTATTTAGCCTGAGAAGCTATGTGCTCAGAGTTTCAAGCAAGAGATTACCAGTAACAAAACAAGCCAAATGGATGTTACTTTCAAGTGCTACGTCTGCTGGGCTGGAAGCCTTCTCCACTACAGAGTCAACACACAGCTGTCCGGGCGCTGGCTCAACACTTACTCATGAGCTAGGGCTGCCCTGGGGGAGTGTGTCACATCATGTGTGAGAACAACGCTTACACACGAGCTAGGGCTGTACTGGGGGTGGGTATGTTACATCATGTGTCAGAACAGCTGTGTCTGGAACAGGGACAGTCTCCCCAATTTCCAGGTGGTCACACACCGAGTGCCCACGCACGGGGGCCCGCTGTGGTCCGGCTCCGCGTGCAGCCCTCTGTTTACCTGCTTCACCTCGGCCTGCAGGTGGCGAAGTTGCACACACTGTTCCAGGTGCTTCCGATGCTGCTCAGCCGCGACATCCAGCTCCTGCTGCTTCTCGTGAAGGAACTCCAGCAAGTCCTGGACCCGGGTGGCCATGTCTACGTCTCTGTCGCAAAGCAGCTCCACGCCTGTGGACACGAAGGGAGAGCCGAGAGTTCGGTGGGCACATCGACCCATTCTTCAGCCGTGTGACGGACGCCGTGCTTTCGAATAATCTGCTGGTCGGGCCAAGTTCAAGGAAGGCGTGACCAACACAGGAGTGTTTGTTTCTGTGTGCCTCCAAGCACGCGAGGGGGACTCAAACAACATATCTGCTGTGTTCCAGAGCAAAATACAATGCACGGCTAATCAAACCAAACCCATTTCGGGTCAATCTTTCCACAGTGGTAAGTGGTGACACGTGCCTCACTCTTAGAAGCGAGCGAACTTTGGCTTGCTTTTGTCGTGTATCACTGCACACCCAGTTTACTCTTTAGGAAGCATCTGATTTGTGTAAAATGAGTGATGTAGTATGCAGGTTGTTGCTAAGTTTCAAACACTACACATTTCTGTCTACATTTTTGAGCCTATAGTGACATCTGCTGGTCAAATATAAACTAAGAAAAAAATAAAGAATGTGAAAAATTTGTTGGAGATTCACATTTCATTCATGGACAATTAGCATTCATGCTACCTGAAATGACAAGCCAAGAGTATTAAGGGCTAAGTGCGCTAATCATAATGTCACAGGTGATCACATGTGAACACAAAACAGCCAAAACGTTCCTTTCGAAGAGCAGGTACCTAGAACATCTACGTCACAGGGGCTGACCATGCTTTGCAGCCATCGCACATCACACATCACACACACACACACACACACACACACACAATAAAAACCCCACAAGTGACACAGACCGAAATGCACTCCTTACCAGAAGCCTGCACTTCATTGACATACTGCAGAAGGTCCTGCCCTTGGTGGATGACATCGAAGGTTAAGTTATTCATGGTCAGAGCTTTGTCTGCGTGGTGTTGCAGGCGCTGTTCCGCTATTGTGAGATCTTCTGTGTCAAAGTCGTTCATTTGCTGAGAAAGCTCATCATTCCAAGACTCAAGGTCTGAGATGATCTGACAGAGGAGAGTGTCTCCTTAGGACCGAGACTTACAAAATAACGAACATGTGCTGTGACCCCTCACTGCGCCAAGTAAGGAAGAAAGGAATGTGACTGGGTCCCAGGGACATGGAAGCCAGCTGTTGGGGCTTCCATGGGCCACAGATGGGACAGTTAGACACAAAAACCTACCACAACTGAACAAAGTTTATCAAACATACAAAAACACATTAACCCCTAATGGTACTTTTTAAAAAAAGAAGAGTTAAAAAGCCTAAAATTAAATGAACAACTTTTTTCCCCTTCATGTTTGTTTATTTATGTATTTATGTATTTATTTATTGAAAGACAGAGAGAGAGAGAGAGAGAGAGAGAGAGAGAGAGAGAGAGAGAGATCACAAGCAGGACAGGGGCAGAAAGTAGCCCAAGCAGGCTCTGTGCTGTCAGTGCAGAGACCAACGTGGGGGTTGAACTCATGAACCGTGAGATCATGACCTGAGCCAAAACCAAGAGTCAGAAGCTTAACCGACTGAGCCACCCAGGCACCCCACATGAAAAACTCTTCTGATTACAGGTTGACAGGAGACCAATCTTTATCCTAAAATTGGTAATTAGAAATTTAAGCCTATAACAATGAAGAAAGGTTATCCTTTATAGATAAATCTAGTTATTAAATGCAGAAATAATAAAATTAGAAAGTTTGTTCTAATTATTTTTTTAATTTTAGTGAAATAACTATTCAGACAATGATCATTGTGCAGTTAACTGTAATGGAAAGAAAGAGGGGACCCAGCGGGAGGGTCAGGCTGCCCCATCCTCATCCTGCAGACCAACCTCCACGCCCCACATAAGTGGGGCCAGACAGGACCAACCTCTGACAGGAGAAGCTGTGGGTCCTGTGGAGCATCTGGCACAGAAATAGACCTGGAATCTCACTCAGGTCTTTACACCTAAACTCCAAGTTTATAAGGAGCACCAGGGAAAGAAAACTAGTTAAACAGAAGAAATCACTAAGTGAATGCAGAACGTGGGACCTGGTTTCTTCAGCTGACGCAGTTATTTCCACAAGTCACAGCAGGAGGAAAAGAAGGCTAGCTGAAGAGACGATTCTGGACAGAAAGGCTAAGTATCTTACGTGGGCACAGTGCCCACATGCCCAGTAGGGGCCACCCGTAGAGGGTCCAAGAGAAGCAGGGTCCTAGAGAGCAAGGACTCTGGTGGGGGGGGGGGGGAAGAGGGGTACGACTCTGGTTATATAAGAAAAGGTCTTACTTTGGAGAGATACTTAAGAGTCTTTAGGAGTGAAATGATAAGCGGACAAAGCTTTTCTCTCAACTATTACAGCACAACAATAACAAAAGAAGGGGGATTTGCAGCAGGGAACACACAATCCTGCTACATTTGGGAGACAGGCACATGGGTATTCACTATACGATCCTTGCAACTTTGGTGCAGGTTTGAAAACTTTTGTAATACGCTTTAAAAAATTAAGATGAGAAGTTACAGAATCCAGAAAGGAAGAAAAAAACGTCTTGTGAAAGAATACTGTATTATACACTTCAGTGGAATAACATTCCCCAGGGGTCCCGATTTACTTTATCCAGAAGAGCAGTAACCACATGAGTTTGAAAATCTGAGAAATGTGAGAGAGCTGACACAGAATCCAGCGAGGAGATAAAAGGTAATAAAAACCGAAGGCTTCCCCAAATGCCTATGGCACAAATCTTCCAGGTTTATTCTTTCATTAGAGAGGTCTGCATACAGTATATGCATTTACATTAATTTATAAAATTGATAACTTTAAATAATGTTAAATTACACTTAAGCCAAAAAGCCAATGAGGGGAAGTATTTTTAACAAGGAAGAAGATGACCATACCTTTAATCTTTACCTCTAAGGGGAATCTTCTTTCTTAACGTTTGTTTTTTGACACTGAGGCAGGAGAGACTTGGGTGTGGTGGTGAGGTACAGACTTAGCGCTAATGTCTCACGGAGACAGCGATAGGGCTCAGACAGCAGTCAAGCAGCGGACAGTAAATAAAGATGGATGTGCTAGAACCGGCGGGATTTGAAAACGCTCACCAAGCGTCAAGAAACCCCGGCGATGGCCATGATCAAAAGATCATCAGGAGAAATCCTGCCCAAGGCTTACAGTCACAGTTTGTCAATCGCACATGTGAAGACAAGAAATTGGTGGCAGAAACAAAGCTCAAGAAAGTGGAAATGACTTTTGAATACCAATTCTGGAGAAATAACTTGTGTTATTTCTCTTCCTAATGGTACATATAACTGTGTTCCATAAACAAACTGTCACAGGACGCTGTAGTAATGACTCCGTTGTTTCCAGAGCAATCGAGCCGGTTTTCCCTGGAAATAGGAAGAGGCTGAAACAGCAACATCCTCAGCGCAGAAAACCTAGATCCGGGGCGCCTGGGGGGCCAGTCGGACGAGCATCCAACTTCAGCTCAGGTCATGATCTCAATGGTTCGTGGGTTCGAGCCCTGCATTGGGCTCTGTGCTGTCAGTGTGGAGCCCACTTTGGATACTCTGCCCCCTCTCTCTATGCACCTCCCCCGCTCGCGCTCTCTCTCAAAAATAAATAAACATTTAAAAAACAGTTGGCCAAGGAATAGATAAGTTTCTACCGTGAAGATAACTCCTCACATGTGCAGTCCGATGGAGCATTTTCCCAGATAAGGGAGGAAAGCCCAGCTGAAGTCCTAACTGCAAGGTTTTCATGTTTTAGGATTACTCCAGAGAAAAGAGGCTCTTAGGCTGTGACATTTTAAAAAGCTTTTAAACTACACTGTAGCTGGCCTGTGACTGCACTGCGGGTTTAATTTCCTTAGCTCAGGAAAGCACTTACCCCTGGCCTGGCACACCGGCTTTATTAAGGCCACTTGGAACTTTGTAGCTTTGGTGTGGAGAAAATGCAGGTTTCTGGTTTCTGAACTACATATTAAAACACTAGTTTGTTGATAATGGAAATACAATTAAATTTTTTCCCTTTAAAGTAGCAATAATACAGATGAAGCCAAGAGATTTTTTTTTTTTTTTGAAATATCAACATGTCTTGAAGAGAAACTTCAAATAATGCCTGTTTCCAAATTGAAACTATTCAACAAGCAGCTAAGTTTACAAAAGCAATTCATCTGAAGTAGAGATCAGAGAGGAAAACAGCCATGCTGGGTCTTCTGTTCATACCGCCAGCAACCTGGAAGCTGGACTGCAGGCCCAGGCCGTGGGCAGGTCCTTAAAGAGCTGAGGACAGCGTGCCTTTTCCCTACCTGGCTTCATGTGTCTCTAAACATCAAGACCGAGAGCAGATTTTACCAGACAATGTGCATAGGGCTTAATTCCTCTCCTGTCGTGAACCAGAGATGATGATAAGAATAGCCGAGAAGGCCTTTCTTTAATGAAAACACTGAGGGAAGTTTAGACAAGTGGCCAACCAAGGCCCACCCCCCGAGAGGCCTCGCACAGGGCCTGGCCTGGTCCTTGTACCACACGCAGAGCTGGGCCTACAGACAGGCCCGAGAGAAGCAGGCAAAGCCCACTTCAGCAGAGGGTCCTCCCCTCAGCCGAGGTAAGTGAAGCAGTCTACGCGAGCCCCCACCGTCCCTCTGCCCCAGTGGATTTAGGGTCTGGGTCTGCGTGCCCTCGAGGCCGTTGCGCGGGCAGGGCATGCCCTCCAGACTGCCTGGGCAACGTGCTCCACCAGCCGCGTGAAGCTGACAGGCACCGGGAGACTGGCCTCATCTGGCTCAAGTGAGTTTTGGTTCCTTCATCCATGTTTCGCAGATTCGGCATCATCCAATTATACTTACTTGGGCTTGCAGTTCATCAGGTTCAAAACTCAGATCTTCCCTGGCACATTAAGAAACGGCCTCTTGTTGAAGTAAAAGGAAAGAAACTCACAGATAAGGGGCAATTTGTAGGCAAGGATGAAAGATCATCTGGGCACACTCCTTGGAAAAGACTGGATTTCCTGCTCTCTGCAAATGCTATCACCACTGACGAGCCTTATTCTCGCTCCTGGTGGGGGCAGGCGGGGGCAGGGGGCAGGGAGGGGAGGGACAGAAAGAACAGGGGAGAGTGGCGGCCTCAAGTGTGTGCCTCAGACAAGGGGAGGGCTGCGTGGGACCCGGCCCCGGGCCCGACAGGCCAGGACGCAGCCAGACGGGCTCGACTGCACTCACACAGGCTGTGCTCCGTCCTGCTGTGCGGTGCGGCTTCCGGCACGGCCCCCTCGGCTCGCAGGCCAAGACGCAAGCCTTCCTTCCTCTGTCCTGCCCCGAATGCAGGGGGAGAAGACGCCGGAACCGGCGGGGGACGAGGAGGGGGCACTCACATCGATGGCATCCCTCTCGAACACGCGCAGCTGCAGGAAGAGCTCCAGCTTGATCTTGCGCTCCTGGAAGAGCTCCTCCATCTGGGCCTGGGCCTCGTCCAGCTGCTGCAGCACCGTCTCGATGTGGCTGATGGAGCTGTTGTGGGGGGTCTTGTTGCTGGAAATGGCAGAGTCCCTGTGGAAGGGAGAGGGGACGGGGCGGCATGAGAAAGTCTCCCATCGTCAGACACCAGATCCGGCCGCGCAGACTTCAGGGGGAGGAAGGCCGGCAGGAAGCAACGACACTGGGCTTCCTCCTGCGAGCCAGCCGCCAGGTCTGCGGCCACACCGAAGACTGTCCCCCGCGCCGCCCACCGTCCCCCTGCAAAGCAGCCTAGTAACTCCAGAAAGTGACTTCCGAAGCGCTTCACTGTAGCCACTCTTCTCCTTAGGTAGAGAGAACAGAATCCACGATCCCTGCTTGCTAAAACGGTAGAGTCCCATCAGGAACAAGGGGTTAAACTCTAATGCAATCAATCAGGCCTTTATTGAGTCCCTTTCGCCTGACTCGTGGCAAAGTGAGCATCGCGTGAAGTTAGCAGTAATGATTTGAGAAGCTGTCCTCAAAGGATCCAATAAAGGAAGTCTGCTTCCAGCCCCCGCAGAGGAGGGAGGAAAGGGACACCTGGGGCCTGGTCTCCCCCAGCCTCTGCTCCCGCGCCAGGGACACCCACCATCCTCTGGGGACACGGGTCACTCAGGGTCTGAAGGACACAGTTCTGGGAGGTTTAAATCAGCCCGGCTTGTAAGGAAGTTTCAATAATTACTAGGTAGCTGTTAACAGGACATATTAATAAAAGCCGAGTTCTGGGAAAGTTTATTAGTCAATGCCGTGATGAGAAAAATCATTGAGGTAAAAAAAAAAAAAAAAAAAAACAGTCAAAGAGGGAAAAAAAAAAAGAGAAAGAAAGGGAGGTTACTGTCCTCTGTATGCAGACATGTTATTTGCTCCCCACCTAGCAGGACTGGGAATTAAGCAGCTCATTGTTCCCTGGCTGGCTCCAGGGGATGCGGGCGGGAGGAGGGGACCGGCCCACCTCAGCTGCTGTATGAGGTCCTCCCCTTCCTTGATCACGTTCACCGTCACTTGCAGGGTCGTCTGCTGCTGCTGGCCAAAGCGCTTGATGAGGTCCTGCACGGCCTCCACCGACTCGGCATACACGTCATCCAGAAGCTCCTTCTGCAGCTCCTCCAGCCACGTCCACAGCTGCGGAAGGACAGGGCGCAGTGAGCCCCCCTCCCCGGAGAGGCCCCCTCCCCGAGTGACCCCGCTGGGAGGCAAGCGATGCGGCTGGCTCCCAGGGACGGGAAGGGGGCAGGGGCACGGCCCGAACGGCCCCGGCCCCCCCCAAAAATCAGCGGGCCACCACCGCCTGGTGAAAACACACAGGCACAGAGCCGGAGGGGACTGTCACAAAAGCGAAGAGAGGAAAGGGAAGGGAAGTCAGTCTTTCCGATCCTTCCTGGGCTCAGTCCGAGAGTCAGAGGAATAGGAGAGACCCCCCCCCCCCCAACCAAAACATCTGCTAAGCATAACACATTCTTCCACACATCCTCTGACTCTTGTTTAGCAGATGGATAGTTTTATTTTATTTTTAGCAAGGGCACTACTACAATCCATTATTAATTATTAAACCACTGCTCAGATGTGGCTGCTCTGCATCGCTCAGAGAAGAAGGAAGCCTATGATGTGGTGGAATAAAGTCATCACCACGCCTGGCGGGAGATTCGGATGAGGCGCGGTGCTCGGTAACCTCGCCCATCCCGGGCCACGGCCAAGCCGGCCGCGTCGCGGTCCTTCAGTGAAAGGAGTGTGCACACCGGGAACACTTCAACACCTCCATCCCACAACCCTCACAACTGCGCCTGGGGACGTGGATGGGTGAAGACAACTTGGAACAACGGTGGCAAGAAGCCCGCTAGGCCTGGTGGGAGCAGAGCATGTCTCCCATTTCTGGGAAGCCCCCCACTGCCTCCTCGGATTCTCCGGAGCGCCAGTCAGTAAACTGAAAAGGATGTTTAATTAGGCCAAGCAGGCCCTGGGGGCTGGGAAGCGGGTTGTGTGAGGAGAAAACGCTTCCTGCTTCCTCGAGGATGTAAGAATTGCCCCTTCCCCCCCCCCCCCCCCCCCCCCCCCCGCCCCCTTATCTTCCAAGCATCCGTCACAGACATCACCTCTTCCCCTGACATTGACCAGCTGTGCTGGCCTCTGTGGCTAACGGGTAGCAAAACCGTGCTTGCCAAAGTAAATGCTGGATCTGGTCTTTTGTTTCTGAGCTTATCTTTTTTGAAAACTGCCCTATGAGGAGGTGTAACTGACATACAATAAACTGCACGAATCTCCAGGATACAATTTCTTAAGTTTTTAACGTATGGACACACCCACGGAGAGACCCCTGTTGTCCACAGCGAACAGCTCCATCACCCCAAGTCCTCTTGTGCCCTCTAACCCTTCTGTCTCGCTCTGCCCTCCTGCCCCAGGCAATCACCCATCTGCTTTCTGTCACTACAGATTAGCTTGCATTTTCTTGAAAAAGTGTGTAAGTATGGACTGACTCTGTTTTTGGTCTGGCTTTCCTTTGACAAAATTATTTTGACATTCATCCATACAGTTGTACGTATCAACAGTCCACACCTTCTACCGTGGACATGTACACCAGCCTGGGTGCGTGGCACAGTTCAGCCACTCAGCTCTTGATGGCACTGGAGCTGTTTCCACTTTTTGGCCACTACACAACTCTTAGGAATGTCTGTGCACCTATGTTTTTCTTTTTTTGAATGATATATACGTGTAGAGTGGCTGGATCCTATGACAGGTGTAGGTTTAAATTTTTAACAAACTGCCAAACTGTGTTTCCCCAGGCTGCACCCTATCATGTTCCTGCCAGCGCTCTATGAAAGTTCCAGTTCCTCCACTGCCTCACCAATTTCTGGTAAGATCAGCCTTTTTCATTTTAGTCATTCCAGATGGGTGCCATCTCATTATGGTTTTAATTAGCAATTCCCCACTTACTAATGATGGCAAGACGAGCTAACTTTCTAAGAATTCTTTTGTTGTTAAATGTAGCTTTGGTTATAAAGAAAGTATCCAGATGCTTCTGTCAGATCAGTAGTTTAAATATGGCAGGTCAGTTAAAAAACATGGGAAGTAAAGGCCAATGACTTTATTTGTCAGTCACACTACCTGGAATCCTAAGATTTAATTTTACTAAAAACATTAAATAAAACATCTGTTACTTTATTTCTTAGTATCTACCCAGGTTGGTTTTTCTTTTTTTGTATGTAAGTTATCAAATTTCATACGATTCCAGAATTTTAATTTAAAGGAGTCTTAGAGCTGAGCTGGTTCAACTCTTGGCTCTTGCAGGTTAAGGAAAAGAAGCCCCCGTGATGAACCCACCCTCAGGACACGGGCAAAAGCAACCGCTGGTGCTAAGCTTGCACTGGAAAAGAGACCTCCAGATCCAGTCCCATGCGCATTGACACGGTACTTCAGCACCAAAAATACCACTCAGTGGTTCACCAAATACGGACCAACGTCCTGCACCATCTGTAAAGGGTCCATAATCACGAACACACTCTTTTGGGTTTGTTGTTGCTCCTGTTTGCTCTCGTCTGAATCCTAAACCCTCATGAACCTGGTTGTTGCATTTATAAACGGGAAGGGTGACGGCATGATGGCCACGAGGAATCTCCCAATTTGCTCCTAAGAAAAACCTTCCACGTTCTAGAGGTCACACTGTACAGCAGCAGCATTATGGATTGAAGAGATACTCGAACAAAGCATTGGCTCTGTGACCTAAGACATCACGGAATCTCTCCGAAACCCAGATCACTAACTAGGGATCCTCAGACCAAGACCGGCCTCAAGGAGCCACGAGGAGGGCAAGGAGACAGGCGGCGTAGGAGAGCGCTAGGTGATCAGCGGGGCTCTGTAAAATGTAACCACCTGAGGTATAACGAGCCACTCAAATGAAGCGAAGAGCCAGGATTCGCTAAACGAAACCAAGGATGTGCCACTTAGGCTGCACTGAGCAAAAACCAAAATTTCACCAAAACATGTTAGCACGTGAAAATATTTAACCAAAAACATACAGAATATGTTATCTAAAAGGTAGGCTTTTCTAGCTGAAACGGCTTCAGCAGCTTCCTGGTAACCTGCCTCCTACTTGGTCCCCAAACCCTCTCAGCCACAGGTGGCCCTGCAGCCCTCCCACCTTCTGATCCCCGTCTGCCGATAAACACTATGAAAAGGTGGGCCTGTTCAACTACATTTATTCCACTGCAGAGGACAACTGGTAAACAAACAAAACCCCAATTCTTCGGTCCGTTTCTCTCACAATCTCAACTGTCATCTTCCACCTTAATACACATGCCGCCCAGGCGCTGCCCCTACCACGTCACTGTGTGAGAGAACCGGGAAAAGGAGCATCACCTGCAGTGCGCCTGTCTGTGAGCCAGCCCCAGGTGATGGGCGGCAGGTGAAGGGGTGAAAACTGGAGACCCGTACGGAACGCAGAGAGAGGCATGCATATCACACGCCGAGTCCTCAGGAACAGTGCTCGCGCACTGGACTGCAGCCTCACTTCTATACGCTGTGAAGAGGAGACGGGAGATCAAAACCAATGCTCGCAACCGGCCTGGGGCACGGTGTGTAAGTGTGTTTCTACATAACTCCACGGCGACAGCCTAAGAGATGATTAAAACAAAACACTTCTAAGGTAATATGGAACCACAATTAAGAGCGTGGCTTCTGAAGCTAGATCGCTTGACTCTCTATCCTGCCTTAACATTTCCTAGGCTGTGGCCTCGGGCAAGTTACTTACCCAGGACCACGGCTCTGATTTCTCATCTGTAACACGGGCCTAAGTGCCCAGCTCAGACAGCTGCCGGCAAGATTAAATGAGTGGACACGTGCAGAGTAAAGAAATAAGTAAATGTGAGCCGCTATTACTAGTTCTGTTCTTGTAAAAAAACAAAAAAAGTGGCTAGTACTTGGGGTGCCTGGGGTACCTGGGTAGCTCAGTGGGTTGATTGCCCAACTTTTGATTTTGGCTCAGGTCCTGGTCCTGGTCCCAGGGTTGTGGGATCAGGACCCGTGTCAGGCTCTGTGCTGAATGTGGAGCCTGCCTGAGAATCTCTCCCCCTCTGCCCCTCCCCTGTGCGTGCTCTATCTCTCTCTCAAATAAAAATAAGTAGATGAGATGAGATAAATGGGGGTGGGGGGGCCTGGGTGGCTCAGCTGGTTGAGCATCCAGCTCTCAGTTTCGGCTCAAGTTGCGATCTTGTGGCTTTGTGGGTTTGAGCTCCACATCAGGCTCTGTGTTGGCCGCGTGGAGCCCGCTTGGGATTCTCTCCTCTCTCGGCCCCTCCCCTCCTAAAATAAATAAATAAACTTTAGAAGGTAATTAAATAAAAGTCTTCCTTTGCTAGATAGTTTTCAGAACGTATCCAGGTTCCTATCTACTGTTCAAAATATGTCACTTAGTCTGGTAGACTTGACACCATCCTGCATTTACATCTTTTTACACCTAAAAATAGTATGAGGAAAAGGGGCTGGAATTAGTCCACCAGAGTCCATAGAAACCACTTCCCCTTGGTTCCAGGGGAAGCGGCATGAGGACTTGTGGGTCAAGCCTTTTCCTTCCCTCCTAAGTTTATTTCCTGCACATCCTGGACACTTGAACATGCATCCACAGTGGACTGGGCTCACCCTGCCTGGCCAGCTGTGGAACCGGCCAAGGGCCACCCCAAAGAGGAAACCACAGAAATGGATCCTGGGATCAGGCAGTTGAGAGGGGAACAGTAAATGAGGTAGAAGGAGGAAGGTTCTATTTAAATCCATAATGTCAAAATGCTCAAAAATCCTTTGCCACTTTAGAATTTTTTTTCCTGGTACTACAGAAAATATTCTCATTCAGTTTGGAGAAAAAAAGGGTTCTCAGATAAAAGTAATTTCTGCTGTCGGTTGGTGATGAACTGATGCATATCACAATGCAGTAAAATTAAGGTAAAGTCTATTTTTAAGCTTTTAAATTAGTACATACGATGCCTAAAATAACCTCTGAATAAAAGAATGAGGAAAGTCTCTAGGATGCCTGTGAAATTTTACCGTACGTTTCCAGGCATGAAAAAAACTGCACTTCGGTGCATGCTGTCATTTACCATAAAGAGATCAACCTCTGCCCACAGCAAGAGGCGCTGCATTCTACCCAGGCACTCAGCGGCACGGACCCCACGTGGAAAGCTGTGGCCCACAGCCAGAGGTGGGCAACACCGCCCCCTAGAGGCCATCCAAGTGGTGGCCACCAGCATTCCAAGGACGGGAACTTGAACCCAGCCCACAACTTGGCTGCGGCCGTGTACAGACCTGGTTCCTGGACCAGGATCCATCCACAGAGAAGGCTGGGCTAGGGAGACATGTGAGGTTCTGGGGGCAGGACCCCCGCGATAAAGATGTGACAGCCCGGGTCCCAGGTCCAGCGGCAGCTGGCTGGGTGCGGCCCAGGTGCACCCCCACTGCGGCCCCCTCCCCTTCAGCTCTGTGCTGGGCGGAGCCTAAAGGAGGAGCTGCAGCCCTGCTGGGAAAATCCCCTTCCTCGCTAATCACACAGGAGACCTCGCAGGCTCCCAGAGGGACTTGTTGGTGTGACGTGTCCCGGGAAAGGCTGACCTTCCAGCCGATTCGGCAGGTGGTAGGATCGGAGGCCCGAGATTTGGGGACTGCTTCAGCTGCAACGTCTCTCAGATGCAAAGTCTGAACACAGCCTACAAGCCCGCTCCATCTGGAGGTGGGGCACAACTCACCAGATGTGGCCCTCTGTCTGAGCGTGGCCTTGGGAAAATCCTTGGAACCCTCTACTCCAGGATTTCTCTATGAAATGCGATCTTCCCTAACTGGCAAAGTCAGTCTGAGAATCAAATGAAGTGGCTACAGACATGTGAACGTGCTCAGTTACTTCAAGCACTTTATAAACAGAAGCTACCACCACTCTTATCTGTTTCCCTACTCTTGTTTACCACGGGGACAACCATCTGGATACCAAGGGGATGGGGAAGCTGTAAGGAAGTGTGGGAAGCACAAAAGCTGCACTCCCCCCCCCCCCCCCCCCCCCCCCCCCCCCCCCACCCCCAGCAGAAGCTGCAAATCAGGAGCAGAAGTAGGTAGTTTCAATGGCAACTTACAGATGGGATTTCAGGGGGCACCCACTGTGCATAGCAATCGTGATTCAGTTCTAGGTATAAGCACCAGGGGTCAAAGTGGCTGCACCAGCCACGTGCAGCGCATTCTCCAGCCTGAAACGGTGCACACGCCTGCTGCCCTGATTATGGAGGAGTAAGGGTTTGAGGAGTACCACGTTATTCTTGGGTGGGTGATAAAAGATGCCTTAATATGATGAGGTTTATGAAGGAAGCCCATCAGATTACTGGGGGAAGGATGAGGGACAAATCAAAGTCTGTATCAAGAAATACTACCAACGCACATATGTGTAAGAGAGGGGAAAGAAGGAGAAGCAAGCGGGAGCATGTGAGGCAGCCCCCCGTGAAGAGGGGGCGCCTTGTGGGTACCGCAGCACTGGACGGTGGAAGGCACGGATGGGCAATCAAGGACAAGGTGAGGGACAGGTGCTGTGCCTGGGCAGAGGGCCCACACAGAGACCAAGGTCAGAGCGCGAACCTCAACCACCCAAATATTTACACACAGTCTACTTCATGAAAAACAGAGATTTTGAGATGAGGAATTTATTTTTTCTCTTTTCCCAACACTGCCAAAGCATAAAGCACTCTCCTGGAGGTTTCAAAGTGGGAAGAGCTCCTTCCCGCCCCTGCAACATTTTGAGAGCAGCCACTGTCTCCCTGAAACAGCCTGCAGTTAGTCACAGTGTAATTCGTCCTTGGCTCTGCAAATCTCCGGAGACGGCGAGCGTTCGTGCAGTCTGCTGTCCCTTGTCCCAAGGGTAACACTTCATTGCCTGGACTCTACCCGCAGGGCAGGAACAGGAACTCCTTCCACACCAGCTCACTCCCCTCTGGACACTCCCCTTGCAAAGTGGGGGCTGGGGAGCAAAGGAAACATCACGTGCAATCCAACCAGCAGTGCACAGCAAGATGACTGACCCCCAGTTGTGATTTTTCTCCCGTGCTTTTGCTCATGACAGCCACAGGCGTTACTTCGGGGCACGGCACTTGTGCACCATGTTCATGAACATGTGTAAGGTTGTTGTTTTCACATGTGCTGTGGCCACACATGTGACCCTTACTTCATAACCTGAGTGTTTCTGATTCAAAAGACTCCTATTAAAACCCATGAATGAAATGTCCATGTTGGATTTTGACCTACTCCTGCTGACATGTTTTGGGATCCTCTGTATCTGACAGACCCTGACCTAGACTTTGATAATAAGCGTGCTTTCCATGCCAATACTTCCACTCACAGATTTTCTGCATGGGGACAGAGACGCTCAAGGGAGACATCGTCCTGCAGCCTCACCGAGGTCATCTACTAACAGGCCCTGCAACGATGGTCTCACTTGCAAGGCTTCCCAGGTAGCCAAGGTGATTTCTGCTGCAGCACCAAGTCTGTCCCTGTTTGGTGGCAATTTTCCCATTTCCAACATAAACAGCTCCCAACACAACAAAGGAGGGTTTTCAGGGTGTCTGAATTCCGAAGAGCATTCCTTCCAGATGTCACATTGGGACATAAAAGTTCTGAATACATTAGTAGGGTCAGTTCAAAGACATGACAACGGCACGGAAGGCTCCCCTACAGAAGGTGATGCCAGGGATGAAACCCACCCATCTGCCAGCCTCAGGTCCCACTGAGGTGACGGGTCTACCACCTCCCTTGGCCACCGCCATCAGCAAGTCTGATCCAACCGTGGGTCTGGACTGCAAATTACTTCCTTACTCACAAACTGGGTACGATGAGTAATACCTCACTATCAGAGCAGCCTGGGAGGATAAGGACAGTGCTGGTCTTGTGATAAGTGACTCCCTCAGTTGACGCTTTTTCCCAGCCATTCAGCAGTCTGATTCCAGTGACTGTACTAACAGATTGCCCATACTTTCCTGTTTCGTCTACAAATTAGATGTTAAATGCCTGGTTTAATGCTCAGTAATTCCACTGCATGCCCTTCATCAAACCAGAAACCGAGTACAGAGTGAAATACAGTTAACATGCTATAACCCATTCATTCACTTCTTTCTCTACTGGCAGTTTATCAACTGCCTTTTCTAGAACTCTGCCTAGGACTGACTGACCTCACCTGTGTGCTGTGTGAACTCTGCTTTCTGCATTGCCAGCCCCCTGGCATGTCCCCCCTTTCTCACCGCTCCTTAAAGATCAACAGACCCAACCATCAGGTTCTCTCACTACCCAAGGGTCTAACTGTCTTGGAATAGAGACTTGAACTCCCTTGGAAGAAATAAATCCTTTCTTATAAAATCTTCACTCATTTTGATCTTTCGCTTCTTCTAAGGCAGTCCAAAGAGCAGTCTCCTTGAGGAGAACAAAAAAGCAAAGTGAAAGTTGATGAAACCTATTTTCTGCTCATATCCATGGGCTTCGCTGGTGCAGGCACAAAGCCCAACCCTTCCTTGATCTCAGGGCTCTCAATTTTGGGCTTCAAAGAAAGGAAAACAAACAACAAAACCAAAGAAGCCTTTTCTTATCTAGAGCTTTCCAGCTTTCCTGACAAAACCCTCACACGTTGCTGCCGATCAAGCTTCCCACCACTTACTCAATAAAAACAATAACCAGTAACAAACAATACATACCAGAAATGCATATGGATGATGTACTTCTCTCAATTAACCAAAGACCTATCACATTTAGTTCATGAAGCTGAGTGCCAAAATAAAAAAATCAAGAACATTAAAAATGCTCTATTAAAAAGTCCAGCAAGTAAACCAGATCACATATACATCCATTTTAAGCTGGTCATTTTAAGACCTATAATATTGGACTGGCTTGACATTCAGCTGAAGGGCCTCTCCTCTCTATTATATTAATTGAGGCCAATCTACAAACAGTGAATTAAAGCAGACATTTGCAACTCTCCATTGAGGGCTGACCCTTCAACAAGAAATTATAAAATTTGGAGTCTGTGCACAGTTACAAATTTTCAATCCCAGCTGTTGTAATACTGAGTTACAAATAAAGATAATGTAGTATGTTATTAATTCATCTAATAATCATTTACTGAGTGGCCACTCAGTAATTTTCTACACTAACATCTCATTTCCATGCTGACATGAAAATTTTCTCTACCTGAAAATATTGGACCTGTATGAAGAAATAGAAAATTCATGAATTTAAACCACTTTTTAACTATCCTATAGAAAAAAAATAATGTTTTACATAAAACTCTTCTGATAAAAGGGCCTCTTTTAGAGAAGAACATCCCTCTCTCCCCCTGGGCTAACACTAGTATTTTATGCATACTTATTTGGTGGGAAAAAAATCCTTTATTTTGCAGCTTTGGCTGGTAACACAAGAATTTAGTGATTTGTGCAAAGTAACAGATGCCAGTACGAATGAATGGACCCATGAGTAAAGATTCTTTACAAGAGCTGACCCTGTCCTGACAGACTGGGGCTAGAGACACAGCTTATATCCCAGAAAGGCTTCAACCTTTGATCTTAAACAAAAGGGCCAGAGCAAGGTGCTTACTCAGAGCAACGGCACCAGAAGTAGGTTAAACATTTTTTGTTGAGCAAAGATGAGGGAGGAAGAGATCAGATTATAGCTAGGTATTTATACCTTTGCATCTCACATTTCCATCTGCCCCATCCTGTGTGTGTCCAATCAGTTACAGGTGGGGAGATGGGGAGAGGAGGGAAAAAGGAACATTTACTGGCAGCTGCTCCAAGACGGGCACTATGGTAAGTGTTGACAGAGTTTCACTCAGCTGTCCACACGCCTGAGAGACCCTCGTGTTCCCATCCTGTAGTAGGGGAAGCAGAGGCATTCAAGTCTGGCCCACGTCACTCAAGCAGTTAAAGGGACAGGTTCCACTTTGATATGCTTTGTTAATTAATTTGATAAAGGTTATATTTTTACAGAAAGAAAGCATCAATGACTAGATTCACAGAGACACACACACACACACACACACACACACCTATGGCAAGACCATCTACTTTTTTAAACGCCAGACACTACAGAGTATAAGAAGACAAAGTGCTAAACCTGTTGGTAGCAACTAAATGCCCCAGACCAAATCGAACGTCCAGTCATGCAAGGACTGTTCTAGGCTCTTTGCTTCCTCTTGCTTTCTTTGGCTTGAGGCCGTTTAATTGCCCATTTGTATCTGCATCAGATTAGTTAAATCAAAGGAATCAAATATTCAAGAGTACAAGGAGAGAGGTCAGCTAAGGTACCGAATACCGAACATAAATTACTGAGAGGTGATCAACTAAACATCCTAAGGTCTTAAGCCTCCCCTCTGACAAATGTATCGAAGCCATCCTGGCCTTTTGAGAAGTCGCAAAGATCACTCACCCTTGCTGAGGGGAGTGCAAATGAAACAGCCGTTCTGGAAAACAGTTCGGTGGTCTGTTTTAGAACGACAGGAGCTTACCAGAGCACCCAGCAATCGCACTCTTGGCCATTTGGCCCACAGGAATAAAAGCTTCAGTCCGTGTGAAAACCTGTGCATGACAGTCCAGTGTCTCCTTCTGAAATTGCCAAAACCTGAAGAGAACCCACTGTCCTTTAATGGGTAGGTGGCTAACAAACTAGGGCATATCCGTACCAGGAAACACTACTCAGGAAGGAAGAGGAAAGAACTACTGATGGATCTCAAGGGAATGACGCCAAGTAAGAAAGTTACACAGCTTATGATCCCCTTACACAACATTTTGAATCACAAATTATATACATGGAGAATAACAGATGAGTGGCTGCCAGGGGTTAGAGACGCAGTTGGGGTTGGGTATGAACAGGAGGTGTATCACCTGGGTGATGGGATGATTCTGTAAGTTCAAAGTGGTTACGTGAATCTGCACAGGATACGACAGCACAGAGCAACCACCCACGAGCACATGCACACGTGCCACACCGGAAGAGGCTTGTGGAGCATAGCAGAGTCGCTTTCCTGCTTGCATAGTGCACGGGGGCTACCCAGGACGTGACACTGGGGGAGGCTGGGAGAAGGGGGTACGGACCTCCTTGTCCATTTCTTTTTTGCCCAACTTCCTGTGAACCTGTAATTATTTCAGATTGAAAGTTAAAAAAGAAAGCTGGGAGTATGTTTAGAGGGATCACATAGATCTTTGGAGGTATATATGTAGGGTGGAAATAGTAATGGAAACAAGCAAATATATCATTTTAGAGAACACAGATGCAGGAGTCATCAGCAAAAACATGGCTGTGAAGGCCAAAACGAAAGGCTTGGAAGCTTGGGCTCAAACTAGAGAACTTAGCACGGGAGGTGTGAGAGATCTGGAGGATGCTGGAGCTCAAGAGGCCAGGCTCGCTCAGAGAGCTGACAGGTCCCCACGTGGAACAGAAACAAGCCCTCTCTGGAAAGTCAGGCCTAAGGAACGGGCTCTGCACTACAAACCACCGATGACAAGAATTCAGCAGAGGGCAGCTGGTCTACCCAGGGAGCAGCACACACCGTCAATCAATTTTCCTGAATGAGGTTAACCACCAGATGCCCAATTCATTCTCCAGCTCCGCCAGGGAAAGGAGAGAAAGGAAATCTGGGCCCTTTAGGCAGGGCTGACCGAGAAAGCACTGGGTTCGTTTTCAACAATACTCCTGGAGCGAACTAGGTGAGGGCTGGAGGAGAGGCGGCCTGAGAACTCCATACCCCAAGGAGCTATGCAGCACCCGCTTCCTGGAAACCCTCCCCAACCGGGGTGACCAGAGTGCAGAGTCCCCAAGGGCTCTGTCCCTGCTCCCCAGGGCGAGGGAGCACTAGCCAGAGCATAAAGAAAGAAGCCAGCTTACCCACAGGCATAAAAATGAAGCCAGACGGGTATGCTGGGACAAAAAAAAAAAAAAAAAAAAAAAAAAAAAAAAATCACCAGGTGGTCAGGAGGCCTTTATTTTTGACTTCTGAGTAAATCCTCTTTTCCCAGGCATTACCCCAAACAAAAACTTGCCCCAGTTCAGCATGTAAGTCTGCAGAAACAGAACCCAAAAGGCTTCTTTACTTAAACCCAGCAAGAATCACAGCCCCATTCAAATGGGAATGGTCTTCCCTGGGAAACCATGGCTGGGAAACCATGGCTTTCAGAAATCAAGTGAACAAAACCAACTCAAGGCCACTGAATCAAATCCAGAAATAAACTCCGGCCAAGAACTCAGTACCACCACCTGGTTGCCTCAAATAACCCACAAATATCAAAGGTAATTATCAATTAACTCAGGACCTAATTTCGAGAATGAAGGACGAATGGATGAAAATAACTATGCTTGTGCTATATTTGGAAATGGAAATATGTCCCTCTATCATTAAATCTCAGAATGGTGTGCTAGAAATAGACATTATTTATTCCACAAGCTGACAGAGGATATGCTAGGTCTGGAAGGCAGGCTCACTAGTGAGATATAAAGGTAAGGGATACATCGTTTTGGTCTTCAAGGAACTTCGCATCCACCGTGAAAAACCAACAAATGACCGACACACACACAATACACACAAAAGCAGACATAGGTCTCTCTGCTGGTCCTTCATCTTTGTCCTGGCACATGACAGCTGGCCTGGGAGGCCCTTGGGGATGAGTGAACAAATGAATCAACAGTGGGAAAAAGCATTCAGGAGGACAGGAAGACAGGCAATACCGGGAGAGTTATAGTCAGAAGCGGTGTGAACAACGTGCCAAAGGAGAGCAGAGAGACTGAGAGGTAGAAGGCAAAGGCAGGAGGAGGAAACTTCACGTTAGGCTCGTCGGCATTCTCTTTAAATACTACTTTAAAAACATTTTAAACAAGAAACCAGGGAGTATCAGTCATCACGCCTTCTGAAAGGAGGGGTAAAACATCTCATGACTTGCTTTCAGAGGAGGAAAAAAAATGCAGGAAGGGTCCCAGAATGCTTCCAGATCTGGGGTGAAACTCCATCAACCACTTTCTGCATCCGACCTCAAGGTAGAAGATATTTCCTCTTCTCTCTTCCCAGGAATGGGTATTCTGTATTGCATCCTCTGGGATTAAGAGGGCAAGGCGTCCCGAGGTCTCGCTCAGAACCTAAGTGCTCGGTCGGCCACAACGCACAACCCCTGAGTCTCTCCCAGGTGGGGTTCTTAAGAAGAATTCCCGAGCCAGCACTGAGAGACATCACCTTGATCCAGCACCTTCAAGCTTAGTGGTTAATGATGCCACCTTCAATTACGTGCTCATCAGTGAGCCAGAAACGTGCCACAAAAGAGACAGGCCAACAGCTGTGCTCCACGTAAAGCGAGAGATCACCACCACCACGCGTCTGGAGTGAGAAGTCCACCTGCACACCAGGAGAGCCTTTGAAAGCTAGCTTCCAAAAAGCTTCATGTATTTGCCTAAATAAAAAAGACAACCCGCCTTTTCTATCTTCCTCTATGTAATTTTAAATTGCAGGGGCGCCTGGGTGGCTCAGTTGGTTGGGTGTCCGACTTCAGCTCAGGTCATGATCTCACAGTTCATGGTTTCGAGCCATGCGTTGGGCTCTGTGCTGACAGCTCAGAACCTGGAGCCTGCTTAGGATTCCGTGTTTCTCGCTCTCTCTGCCCCTCCCCTGTTCACACTCTGTCTCTCTCTCAAAAAGAAATAAACCCTAAAAGAAAAATTTTAATTGTATGATCTGCTTGAGAAAAATTAGACAGCATAAATCTTTTAGCAACCTTTCATTTCTCTGATATGTTAAACTGTTTAGTAACTTTATGCAAACGTATTTAATTAGCATGACTTCTTTACTTGGCCCTTCTGTCACTTTTAATCTCATTTTAAACTAATTAAATTTGTTCTAAACGAATCTGAATTTTCATTAAACGAATCTGAATTTTCATTAAATACCCAGTTTCACAACACAGTGACAGAAGAAATCATTCCTTCCCAAGAAAACCTACCAAGTACCCCTGTAGATGTTAAGGCCTAGATGCAGCACAGAGAAAGGAGACTGAGGAAAATTCTGGAGCTGGTCAGTAACAAATGAACCTACTATAAAAATGGCCGGGGCTAAAGACGAAGGCCAAGCACATCGCAGGGAAGAATCGAGCAGCGCTCCATGCCTGTGTGTGGCCAGCTTCACAGCATCTAACTCCCAGCTGCCTGGGACCGCTAGGCACTCCCCCAACTGGTCAGCCAGGGCACCCTTCCTCGGCCTCAGGTCACTTTAGGGCACACATTTAAGAAGAACCCAGTCAGGGTACACACGCTAGTTTCTCTGCCACTGTGATAGTTTTCCATATAACAGGAATGAACGCACTGAAAATTCTCCAGTTTTAAAGGGAACCACTTAACCTTTAAAACAGATTTGAGGTCTCCTTGGTCTACCAACTTCATCAATTCTAGAAGTTCCTACGGTGTAAGTCAATGAAAACAAAATGTGTTTTCACTTTTAAATAAATTCCCAAGCCTGGTAACAAGACAGATTCTACTGTTTGCTAACTGGAATGTTTTTATTATAAGATTTTTTCTTAAAAATGCTACTGATGTTATTAAAGCCAGTGAACTGAGACCCAGTCTCTGGGGAACAGCTCTTGCAAAACGCTTTCCTTCTAGTTTCCTTTAGTGTCTGCTTTCTGAAAACTGTAACCAAGCTGAAAAGGTGATGTAAATCATATATACTGCTTCACGAAGTCTTCTCCGTCCTAAAGTCAAGCTAAATCTTTACAAATCCTGCTTGAGAATATTCCTTGGCACGTCACAGAGACAAACAGCAGATTAGGGACACGCAGTGGCAGACCTTCCTCTCTCTCCAGAGGCACAGGCTACCTGAGGCCATGGCGCCCCCTGCGGCTCAGTGACGAGCTTCACCCCCCAGCCACTGTGCTTCCCTACGAGGAGGCTGCTCGGAGCTACTTGCTGCTGTCTGTCTGTCTGTCTGCCGCACCTGGAAGAGCGAAGGCACAGTCTGTTTTTTCACACACATCACCTTCTCCCTCTCGGCCTGGGTGTCCAAATGCATGAGGTAAAGAGTTGCTGACATCAACATTGAAGGGAAAGAGAGAGAAACACACAACTGTACTGCAACAGGTGGGCATAAAGAAAGTTCCAGAAGGCGCAGGGGAAACAGCTGACCCTGCCTGGAGCAGTGAAGGGAAGCCGTATACCCAAGTTTCAGGGGCGCCCGAGCGTCACAGGTTTGGGGACACTGCTGAGTGTGATGGGCTGCAGGCAAAGTGGAGACCGGACCGTTAGGATGCAGAGAGGTTTCAGGCCAGTGCCCCACGTACATAAGGAATCACTGATGGTTCAAAAGCAAGGCTATGACCCGATCAAATTTCTATTTCTGTGGCAGTGTTGCAGGAGGCTGGAGCGAGAGCGGCCAGAGGCAGGGACACCCACTGGTGGCTACGGCCTGACCGGAGCTGAGGGAAGAACTCACAGCCGGCTGCACCCGTGACCAGAAACCGCTGTGGACAATCGTACCATTGGTAAGTCTCCTCAGAATTACCATGTGTCCTCGGAAAAAAACCAAAAACCTTCTTTTGGGGCACCTGGCTGGCTTAGTCAGATAAATGTCTGACTCTTGGTTTCGGCTCAGGTCCCGATCTCACAACTGGTGAGTTCAAGCCCTGAGTCGGGCTTCACTGTAAGTGAAGAGCCTGCTTGGGATTCTCTGTCTCCCTTTCTCTGCCCCTCCCGGCTCGCTCTCGGTCTCTCTCTGTCTGTCTCTCTCTCTCTCGAAAATAAACAAGCGTTTAAAAAAAAAGCAGTTTCTTCGTAAATACTGTAAAGTCTTTTTTAGTTATGGCATTATTAAGGGCAGGCAGAGAAGCTGGCGGCAGTGGTGTTCTGCTCTGAGAGCCTCCCCAGGCCCACACAGCGCCGGCTGCTGCAGAAAGGGCTGCCTGCGCAGCAGAGGACGGCAGAGCCCATCACCGGCCTGGGTGGGCCAAGGTCTCAGGGTCTGTCTCCAGGCTGCCACACAGGCTCACAGAGTTTCAGAGTAAGAGGGAAGTATGGGTTTCTGGGAGCCAAGCCTTTAAGTGATGAACGGCCTGGGCGACAACTAACTGCCCAAGATCCAGAACTGGCGGTGAGGTTCCTTCCCTTTGAGCACAGTTCCCGCTTCCTGGTCTCTGACGCCCCTCCCGCGGTTCTTGGGCAGCCCTACACTTTCCAGATCCTTCTTCCCAGCCTGTGTCTATAAGCTTTCATGTGCTCAATCTCAGATCACCTGGAAGGGCTCCTCATCTCCAATTTACAAAGAGCTGTGAAGTAGAGAGGTTTTTTTTCCCTTCGCAAGAAGATGCAGTAAAAGTTGACATCTTTAGTCAATCTGTAGTCCTATCGAAAACTTTAGATTACGTCTTTTTTCTCCTAAAAAGCTACACAAGCTTAATTGTAATTTTGTAGGATTTCTGCTAAGAATAACATACACGTACACAAGGTATAGTTAGTACCCACCTATTTTCATGTACCAAATAACATGATCTTTTACAATGACAAGAGCATACCTATGAAGTCAGCACTAGTATCCCGATGGCCATGTTGGGTTTGGCACATTTAAGTTCAATATTATGTAGAATTCACTTTTATCAGGATCTGAGAGTGGTCACACAGTCCGATAAAATCATGTCAACCGTGACACTGGCCACATGACAGCCTTACCCACGGAAAGGAAACCAAGCTGTGACCACAGTCACAGCTAAGATGGACACGCTCTGTCCTCTCTCCAAGTTAAAGGCCCCTCTACCAGCTCCAGGCTTCCCTGCTCACCTCCTGCTCCACACCCCTCCCTGGCCAGCCCAGGCCTCACGGGTCCGCTCCCGACAGACACGCAGGCTTCCACGCTGGCGAAGACAAGCAAGGAGCCAGCAGCCTAGAGCACAGTCCCCCGTGCAGGCCGAGCCGCTCAGGTCGGAAGCCTTCGTCTCATGGCTCACCACCTCCGGTCCACTTTCTCACATCACAACCAGTCCACACTCTTCCCAAGGGGTTCAAAGGGCCTTTCAGAGCCAGGCTCCGTCGTGCATCCCGATGCCTTACCTCCTTGACATGGCTGTGAAACGAGACCGACATGTCCAGCAGGATCTTCCGCTGCTCGACACGCCGAACAAAATCTTGTATCCGGTCTTCAAGCTGATGGGCAGCCTGATAAATCTCTTCTGGGTCACATTCCCCGGTCTGAGCCAGCTGTTCTGCTGCTTCCAGTAATTTATCCGCGTTGGTATATGTGTTCTGCACAAGAGAAAATCCAGAGGAATAGAAGGTGAATTAGAAAGAACCCAGCTGGCCATCACCCATGGCAACTGAGTCACTTTGGAACACTCCAGATCACTGCTGCAAAGTAAACAGAAAAAATATGAAGGGAAGAGATGAGTTAAGGAGTTCAGTGTACCTCTATCAGCAGCCTTTTCCATTACTGTTCTAGATTGTTAAACTCTGAGCCTTCCGTCTGAAGTGGAGACAGGGTATCTACAGGCGGCTGTGGCTGTCCCATGACTCACAGAGGGCTTTCGGCTTTGTGCTGCAGCACATCCAGGAGATAGCACACAGCGCAAATGCCCACTTCACCTTCCCTTCCAGTCTTATGACGGAGTGCAGAGTTCCAGTTTTGTCTTTCAGTATGACATACGGTTTTATAATTCCCCAAGTGCAAGTGGAAAGACTGGGTTCCAAGTACAAGTTGCTGTCTTCTTTAACATGTTTCTACTTACCGGTAATTCTGTGCTTCTCTCTCTTCTACTTAAGAACACATACTTTTTTAAGAAAAAGGAAATAACCATAATGGCTTATACAAACTAGCTAAAGTTTTAGAGAGCTTAAAGTTATGTGTAAATAGGTACCTAAAATACCCTGAAAATTACTCCATTTTGATCCATGATAAATGAAAAGCTGCAAATGGGTCCCCCAAATAAAGAGGTGTACCAGAGAGGCGCCCCTGCTCATGGAAATGCTGGAGAGAGGGCAGGCCGGCAGGGGCTGGGGGCAGCCAAGAGTGGGAGGGCTTCAGCAACGTGCAAGAACAGAGGGAAGGCCCGTAGAGCAGGCTGAGGTCCCTTTTACAAACAGGCGGAGTCCTTGTCCTTCTCGAACATGTCAGTCCTGCAGCTGAGCAGGGGCAGCGTCTCATCAGTGGACAGAGTGTGGGGCAGTGTCCCTGCAGAAAGCCTGCGCCTGGGAAGGATGAGGACGCCCCCACATGGGCAGCCTCCCACTGGGGGGACATCCATCTACTGAAACAACACATTAAGGATAAGGAGGGGCAGTGTCCTTAGTTCAGAAAAGGAAGTTACAGATGTGGAAAAGGAGAAAAGCTGAGCTAGCCCTATAGTACCAGGCTGGAATTAGATGGATGCGTGTGATACATGGTTCTACAGACACATGTGGGAATGTTTGCGTTTGTACACACACACACACACGCACACACACACACGCACACTCCTCTTTCCCTCCTCCAATGAGAAGGCCCAGGAGCAGCCACGGCCCAACAGCAGTTAAGCATTCCTAGTACCCAGATTTCTACCTGGAATGGCCATTCTCCTCTACAAGGAACCAGGGCTCTTGGAGATATGGCTGACTCGAGGTTGGGATGGGACAAAGCACAAGATGAGCCTGAAATATCTTATTGTATCCAGAAGGAAGGAGATGCTTGAGAACAATGTGGGTAGGTCAGGCCACAGAGGTTAGCTTGAGGGGGCTCCCACTGGCCAAATCAAGGACGATCTGAGAGTAAACAGTGAGACTAACAGAGTATAAGCCACCAATGCAAAGGAAAGCACAAGTCCATACGGACATAAGTAAATAAATAAAACTAGACGAGGAACAGGATATTTATAGAATTTCAAAGGAGCTCCCCACTAAGTGCTTGTTAATTACCGAGGGGGAGAGACTCATCCCACAGTGGAGAAGTCTGGCAGACACCACTTCAACCCAGAAGTCAACGCGAGGACCACAGGTAGCGGGACAAATGAAAACCGGGTGTCGCCCAATGGGACAGCACAAGGACACGGCAGCATGTCTAGGACACGCCCAGCTGAAGACATATAACTGGAGTCTAATCACGAGGAAGCATCAGACAAACCCAAAGGGAGGCGCATTCTCCAAAATAATGGGCCTGAAATGCTCCAAAAGTCAGAAAAGTTTAGGCACGACCAAGGAGGTGCTACCAACGCAAGGACCTTGGAAATGTGACCACTCGATGCCACCGGTGACTGTGCACCGGTCCTTCAGCCGTAAGGACATGCCGGGGGCTGAGGGTTAGGAGGTAGGCACGTCACAGTGCCAGCCTCCTGATTCTGACAGTGATAAGTGGGTACACAGAACAGCGTCCCTCCTTGGTGGGAAAAGGACGCTAAAGTCAGCAGTTCAAGGGAGAGTTACGTTCTCTGTGCTATCTGTCCAATGTTCCTGCAAGTTGAAAAAACATCGAAGGCAGCTATAAATACAGCATGGTAAGTATGAGATGGTCTCAGTAAGGAGGACGCTGACGCACAGAAACAGAGGGAGGGGTTCCCCTGGCATCAGGGTGGGGGTGCAACGCCCCACCCCACGCAGGCCACAAGCAGCATCTACGGGGAATTTAACCTTGACAATAAAAGCTAACTGAAAGCAGTCTGTTCTGTGGTCATCAGCACAGGCTGAACACCCAGCTCTCCCAGCTCCACACGAGCCACCGTCCTGAGCCCTTGCTGCACCTCGGGTGTGAGCCTGACCACAGCCCCTGCCGCAGGTAAGGAAATGAGGCCCACAGGGCAGTCACGAGGCCCAGAGGACAAGGTTGGCAGGCGTGGGAGCAGGAGTCGGCCCGGTCTGAGGGTGCGGACTGTGCCCACGACCCCCCACGGACTGTTCGGCTCGCGGGAGCCCCCCAGCAGGGCTTCAGGCAGCACGGTGTGCGTGCTGCTGCGAGGCAAGGTTCACCACTGCCTCTGCCCATCGACGTCAACCGGAACCACCATCTTCGGGGGACTTCTCTTTTTGGTATTCTTCACTATCAACACAGGATCTTTCAGAGTTCTCTTTAGAAATGAGCAAAGAGATGTCAAAGGATCCCTTAAAATATACTAATTATGACCAGAATTGGAAAATGCACATACATACATTTTGCATATTTTTTGGAAACAATTATCTGAAGTAATTCGAAAGCACAGTCAGTTCCCTGTCTGAATGCAGAACTTACCAGTGCATGAAAGGGCTGTCTGTACATTCAACAAAACATATTTGGAAGCTCGGTTATAACAATCCCTGCACAGAGAAACAGTGACACAGCCCACTTCAAAAGAGCTTTGGAAAGCAGAAGCGTGACTCTGGACCTCCGCATGGCTGAGGCCCAGTCCAGCAGCCTGCCAGGGAGGACCGTGACAAGAAGCCCTCCACACGCAGACATCTCGCTGCTCGGGGCCTCCGGGTGCCGGGATGGAAGGACTCACGGCAGAGGCCAGAGCTCCAACACCAGTCACGTCACAGACTCGGTGCCCCTGAGCCACAGGCTGCAGACATTACTGCTTTACGGATGGATGAGGGGGCATAATGTCCTGATGAGGATGCTATTAACAACAATAAAAAGTAAGGGCAGAAACTCTTGGAGGCAAGAGGAGCCTAAGCAGACAGGACAGCCACATGCAATGCGGCATCCTGGAGGCGGCGCTAGAAACAGGGGGAAACTCAGGGAATCTGAACAAAGGAAAGGCTTCAGTTCACAGCAGCAGCTCAATATCCGACAACTGTAACAAACCTGCCATAGTAATAAAGAGTAAGCATAAGGGAAGCCGGGGACAGGGTATGGGAACTCTCCCCATCATTTTCACAACTTTTCGGTAGACCTAAAACTTGTCTAAAAAATAAAGTATATTTAAAAAATACACGTGGTTAGCAATCCCCATCAAAATAACACCAGCATTCTTCACAAAGCTAGAACAAATAATTCTAAATTTGTATGGAACCACAAAAGATCCTGAATAGCCAAAGTAATGTTGAAAAAGAAAACCAAAGCTGGAGGCATCACAATCCCAGACTTCAAGCTATACTATAAAGCTGTAATCATCAAGACAGTATGGTACTGGCACAAGAACAGACACTCAGATCAATGGAACAGAGTAGAGAACCCAGAAATGGACCCACAAACGTATGGCCGACTAATCTTTGACAAAACAGGAAAGAATATCCAATGGAATAAAGACAATCTCTTCAGCAAGTGGTGCTGGGAAAACTGGACAGCCACATGCAGAAAATTGAACCTGGACTACTTTTCTTACATCACACACAAAAATAAACTCAAAATGGATGAAAGACCTAAATGTAAGACAGGAAGTCATCGAAATCCTAGAGAAGACAGCAAGCAAAAACCTCTTTGACCTCAGCCACAGCAACTTCTTACTCAACACATCTCCGGAGGCAAGGGAAACAAAAGCAAAAATGAACTATTGGGACCTCATCAAAATAAAAAGCTTCTTTCTGCACAGCAAAGGAAACAATCAGCAAAACTAAAAGGCAATCAACAGGATGGGAGAAGATATTTGCAAACGACATATCAGATAAAGGCTTAGTATCCAAAATCTATAGAGAATTTACCAAACTCAACACCCAAAAATCAAATAATCCAGTGAAGAAATGGGCAAAAGACATGATATGGACACTTCTCCAAAGAAGACATCCAGACGGCCAACCGACACATGAAAAAATGCTCAACATCACTCATCATCAGGGAAATACAAATCAAAACCACAATGAGGTATCACCTCACACCTGTCAGAGTGGCTAACATTAACAACTCAGGCAACAACAGATGTTGGCGAGGATGCGGAGAAAGAGGATGTCTTTTGCATTGTTGGTGGCAATGCAAGCTGGTGCAGCCACTCTGGAAAACAGTATGGAGGGTCCTCAAAAAACTAAAAATAGAACTACCCTATGTCCCAGCAATTGCACTGCTAGGTATTTATCCAAAGGATACAGGTGTGCTGTTTCAAATGGGCACATGCACCCCCAATGTTTATAGCAGCACTATCAACAATAGCCAAAATATGGAAAGAGCCCAAATGTCCACCGAGAGATGAATGGATAAAGAAGATGTGGTATATATATATACACATACATATACAATGGAGTATTACTCGGCAATCAAAAAGAATGAAATCTTGCCATTTGCAACTACGTGGGTGGAACTGGAGGGTATTATGCTAAGCAAAATTAGTCAAAGACATCCTATGACTTCACTCATGTGAGGAATTTAAGATACAAAACAGATGAACACAAGGGAAGGGAAGCAAAAATAATATAAAAACAGGGAGGGGGACAAAACATAAAAGACTCTAAATATAGAGAACAGAAGGTTGTTGGAGGGGTTGTGTGTGTGTGGGGGGGATGGGCTAAATGGGTAAGGGGCATTAAGGAATCTACTCCTGAAATCACTGTTGCACTATATGCTAACTAACTTGGATATAAACTTAAAAAATAAATAGAAAACAAAGAAAAAAATTCATCAACAGGAAATTAAATAAACTGTGGTTTTTTAGTACAACAAAATATCATGTAGATATTAATAACCCCCCCAAAAAAATATATGTTTATGTAGTTGACCCTTGAACAACGCATGTTTGAACTGCATGGGTCCAAAGGTACATGAGTTTTTTTTTTTCTGATAAATACAGTACTGCAAATATACCTTCCTTATGATTTTATTAACATTTTCTTTTCTAGCTTACTTTAGCATAAGACTATGGTACAGAACACACACAACATACAAAATATGTTAATTGACTATTTATGTGATCAATCAGTAAGGCTTCCTGCCCGCAGTAGGGCTATTCGTGAAGTTTTGGGAAGTCAAAAGTTATATGTGTAATTTCAACTGCACGGAGGGCTGGGAACCCTCGCCCCATGTTGTTCAAGGTTCAGCTGCATGTGTGTATATGTATGCAACACATACACACATAAATAGCACATTTTCTTAAAAATTTTTAATGTTGTTTTTGAGAGAGAGAAACACAGAGTATGGTGGGGGAGGCGAAGAGAGGGAGGGAGACACAGAGTCTGAAGCAGGCTCTAGGCTTCAGCTGTCAGCACAAAGCTCGACGTGAGGCTCGGATTCACAAACTGTGAGATCATGACCTGAGCAGAAGTTGGATGCTTAACCAACTGAGTCACCCAGGCGCTGCATGCATAGCAGCTTTTTTTAAAAAAGCTTTCACCTGTTGGGGCACCTGGGTGGTTCAGTCGGTTAAGCATCTGACTCTAGGTTTTGGCCCAGGCCATGACCTCACAGTTCATGAGACTGAGTTCCACGTCAGGCTCTGCCCTGAAGGTGCAGAGCCTGCTTGGGATTCTCCCTCTCTCCCTCTCTCTCTCTCTCTGCTCTTCCCTTCCCCACTTGCACACACTCTCTCTCAAAAATAAACATAAAAAAAAAAAGTTTTCACCTGTGAAACAATTCTTGAGCAGTTTCTACAATGACCTCACCCAGACGTCTTCTTGTGAGAGGCTGGCTCGGGGCCACTCGGTGCAGCCCGTGGGCACAGAGCAAGCTCTCCCTGCGAAGCTAACAGCATCAAGAGCCCCTGCTACAGAGGATCCCACACGCTGCCTACGAAGGTTCTCTGACCATCGGAGGCTCAATGTGAGGTGACTTTTCTGGGGATGATGGCTTCGTGGAGACCTCTGCTGCCCCCCACGGAGCCTCACCCGGGAGTGGCTCTGCATCTCTGAGCAGAGGATGACGGGGCTTCAGCACTGAAAGAAGCCAACAGAGGATCATGCTTAGGCTGCGCACACACTTTTTTTAGGTGCTAAATCCCTATTTTCTATTGTCACCACAGCCATGAAGTCGCTTACGTCGCATGTGTGATAGGAGGATCCAGACGTGATACTGCCTCCCACCACAGAACATTTTGTTTCTGAAGGCTTTTCCACCTCTTTTCCAGCAGGGAAGGATATCTGAGACAATGACCGCCACAAACGAACAAGCACACGTTTTAATTTTGAAGGACACTGAAGAGCATTTACTCAGCCCCACTTCTCACTTCACACTTGAGGAAATGAGCCCACACGACGGATTCCGTGGCTTTCCCTCAGGCCCCAGGAGGCGCTGGTGGAACCAGGGTCAGCACGCAGGGTCTCTGACACCCACGGCCTTCCCGCGGCCGGGACACACCCCGGACCCGCGTGCCACAGAAGAAAACAGATTTCCAGCGCGCTGACGGGCATACTGACCGCACACGCTGACCTCAGAGCCGCCGGCCCAGGCGCAGCAAGCCCCACCACGAGGACGGCAAGCACGCGAGGCGCAAAGGGGAAGTAACTTGCCCAAGTGAGTCAGGAGGGCCAGGATTGTACAGACAACAAATGCCCCGGCCAGGGTTCCTCTTGCAAGGGGAAATTCAGAACTTCAATTTCTGCTCAAGGGGAGGTGGTGTCAGGGAGATGTTTTAGAGCCTGAAGAGGCCAGACCGCTCCTCCCTTCTGCCTGCCATCCTGTCTCCGAGGGCATCTCTCTGTGGGTCCGGTCCTTCCTCGGAGAGGTGGGCCACCATTCCCCGTGCTGAGGATTAGAGGAGACGGTGTAAGGGCTGGGCCAGGGTGAGGGCTGATCGGTTTCCTCTTTTCTGGAGAAGTAAATTAAAATTGCATAAGTGCTGGGACTCAGGAAACACTGCAGGGCAGTTCAGACCTTCTTTTCCCTACAGACCCTTGACTGCAACAGTCTGGGACTACCAGAAGATGGCCAGAGGCGACATTTACATAGAATCCAGTGAAAAAGATGGGTTTTCTTGATCTCATTTCAAGGAATAAACACTTCTATTCCATTCCTTTTGTTTTAAAAAACAACAAAGTATGCATATGGAAAACTCTCGAGGTCTTTTATAATAATGTGACAAACGAGAATGATGAGCCAGTACATCTACAATCCATACTAAAAACCCCAGTGTCCTTAATTGTTTAATCGGCCCATTAAGTCCCGGGAATCAAAGCACAGGACACAAGCCTGCCCCCCACCCGGCCAAACAGGTGATACGGAGCTGAAATGCACTACAACACGATCAAACTCATAACGCTAAGAGCAGCACCGAAAAAGTCTATATGCCATATATTTAGGTACAGCAAAAAAGCGAGTACTAACTGCTATCTACACGTGCTAGCGTTTTACCAGAGAAACAATTCTGTGGGGAGCAGAAAAGGGGAAGGTTCTAGGCAAGGAACTGACACATATGAGCACCTGCTGAGTGCCAGGCATATTGTTTATGCAGTCTTATCCCAGCTACCTGGTGAAGGTAGCGATTAGGAATTGTTTTACAGGTAGGAAAACTGAGGCTTGGGTAGATTGAGGAACTTGCCCATGGTCATGAAAGCAGTGGAGGCATTAATAAAGCTAAGAAGTGTTTTTAAAAGGTACATTGGAGATCTTGTAAGCACATGCCAACCTGAAGGAAACCCCTGATAGTAGACACCAGCCCTAAATTCTCCACTACTAATTTATTTTAAAAGAGAAAACACTACATCTTATGTTTCAAAACAATCACACAGCAAGATGGCAGCCTCGTGTACAGGAGCAAGCATCCACTAACTGTAGCCAATCAGAAATTTAGGGCATATGCTAAAGATGTGGAAGCATTCTGTGTATTCACATGCTAAGGACCAGGTATCCGCAAAAGAGGACCATGAGTTCAGAAGCGACCAGGGAATCGGGAGAATGCACCTGATAATCTGCAGAAAATCTTGCCCAAATATAATGTCTCCTGCTTTCCTAAATGCCACACTTCCTGATCCTGGAAGATGAGATGATTCCACGGCACATATAAAGTTGTTGACAGAATCAGCTTCATGGAGAACACGATCACGACAGGCTACACCTTCGGAAGGCGATCTGAATCTCGGGAGGTAAGCACACGGGAGGGAAGGCAGTGTAAGCTCGCAGGACAGACACCCGTGGGAAGACGCCGTGCCAGAGATTTACTAATCGCATCCAAGACATCTGTGCTCCCCCAACCGGCTTCTTCCTTGAACCAGAGTTTTCTGGGCTTGACTGGCTGTTGTAATCACAGCTTCTGAAATCTAAAAAGGCATGCTAACTTGAATACCCACTTAGAAGGTAAAAGAGAAAACGCCTGCCAAAGAGCATCTCCCTTTGCACAGTCATCTTCAGAGAGCTTCGTGTGGAAAGCGTGGATTTCTTCTTTAAAGCTCCTGCGTGAAGACGAGCTGCGACGTGCTGCACGCGCCACCCTGGAAATGCGTCGGCAAGAAGAAATACCTACTCACGATCGCTGTACAACACGGAGGAGGAGTGGATCTTCACATCAGTAGAGAGGAGGTTCCAGCCTCTGCCAGAGTGCTGGCAAAACTGATCCACGTGCCTCCTGCTGTGACTCTGGTGCCTGAAACAAAGCCCCAGCCGGGGGCTCCCGCTGGGAGCCTGATGCCTGAAGACGCTGTGCCAGGCTGTGCAACCCGTTTCCACCAAGCTAATCCGACCCTCCTCTCGGGTTCCTCCTTCCCGGAACACCAGAATTGTTCTCCATAATAAATCTATGTTTAGTACGTTTTAAATGAATTCAACCGTACGACTTTCACCACTTCCTTTTCGGGTCTTGTTACGTTACTTCATTGTATGCCTCAAGTCAGTGTTTTGAAGAAGTTGACTGTACGAAAAGTGTATTACATAAATTGCTAATTCTAGAGCTCTAAAGACCATTTAGAATTCATCCCACAAAGGACCCTTCAAAACACGACCCTAAGAACAACGTAGTCAACCTTGAACAAGTACAGAGCAAGTGCAAAAAGGAAGTCTCTTCTCCCTAAACCCCCCCGAATGGTTTTACTTTTGTGAAAATGTTCCAGAAAATGAAACATGGCCCCTTATTAAACACTAACAATACCTCTGCTCCCATATTTAAGGTGCCTCCAAAGGCCATCCTGCCCCCAAAATACATAAATATAAAAATAAAAATAAAAATATAAATATAAATATAAACTTTGGTCTCTGCCGTGATCGCTTCTGTTGTAATTTGTTTGGACAGAAATCCGTCAAAGAGGGGAGGGCAGAGAAGAAAAGGTGGTAGAGCTCCCTCCAGGGGCCTCACTCCCAGTGCTGCAGCAAGACCGAGGAGGTAGTTCCTTGGGAAGAGCCAGAAAGCCTCAATGAATGAAGCTACACACACAACATGTAGTTCTGCCTCGATACCAAGGCCACCGTCTGTGTGTGTCCAGACCAAATCCACTGCACACGGTCTTAACAAAGCCAGGCTCCTTATGGAGCTGTCTCGCAGCCAAGAGGTCTTCTGGCTTCAAGTACTAGTAAAAAGCAATATTTATTAACCACGGCGCAGGGGCCAGAAAAAGAAGTCCACCCTGTATCTCCAGATCTTATGCACCCCCCTCCCCATTTTATTTGTGGCCAGTTCTTAATCACACGGGGCCGTCCCTCTACCTACATGGCCTGATGATGTACTCAGAGGCAGAGCAAACTGCTTTTAGAGCTACTCTGAAATGGTTCACGGGGTTTCCTCTGAAATTTATCATGTCTCTACGCACATGGCTGCCACGCCCCGGACCCTCGACCTCCACTACCATCTCCCTAGAGCCCATGACGGAACGAGAAGTTGCCACACATTTGTGGACACGACAGACCAGAGATCTCCCTCTAAAGTGAGTGGAGGGGAATTACATAAATGGCGGGGTCCCAGTTCCTGGTCAACCACGACAGCCTGCTGAATGCCCGCTCTGAGCAGCAGCACCCGTGCATGCAGTTTTATCAGGGACAGGTAGGGCTGGGCTGCAGGAGGCCTCGGGAGACAAGCAGGCACAGCAAAGTGGCACAACACACTTCTAAAGCCACCTGGTAGCTAAAAAATACAGAAGAATCAAGTGATGTTCTTCAAGAGAGGGGAGGGCCTATAAATATTCAGGGCCAGAAAGAACTAAAAGAGGGAGAAGTTGGAGATGCCAGGAAAAGAGGTCGTAATTGAAGGGCCCATGTAATGGCAGTGGGTGGAGACAGTAGAGAGCGGACACACGGGGACATGGCCATGTTCAGGGTGGAGCTCAGAGCCTGCACCCAGCGGCGGGTGCGCAAGAGAGAGAGGCCCACAGACGGAAGAGGTCGACAGTCTGCACACGGCTCCCCAAGCCCCAGCCCAGCCTCCAACCTTGCTGGCCACATGGTGGTGCTGCTCAATAGTCCCACCTACCTGATGTCCCCCATGACTGCTTCTAGTATCTTCTCCTTCTGTCACCAAGCTGAATTTTACAAACTGCAGGTGTCTGCTTAGACATCAACAACTGCCAGGGAAAGGCCTCTGACAGGTGGCCATGCCTATTCAGAAGGACCTGCTCTGGCCTGCTGCTACCCACCCTCTGTCCCCCACACCCTGTGGCTGTCAGAGTGCCCGACGCATGACCAGTGGCCCTCCAGAGGGAGGGAGAGTGGTTGCAGATGTTTGCAAAGTGAACAAAAGTATATTTAAGGCTTCTTTTGAAACAGAGCTCAGATCTGGGGTTGTTAAGCACTTTCAGTGTAAGGGGAACTGGGTAGGGCACCCCTTAGAGTCCCAGGGACAATGAGCAGTGATAAGGAAGGAATGGGACTCAGCTGGGTAGAGGCAGGAGCCTCTCTCTGAGGAGTAAAAAGCAGACCACAGCTAAGGTGCTACTTTAGCCCTTGGCTTGCCCTAGAAACCTTTGGGCAGAAACGTTCTCTACAAAGGAAGTCTGCTCACTCTTGCTGCCCCCTGAGAACCTGTGTTCACAACTCTGATGGTGACCTTAGACCCAAGGAAATGAGTTTTCCATGAAAACTAGAGTAACGTCAGCCATACAAGAGACTTGTGTAATTTACAATGGAAGGCGGCACAGGAACTGGAGGGAGAAGGGTTGATGGGGTGCCGGTCACACGAGAACATTCGGTGGACCATTGTTGTCCCCGTCAGAGCAAGCTCGGGACAGCCCAGCCTGCCATCACGGGTGACCATACTATTTGGGAGTTGGGGGGGGGGGTTCCCCATCTCCAGAGCCTGGCTGTTGGTAGTTCTGCCTCCAACTTTCTTTGGGGCCCCAAGTCTCCACTCATATGACACAACCTTCCTATCCATCCCCAAACCACGTCGGCCACGGCAGTAGCTTATCTCACAGAAAACATGAAGGGGAGATAAAAGCACATTTTCCACATTTCTTCTGCTGTTAAGACGAAGGCGAAATATTTTCCAACAGGCATGAGGTAGGGACACCACAAACAAAACAGACAAGAAAAACGCTCCAAAGGTGCCTCTTGGTTGTGGCAAGGCTGCTGGACACACAATCTCCTCTGGCTCATTTCTTGAGATGAGGAAAGCAGAAATGTTGGGATTGGCACTTTTATTTCCTATGTGAGGATGTGTAAAGAAGGTAACTTGTTAAAGGCATTTTCACTGAACAAGACTTAAGTGCAGACTGTTTTGTTATCCTGTAACTCAGTCCCAGATTCAGTTTCCCAAATGAGTATGGACCCAAACCCTCTGTCGTGCAAAACCTGTGGACACACGGCCACAGTTTACCCCTACTGTGACTTACAGAAGAGACCATGCTGCTGGACGTATACTGACACTCTTCCTTTTATAAGGGAAGAATCTCTTCCTTTCTAATAATGTTTTCAGGCTTTCCAGCCTATTTGCATAATATTAATATCCCTAAATCAGTTTTATTTTGGTTAATATTTGCCTGGCAGACCTTTCTCTAACAGGTTATATACTTCCAAATTTCCTGGGTATTTATGCACTAGGTGTGCCCTCTGAAAAAAACATATAGCAAGATTTTTAAGAAATAATCAATCTTTTGTCTCTTAACAAAAGTAAAATGGTAAAATCTATTTTGCATTTACTGTAATTACCGATACTTATGAACAAGTTACTACATCTTATTTTGCGATTTCAATGGTGATTTTTGTTTTCCTTGTTTCTTTTGTTTCCACCAGACCCATACGCGTGAATTTTTCTTTTTTTTCAGCCAGTTTTCTGTATTTCCTTCCCTCCTACGCTTACTAGGAAGTGATGCTTTCCATCCCTATGCTGTCAGTGGCTACTGCACACTTGAGTTTACAAGTGTCAGGTAAGCAGAAGGTCCTGCCACCCTCGGAACCTTCCATCTCCCATGTTAGAGTGTTCTGACACATTAGTCCCACTCTGCTTTTAACAGTCCCCAAACCCACTATCTGCTGTCTACATGGTCAATCCTTTGATTTACAAATACATTTACCAATTTCTATGCTCATTCTTGATCCTAGTCCTTTCTTTTCATACTTCCCTTTTTATTCATTTAACTAACTCATTCAGTACCTATCTGCTGATCACCTAAGTATGCCAGGCATTGCCCTGGGTTGCAGTCATAGAGAAGTGAACAAAACAAAGTCCCTGTTCTCGCGGTGTCCGTGTTACAGTGGGTACTTGTGTTACTAACACTAAACTGTATGCTTTAGTTCTTCTGGTTAAGTATTGGAGTAGCAAACTCTCTCACTCTCGGTCTACACTTTATCCTCATCATTGAATGACAGTTCAGCTGGATCTGGAATTCCAGACTATTCTACCAACTTCCAGAACCTGTGGTTGCTGGTGAAAAGTCGGCTGTCTTTCTAACAGCCCTTCTCACTGGGGTTCTTTGGTCATTTCTCTCTTCTTGATTTTACACTTTGTCTTCGATGTTCCTCAGTTTTGCCACAACGTGCTTCGGTTTGGACATGTCTTACTAGATGACTTCTTTTTAAAGTAACTTTCCCCACACCTCCTTATAACTTCCATTTAATATGGAACAGACACACACACACGTCACGTTATTACAATTTCTCCCTCCTTCACTCTGCTTGCAAAAAAAAAAAAAAAAAATCCAAAAAAAACACATTTACCAAGTAATAAGTCGTAGGAGTGCCCTGGCCTGGGTGCTTTATATGATGCTACCACATACATACCTGACTTCCTCTCTAGAAGCCTTTACTGTGCCTACTTTCCAGATAAGGAAGTTAATCTTAGAAATGTAAAGAGATTTTTCCAAGTGACACAGCTAGTGAGCATTATAACCAATGCTCCAACTCCACAAATCCCCTGCTCTAAACACACTCCACACCCTGCCGCCTGTTTCTAAACACACACATTGAAGAGAAGTGGATAAGCAGCAAGAAATGCTGGCCCATCGTTACAGAACTGTTACTGCCTGATTATACACTGAAATTTCACAAGCTGTCAATAGACACTGGTACAATGAATACGTCAAAAACATCCGGGACGTCACTTATGACACATCCTTCTGCATAGGCAAGGACAACCTCACCCTCAGATCTGAGCATCACCTCTTCTGAATCACCTTTCAACATATCTAGCCAAGGCTAACTTATCTTGGATATGGTTAAAACTAATTCAAAACCGAGCTCATAGGTATTTAGGGGAGGAACTAATGAAAGCCATTGTTTTACCTGGGCTACTTCTTCAAAATCTTCATGGCGTTTCTGCAAAGCTCTGGCCCGATGAAGTGATTTCCCCACACCCGTATGTTTGCTGAGAAACGCTTCTCCATGGTTCTCAATCCAGTCCAGCACCTACAATAAAAGACAGGTACATGTGCCATAAAAACAATGTTCTGCCCTGTTTGATGGTTAGGACTATCCACTGAAGATACACTCTGTTGTCAAAACTATAACAAGACACAAAGGAGAGGGAAAAAACTAGAAGCAGTTGGACACTAACACATCTGATCAGTTTTCCCACCATGATTTTCAACAGCTCTTACTGTAAAACCGTTAAGTCTGTCTCTGTATAAACATTACGTGCCATAATGATTAAATCTCACCTCATTTTATGCATGACAGAGCCTCCAAAACTGAGTAGGTTTTGGATAAGATAGTGGTTATCAAGCCACAGACAACCAGTTTAGCTTAACATTTTTACAAGGCTCAAAGCTTCACAACTCAGGCAATTCAAATTTAACTACAGAGTTAATGTTTTTCTGTCTCTTCTTTAGAACCCTGAAAACACAGAAGTAAAACCTAAGAAAACAAAACACTTAAATGCCTCTGTCCCCATCTTTGAGGATAATTTATTCTGTAAACTACTAAGCTGTTGGGAAAGCTAAACACTCCATGAATTTAATTACTTAAAAGTTCTTGCAAGTTGACATCCACTATATAAAGAAAGGGAGTACAAGGTAGGCAGTGTGACATGATGTTTTCAAGTTCAGAGTTGGCCTAGAGCATAGTTCATTGGTTCCCATACTTGAAAAACCACAAAGAAACCTGACAATATCTAAAAAACAAAATCTAAAAAAATACTTACACTACCATCAAATGTACACTTTGCCTCATTTTTTTTAGTTTATTTATTTATTTGGGGGGACGGGGCAGAAGGGAGAGGGAAAGAATCTCAAGCAGACTCCACATTTGTCAGAGCAGAGCTCAACACAGGGCTCAAGCTCACAAACCGTGAGATCATGACCTGAACCAAAATCAAGAGTTGGAGGCTTAACCGACTGAGCCACCCAGGCGCCCACTCCTGCTTCGCCTCTTTCTGATGGAGAAAAGATAACTAGCAAAAAATAGGTCAGTGACATCTTTCACTAAAAACTACAACTTTAGGTACAAGATATTTAAATATTTGAATACATTTGTTAACGTACTGCTGAAGGCCACTCCCCATACTTCACATTTAGTAACTATGGTAACCAAGAATATGGATCAAAACTATCTGTGACTGAAGAACCAACTGGGAAATGTACCGCCAGAACAGTGGTCTGGAGGAAAACCTAGAAGCAGACTAGTCATGGCACTAATGGCAAAATAAAAGGGGCCTTAACTTGGGCTTCATTGCTATGAAAAGGGTCCCTTGCCCTTTGCTACCTGCACTAGAGATCAGCTGTGCAGACAGATCTCTTAAAAAAAAAAAAAAAAAAAAAAAAAAGAGGCAGCTGGTAAGGGCCAGTTGTGCAGGGACAACTGGACCTATTACCCATTGCTCCAAATCTGTGACCCTCAGAAGCCAAGGGTCTGACTGAGGGCCCTTTCTGCATAGAGTTTAGCAAAGTTAGTAGCACGTGAACATAAAATAGCTTGCAAACCTGAATAACTCACCGGCAGCCCTCTTACGTACCCTATAAGATGAGCAGACGTGTATGTACGTGGAGGAGGTGGGGCGAGGCACAGAGGCCAAGCCTTCCAGCAAGTGCTAAAGCTACACATTTACCTTATTACTACAGCTCATTTCTGAGCTCTTTCGTCAACACCACCAATCTGCTAGTCACCTGGGGTCACACTATCAGAGCAATTCTTAGTGGATCTACATGTACTCTGTTACCTCACTCCCAGTCCTCCTGAAAGCTCTCGATTCTACCCTTCATTTCTAGCCCCGGCTGCACACCTGGGGTCTAGCTGTGTATTGTTGGGAAAGTTCTCTATCGTTTCTGGACAAGAAGCTTCCCCAGTGCTCAGTGCTGATAATAATGGGGAGTTGTGAGTATTCAGCGAGATCTCCGTTAAGCACACCAGTACCAACGTGGTGAACATACAGCACGCGTGACATCCGCACCCTTAAACCACATGGGGCTCAGACTCACAACCAGGAGATCAAGAGTCAAACGCTCTACCGACTGAGTCAGCCAAGTGCCCCTATCCATTGTTTTTTAATTAGTGCGCTTAACACATTATTTTCCTTTCTTGAGACAAAAGAGAGAAAACACATGTAAGTACTACCATTAGTAAGTAGTGCCACATTCACGCCTGACTTCAAGGAAGACATAAGCCGCTGAGTTGTTTACATGAGTCTCTTAATATATATTATCAAACACAGATCCACTCCCAAGAAATGTCCACTGACAACTTCAAGACATTTTAGCCTCAAAGGATGGAATATGCCTCCGGGCAGGAAGCCAAAACCACGCAGAAGACAAGGATCAAATATTTTAAGCTTGAAAAGAACTCAAAGAAATGTAAGTAATACCTATGCTATAGCCAATCTGCCTATCAGATCTGTATGAAGGGCTAAGAGAGTTTTCTTTTTAGCTACAGTATATTCCTTATATTCTTCACCTTTACTGTTAAAAGAAAATTTGAGGGGTGCCTGGGTGGCTCTGTCGGTTAAGCATCCGACTTCGGCTCAGGTCATGATCTCACGGTTGGTGAGTTCGAGCCCTGCATCGGGCTCTGTGCTGACAGCTTGGAGCCTGGAACCTGCTTCGGATTCTGTGACTCCCTCGCTCTCTGCCCCTCCCCCACACTCTGTCTCTCTCAAATGTTAAAAAAATTAAAGAAAAAAAAGAAAGAAAATTTGAGCCACTAGTAAGCAGCAACCTGATTACTGGTAACTCAATACAGATTTGAAATAAAGGCACAATTTCAAAAAGTAAAAGGTAAACATTATTTGGTAGAAAGGGCTGAGGAAGCAAAATACAGAATTTTAAAAATATAAAAATTTGTTTTTTAAGCCTAAGAAAAGTCAGGAAGCATAACCAACCAACTCAGGGTTACAATTTTTCTTTTATTAGTGGTTCTTTTAGACAGAATTGTAAATACCAGGTGAAGATATATTTCCAACAAACATGAAAGTAATTCAAAGAAGGTGTACAAATGCCAAGCACTTAAAAAAAGAAAAAGTGGCAGACACTTGTGAAATCCAGCTGGTGTTCGAAACCAAATTCCCCCACAAGGCTTTGGCTTCTTTTAGAAGTTGGAGAACATTTCCCAGGTTGCCAAGGAATCCTGAATCAATACACGTGTCCAAAGAGCATTTCAAAGACATGCTTGTGGAATCTCTTCCATTTAAAACACAAAAATATTTGCAAATCAGGGTTTCATCAACTTAGTCCAGCCAGCCGCCTCCCTGACCTGAGCTATGGCCGGCAGCTGTCATTTGTCTTGTGACCCCAACCCTAGAAATCCCTCAAACCCCGGCCCAGGCTTTGCTGCTCTGTGGCTAGACTGCAGGAAAAGGACCCAAGTGACGCCTTCCCACAGTCTACCTGGTCCCTGGGCAGGATAACAAAGCTGGGAGGCCAACGCACCTTGCTCTCGGCTCAGAGGATGTGGTGCGAGCTCATTCCTTTGTACATCGGTGCCCTCTAATGGACACGGTGACAGCCCCAATGTCAAGGTCACTCCGAAGTGAGCCACCAACACAACACAGATAAGATCTCAGCATCCAAGTCAAAACGTCAGATGTGGAGGAAACCTGACAGATTGTGTAGCTTAACTCCCTGTTTGTAATTACAGAATAGATCATGATGACAGCAAGTATGATTCTGTTCACTTTTTAATCATTATATCGCGGTTGAAAACCTGCTGTTGCAGCACGCATTGACCTATGTGGACCCTAAGCCATCAATCCACACGGTGAGCTGGGGTAGGGGAGGCACATCATATCCCCATTTCACAGATGAAGACACAGGACCAAGGACCCTCAACTACCAGGTGGAGCCAATCTGGGGACTCAGACCCAGGAAGTCTGAACCGAGGGTCCAATCCCTTAACCTCTGGTCTATATGCCTCTTGAGTTGGCTCAGGTGTAAGACAGGTGGCACAATGAGGTCTGGAAAGAAAGAACTGTTTTTGTTGGCGAATGGCAGCAGGGAGGCTCCTGGGCAAATGACCTCTGATGAAATGATAGTGTTATAATGGACAACAAACAGTGCCAACCCTCAGTCAAAGGTCATGGGAACTGGCCACTGGCACCTATCCCCCAACTCACATGGCAGAGTTCTGGCCATTTTGTACAACATGTGATTTTCTGTGATGAGCCCCCACTACCTAATATTCGCAGTTTCACGGTTTACTATTTTTTTTATTATTACTATTAGAGACAGAGAGAGTGAGCGTGCAAGTGCGAGGGGAGGAGCGGCACAGAGAGAAGGAGAGAGAATCCCAAGTGGGTTCCATGCTTAGTGCGGAGACCGATGCGGGACTTGATCCCATGACCCTGAGATCATGACCTGAGTCAAAATCAAGATTCAGACGCTCAACTGACAGAGCCATCCAGATGTCCCATGGATTGCTATTTCTAATAATGACTGCTTTTTTTTTTTTTTTAACAATTTGTGAATAAACACTACACTCTCACCAGAGGAAACTGATTCTCATAAACCTAGGTCTCAACAACAGGCAATATGAAGACCAATGTGAAGACATTTTTCCTTTAAAATGCATAAGTGTTTATTTTAAATACTGACTGGAGTAGCCTTCTAACATGACCACACATCACGTCACTGCCACCAGTATCATTTATTGAGAGATTATTCCATGCTAAGCTTGGGTAATACATGCAGGTCCATAATCCCTTATACACACACACACACACACACACACACGCAAAGGTTAAAGAGCTCTGAAATTCTAAATTTTTTTTCAAACGTTGGTCCCAAAAATTCATTTGGCATTAAGACCTCAGTCCCTGCAGTGAGTCCTTGTACATTTGGCTGCAGAAATCTCCATGCTTTTACTTCAGATTACAGGGGGGCAGCCCAGACCCCATCGGAGTGTCCTGTATCACGCAGTGTATGCACTCTGTCCTCTTCCTCAAGTTTAAAAAATTCTTAACCCCAAACACATCTATCCCCAAGGGCTACAAATGTAGAGACTGGATTTTTATTATTGGCCCTCTTCAACAAGAAATGGGGGCTCAGAGAAGCGAAGTGACTTGCCCAAGAAAGAAGACCTAGAAAACAGATTCAGACACAGTTCTTTACAGCCCCTAACTGAGGCTCTGACCCGTCATTACATTATGTTACATCACGGTTTGTAGACACTGCATGAACACTGAAAAGTATTTCTAAAATCAGAGTTCCAACTCTCGGCTGGCTGTGAAAACTAGAGAAGACCTCAGACGTAAAACAACCAGGAACACATGAAGCCAGTCTAGTTTTACTAGGAACCTGGGATCCAAAGAGTAGTCCCAGGTATCTGGGAAAGTATCCAGATACCTGTCAATTCCAGCTACCATTGGGAAGAGACATAATCGGTGAAGAAATGTTTTCTGTCATAATAATGAGAACTCCTTCTAAGTCACACTTATTCAGTTTACAAAACACAAATACACGAAGCAAGTAAAAAACCAAGGTAGTTCTAAAATACTCTCAATGTGTGTGTGTGTGTGTGTGTGTGTGTGTGTGTGTATAATCTTGATATAAATATGCAGATATAGATGATCAGATTTTTCAAGTGGCAAAATATTAATTTCCTCCCTGCCCATCCCACATTCCCTATAAAACCAAAATTATCCCAGTTCCATTTAGTTATTTCCTTCTTCAACCACTGTTGGTTTTCATTTAAACCACGGAGGATGCCAATCTAGAAACAGACATACTGTGTTTCTAGTGTTGGGTGTTGTTTTTTTTTTTCAGTGTTATTTTAAAATAAGTGCTCCTAAAACAATTATTTAGATCAGACCTTTCTTGATGGTCAAATCCATGGTATTTTAATGATTATAACAAAGACTGGCCGATTAAGCAACGTCATTGCAAATCTGCTAAACATAGGCAGGAGACAGAAAAGGAGGCGTTCCCTTAGAGGATGCTTTTAAGAAAGCCTGGTGTTTAGCATCACTGTGAGGACATCCAATATAATATTATTAATGAAACTTACCCACAAAGTGAAATCACAAATGAAGGAATACTCTGAGTTTACATTATTGAATTTCACATCCTCATCCTCTTAGTCTGCCAGGTACTGTTTTTCCTGAAGCTCAGAGCACCCTGTACCTGGAATCAGTATCTTAGTCATGTTCTTCCCTTTCCAGCAGAGGCCAGGCCAGCTGACCACCTGCTCGGGCAGGAACAGGATTAGAACAGACAAGCCGGGCAGCCATGAGGAGCTGGGCTCAAGACTGCTAGAAGCAGTAGGTGCAGACGGGCTCTCTCCCCTGCCCTCTCCCTCCCCATTTATCCACTCCCAAGGGGACTAACCAAACTCCTCACAGTGGTGGGCAACCGCAGCTTCTAGAAAGCCCTTCCCCAGCCTGAAAAGCCCCCCTTAGACAGTCCTCCTTAAGTAACACGTCAATGTAATTTTACTCTTTGATTTGCTCAGAAGGGAACCATCCTCCTCAGGTCAAGAGCAGTGAAGCAGTTAAAACACCACTGGGCTCCCTGGAGCTTTGGTCAAGTCACTGGACTTTTTTAAGGCTCAGTTTTATTACCTGGAAAATAAGGAGCTTGGCCTGACAGGATCACAAGGGCTTCTGGCTCTAAATTGTATGATGTGCGTGGCACAACTCCCACAGTGACATGAGAGACACAAGTCAACACGCATCTCTGGGCTTTTGAGGACTGAGGGAAGAGGGGGAACTTTTTAGGTCCAGTATTCACAGCTACCTGACAATAATCATGGTTCTCCCATTTCTTTATTTCTCTCCACTGGAGCCAAGAACTGTTCCTTCATTCACTGCATTTCAAAATTACAATTAAGTTTGCTCTAAAAAGCTATACGATTGTTCTTAATATGGAAAGATCTTCAAAAAATATGATTTCTAGAGGCATCTGGGTGGGGTGGCTCGGTCAATTAAGGGTCTGACTCTAGGCTTTGGCTCAGGTCATGATCTCACATCTTGAGAGTTCAAGCCCCACACTGACTGAGTTCTATGCTGACAGCATGGAGCCTGCTTGGGATTCATTCATTCATTCATTCTCTCTCTCTCTCAAAATAAACTTTAAAAATATATATATGGTTTCTATAACATTCCAAAATATACTATAAGCCTAAGGCTCACTTGGAAAAATAAGTCATTTAAATAAACAAAAAACCTCAGCAAGCTACACAAATATACAGCAAATATTACAGCAAATACAGAACCAAAATGCCCTGTGTTGCAAGAGCTACTTTTGCTTAACCAATCTAAGAGCATATGGTAGGTCAGGAACATGTGCTCCATGTACACTTCCTTGGCTACAAGGGAACATGGGTGAAATCAATGGAGGTCCCACAAAGGGTGTGGTGGGGATGAAAGAGCTAAGTGTGAGACCTGAAACCATAAAAATCCTAGAAGACAACATAGGCAGTAATGTCTGTAACACTGGCCACGGCAACATTCTTCTAGCTATATCTCCTGAGGCAAGGAAAATAAAAGCAAAAATAAACTATTGGGACTACACCAAAATAAAAAGCTTGTGCTCAGTGAAGGAAACAATCAGCAGCACTAAAAGGCAACCTATGGAATGAGAGAAGATATTTGCAAATGACATACCCAACAAAGGGTCAGTATCCAAAATATATAGAGAACTTAGACAATTCAACACCCAAAAACCAAATAATCCAACTAGAAATGGGCAAAAGATATGAACAGACATACAGATGGCTGACAGACACATGAAAAGATACTCAACGTCACGCATCATCAGGGAAATGCAAATCAAAACTACAATGAGATATGACCTCACACAGGTCAGAATGACTAAAATAAAAAACACAAAAAAACAGTAAGTGTTGGCAAAGATGTGGAGAAAAAGAAACTCTTTTGCACTACTGGTGGGAATGCAAACTGGTGCAGCTACTGTGGAAAACAGTATGGAGGTTCCTCAAAAAGTTAAAAATGGGACTACCCTACGATCCAGTAATTGCAGTACTGGGTTATTTACTCTAACAATACAAAAACACTAATTCAAAGGGATATATACACCCCTATGTTTATTGCAGCATTATTTATAATAGCCAAACTATGGAAGCAGCCAAGTGTCCATTGATAAACAAAGAAGAGGTGGCATATACAATGGAATATTATCCAACCATAAGAAAGAATGAAATCTTGCCATTTGCCACAAGATGGATACAGCTACAGAGTAAAATGGTAAGCAAAGAAAGTCAGAGAAAGACAAGTACCATATGATTTCACTCATACATGGAATTAAAGAAACAAATGAGCAGAGGGAAAAAGGGGGGGGGGGGGGGGGGAAGGGAAACCAAAAAAAAACTTTTAACTATAGAGAACAAACTGATGGTTACCTGACCGCAGGGGTTGGGGGGGACGGGTGAAACAGGAGAAGGGGATTAAGGAGTGCACTTAGCACGATGAGCGCTAGGTAATGTAAAGAATTGTTGAATGACTATATTGTATACCTGAAACTAACATGACACTGTTAACTATACTGGAATTAAAATTTTTTAAAAATTTTTTTAAAAAAGGAGTGGACAGAATTTTAAACTTTTATGTCATTTACCAACCCATCTATCTTCTAAAAATATATAAATCACCAATTCTCATGGTTATTACCCTACTTTTAATTACATAAGTACATGAAATCTCTTAAAGGAAACAGGCTGAGGAAGGCAAGGAAGGAGGAAGGAAGGTGGTAGGTAGGTTATTATTCATATAAATAGTCTCGCTTTGGATATTCCCATCAAAGTCCAACCAAACCATCAGTCTGTCAACACTGGCTAATCCTTTTATCTTGCCCATTCTTTGGAAATGAATATAAAATAGTCCAAAGTTATCCCCCCCCACCCAAATCTTCCTATGTCCAGATCTTAATCTCTGACACTAAAGTAATTATGTATAGCTTAATAACTTATGCCTAGTTATTGAACTATAAAATGCACAAACATACACATGTTTGCATGCATGCAACAGACCCTGTCCAGCTAATCCCTGGGCACTTTCCCCTCCGGGACCCTGGCAATGTGGCTGGCACTGGATAAAAGGAAGTCTCAAGGCGCCTAGGGTTTCCTGGTTCTGCCTGCTCCTGAGTGCATGAGCCCTCAAGGGCTTGATGACCTCTGCTCCCTTCTCACTTCTGATTTACCCCAGGCCCCTGGGCTCCTGGAGTCTTGTATTATATCTGCTTTGGGGAGAGAGATCCACCCATTCCCCACCTTTTAACTTCCACCATTGAGCTTTCAAGCTCCTTCCAAGCTTGCTTACTAAGATTCCTCTCAAGGTCAAGTCTCTCCAGTGTTCACCATGACAAAAGGTAATAAAGCTGGCTTTAAACCCACCAGGAAGATCAGCATCAGGCTCTATCTGTCCCCAGCTGGCTCCCGGTCCCTAACCAAACACTTACCCTCCAGTACTCCCTAATTCCAATGGAGAAACTCTCAGAAAAGATGGCAATCCTCTAACCATGCTTATCAGGAGCCACAATCAAAACTGGGAGCGTGGGAACATAAACAGAGGAGAATATTAAATAGCTGGGGCTATACAATGATTCTGGTGAGTGGGATGAGAAAAACCGAGCCTCCTGACTTAAATTAATGAGCAAAGGACAATGAGATTCAGAAACCTTCACTTAAAAGCTAGGTCCACCGGGGCCGCCTGGGTGGCTCAGTCGGTTGGGCATCCAACTTCGGCTCAGGTCATGATCTCGCGGTCCGTGAGTTCGAGCCCCGTGTCGGGCTTTGCGCTGACAGCTCAGAGCCTGGAGCCTGTTTCAGATTCTGTGTCTCCCTCTCTCTCTGACCTTCCCCCATTCATACTCTGTCTCTCTCTGTCTCAAAAATGAATAAATGTTAAAAACATTAAAAAAAAAAAAAAAGCTAGGTCCACCATAGGTGATGCCAACCAAGAACTCCTAAGTCAAGCTTCACGATAAGATGGCTTCTACTGGCAGAAGGATAGCAGCCAAGGACCCAAGGCAAACCAGTAAAATAGCTTCTCTGCAGACCTGAAACCTCTTTCTTTGTCTTTATGGCATGTCCTGATTTCCCCACCTTGCTGCATTCAAGATCCCCATTTTGCATTCAAGTGGCCAAAATCTTTACCAGAGACCTCACCACATTAGCAGAATTCCCATGTACTTCCTCAGCCACTCCCAAGTTCTCACTATCAAGCAAAGCTCCTGCTCCTTCAAGCAGATCTCCTGGTTAGATCACTTGATTCCAATATAAGGCCAATCCTCACCCGTTCCAGAATAAATGAACAAACATTTAACCCCAAAGAATCTTTAATTAGCAAAACTGGGTAATTCCTTAAGTTTCTTCATCTGCCCACTCATTCACTCATTCGACAAATACCAAACTGTATCCCAGACACTTAGGAAACACCAGTGAATAAAATGCAGATCGCTGGCCCATGGACTTTACACTTCGGCTTGCTGGGAGTTCTCCGTGACTTGCTTGGATGTCCACAATAGGACCTACCCTGTCCCTCAACCGGAGTCTCGCTCCCTCCAACTTGCTCACCACACTGCAACCAGGCCGATCTTTCTAACACATGCAGGATCATGTCATCCACCCCCCACAGCCCACAGCATCAAGTTCAAGTGCACAGCACATGGGCCCTTTCTGCTGTGAACTCAGTGAAGGGGGGAGAGCATTAGCTCAACAGGTGGCTGTGAGCAGTAAGAGGGGAAAGACACACAGGTGTCCCTCGCGTAAGCCTCACGGCCACTCACAAGTCACTTCAGGCCCTGGCATCAATTTACAGCAGTCAGCCAAGGTCCACTGTATCCCTTCACCGGCGTCCCACAGCTTACAGAAACAAGTCCCACGCTGTCATCATGAGGTCACCTTTCCAGCACCTGCCCCTTCTCACACCTCCACACCGCTCCACTCCACCCACACCCGGCTGCTCTCTGCACAGGCCATGCCCTTCTACATCTCTGATCTCACCGCAGTTCCCGCTGCCCAACCCTCAGCCTACGGACTTTCTAACCCATCCTTCAAGGATCAGCTCAAACCCCACCTCTCCCGTGAAGACCGTCATGGTACCCAGGCAACGGTTACTCGCATCTCTATTACAGGACTCTTCATCTTCCCTCTATGCCGGACCCTTGACGTTTGAGACAGACATGGCCAAAGCTCCCTGGAACCCCCACATCTGCACGAATCATTAAAGCATAGACACTCACCCTTAAAATGCAAGTGCAAGGCAGGCAGATAACATGCATGAGGGTGGCTAGCTGCATTTACTCCCCACTCCAGCTAACACTTTCGCAGGCAGGACTCACATTTACGCCTTAGCAAAATTACACCTGACGATAACCAGACACACGACACTAAATCTGAGCACGCTATGATATGATTTATCAGGCTACCAAATGGTCGGCTCTCACTGGACTACGATTCCTCAAGAAAAGGAGCTTCAACCCAACCAGCAGTTACCTCTGTATCTCTGAGTGTCACATGTTAGATTAAGAGATTTTGAAAAGAAGAATGAAATGCGGATGACAAGAATCCAGAAGAGACTAGATTTGCTTCATCGCTTTCTCAGAATATTCACTAATGGCCCCACATCAACCTGCAGGGAGTTCTTCCAAGAAATAACTCAGAGGGGGTAATGCTCACACACAGAAAGGGCTACTGACCACGTGGACAGGGGCAGGCAGTTTTTTAGGAGATGTCTCCACCTCAGGGGCCTCTTTGGGGAGGACAGCCTGCTTCAGGAAAGTTCTGGGCCCATTCACCTCATCCAACTTGTTGGAGTCGCTAAATGGCACCAATCCAAAAGGCAGGCGGGGTGACAGTGAGCAGGACAAGGAGGCTGAGAGCACACCACATCCTTCCACAAGCAACATCCCATTTGAACAAACACAGCAAAAACGACCTTGTTTAGAGCAAACTAAAGCGTACCTGACCCTTAAGAACACTGGTCAGCAGTAACACAACCATCCATCAACCAACCATCCTGACTGTCACTCTAATGGGAAACGTGAGGTGACAGAATACATGTGTTACTTGATCATCGTGAAATGTGGCCGAGTACTGATTTCATTTTTCATTTAATTTTTAGAGAGATTGAGAGAGTGTGAGTGGGGGACAGGGGCAGCGGGAAAAGGAAAGAGAGAGAGAGAGAACCTTAAGCAGGCTCCCTACTCAGTGATGTGGGGCCTGATGTGAGGCTGGATACCCTGGGATCGTGACCTGAGCCAAAATCAAGAGCCAGACGCTCGACCAACTGAGCCACCCAGGTGCCCCTTCTTTTATTTTTAGGTTAATAATGACAAAGGTTTCCCCCTGTCAGCAGCTAGCATGTGCATCTGACCTCAACCCCAGGCCTCTCCTCCATTCTCTGACTGGACAAGTGGTGGGGGCCAGGCTACGGTAGCTTCACCTCCCCGCACCTTGGCGCCTGGGTACCTGAAACACCTTCCATACAGGAATTACCCAATTCCCTTGGCTTATTACAAAAACAGCTAGCCACTGTCCCAAAATTATTCATGTTTTAAAGACCAAACTCCCCATGCCCACTGTCCCCCTGCCCTTCCTTGAGAACACGCTGTTGACAGTCTGGTTTCTGTTTCAAATATTTTCCAAACTCTTTCAGAGGGTTGTTGTAGAGGATTGTTTCCATAAAAAGACAGCATCATTCCACACCTATTGTGCAGTTAGTTGCTCTTTTTATCTCTCAGCAGTATTTACAGATGCTTTTTCATCACTCAAAACAACCAGGCAAAAACCACTTGTGGTATCTAACTGGCTTATGCTTTTACGGATTTCGTTTTTCATCTTTACACATTTACCTTCTGCTGACAACGTCTTCTAAAGGACTACTATTTTTTTCCCATTTATTCTCAGCTTACCTCTCCTACTGTTTGCTCAATATAGCAACAATGTCCACGTGTTGTAACTGCTGGAATTTCAGAAACACATTTCTGGTTCTGACATCATACAACTCCTTCCAGGTAAAAGTGCTTGCTTTGCTTAATCTTATCAACTCTACTTCGTGCTCCACAAGTCAAGCCTACACAGCAATTTCCTGTTTGCATAACAAGTCCAGACCATTCCAGATCATTTTATCAAAAGAACGTTTCCCTTAAAGAGCAATTATCTATTTTCTATGGAACGCTAATAGGACCACATATGCCTTATGTGTATTGCAAAACACTTTCCCCTGCTGACATCCAACCCAATCTACTGACGCTGGAGAAAAAAAATCTAGCTTAAAGAACTGGTCTCATAATTATCATAATTACCTTTCTACATAGAAGATTTAATGTTTGCTGTTTTCAGATTCAAGGGCATCAGGTACTTGGTGCCGAATCAGACGGCTACACTCCTCAGCCTCTTCCCAAAGGGGCCTCCCAAATCCCCCACCATAAACCGTCCAGGGGCCTATTCTCAGGTGCCTGGTGCCCCACGGAGCCACCAGAGCTGGGGATGACGCGGGAGGGAGAGCCCCTGGGGCTGCTTCAGGGAAGGTATGTTGGTCCATGGATGGGTAACGAATACCTGATCCAAGGGACAGAGAGGTGAGTGGGGAAAATCCTTTAATGATTACAGTTAAACTATTAACATTTCACGGTAGGTGAATGTTTTTAAACAATTAGGAGAAGCTAATATTTATGCTTTGACCACAGCACCTCAGTTCGCACAAATAAGTCCCTGACATTGACTCCTCCCTATTCACTCCTTGCTCTAAATTCTTTCCCCGGCAATTATCCTCTTTGATTAAAATAACACTGGCAAGAAGCATGAATAACATCAAAGTGATCGTTTCTGAGACTTGGTATATGCAATCTTCACGGAACTCAAAACCCATAAGTGGAATCAAAGCGTTGTATGTGAAAATTTTCAATTATAGAGCAATTGAAAGTATTCTGAACTCACCAGACTCACAAGACATGAAGAACGATGGTCAATAAAACATGGAGAATCTACGTGTTCATGAGAACACAGCACGACTTTCCACAACCTCAGCCCACTGGCCTTCGGACGACGCTTGGGAAGAGCGAAATCTGAGCCTGTATGTGTCTGAGCAACGCTCCCGGGGGCCCAGGGAAGAGAGGGAGGTTTTGCTCCAGACCCATCGCTGTGGCATCACACCAACTCCGCTGAATGCCACAGGCTTCCTCGCGTGCCTCCGAAGTCCTCACCCCCCCCGTGTCCACACCTCATCCACACCCTGGCTTCCCTCTGTTTTAGGGCAAGGACGCAGCGTTTATCTTGTTCGTCTCTAAAGCCGTATCATATTTTATATGCTACCACAGCTTTAACTCTCAAAACCCTGGAAGCAGCACAATCCTCTTTACTTCACAACAAGGGCACAACCAGTGTGGGGACTAGACTTACTGTTATTTTTGTAACAATAACAACAAAAAAGGTGAAAACTGCTTAGAAATTAACAGTCCTAAAACTCCACTTTCCCTCAACTAGACAACTATTTATTGAGCACATACTGTGTACCTTGGAGCGCACCATCTACCAAGCGGGAAGAGAGGCACCGTTAGCTTTCTGCCTAGGTTATCAGAGAGCGGACAAATCCTCAACCGTGCCGGCATCCGGGGGTAAGCGCCACCGGCATTACTCTCACAAATAAAAGGAACTGGAAATGACCTGTTTCGAGAACACCCGTGGGAGTCTCCAGCCGAGGCCCCGCCCCACCTCGCACGTTCTGCGGACGTCAGACGGTGGCTGGCAGAAGCCCGAGCGAGCCTTCTCAAAACCACGGCCGCTCGTGGGGAGAAAAGCGGCGGTGTGCACCCTTTTCCTTCCACCCTGTCAGCACGGACACGCCCAGCAGGACGTGCACTCGCGGGGACTCCCCCACGTGTCCCCCCACGCGGAAGAGCACGACCTGAAACTGACCTGCTGCACGTCCTGCTGGAAGACACACAGCTGCAGCCGCTGGTGGAGCCGGACCTTGCGGTGCTGCCAGATGTTTTCGAGCTGCCGCTGGTGGTGCAGCACCTCGTGGATGACGTCGAGGACGTGGTGCACCGCCTTGGAGTAGTTGGCGGAGGCCGTCAGGGAGTCGGAGCTGCCGGGAGTCAGCGGCCGCTGGAGCTTGTCGAGGAGCGACTTCCCGTCCTGGCTCACCTGCCCACGAAACACACGGGCGATTATCCGAGGTTCGCGGCTTTCCCCAGGCCGCGAGCCCAGCCCCGTCCCGGGTGCGGGTGCGGACACCCTCGCGTACACTCACACGCAAAGGTAGACCGTCGTGTTACTCACTGGCGTGTTTTGTACAGAACAAAATAAAATTTAAAGTAAATCCATCAGTCCTGCAACGATGATGCTGCAGGACCAAACGTGGTAGAACACGGACTTAACATAAAAGAATGGTCATTTTCATACAACGTTCTAGGAGATGCCATTCTTGATGAATAAACATAGTATTTTGCCTTAAATGGTATAAGTCAGTTGATGTAAATTGCATTGCTGGGTTATCTCGAAATTAAAATTTTAAAGTAGTAATTTTCTCTTGAGAGGTTATGTTAGAATTAAACAATCACAGTCAAGCAAAGTTTTAACACAGAATCTTGAAACTTCAGTTAAAAAGATTTATCCATAATCTAGCCCTTGGCAAAAAATATGTAAACTTTCTGATGTAGCTGGATAGCAATTTTCTTCACAGAATAAAACTTTTATTTTTTTTTAACATTTATTCATTTTTGAGACAGAGAGAGACAGAGCATGAATGGGGGAAGGTCAGAGAGAGAGGGAGACAAAGAATCTGAAACAGGCTCCAGGCTCTGAGCTATCAGCACAGAGCCCAACGCGGGGCTCGAACTCACGGACCGCGAGATCATGACCTGAGCCGAAGTCGGACGCCCAACCGACTGAGCCACCCAGGCGCCCCCAGAATAAAACTTTTAAAATGCTGTTTTTATTTGATTCATGAGCTTAAAAGATATTTTAATTAAAATGCTATTTTTAAAAGGGATTTCAATGTTATTTCTATATTATGGCAGCTAACTACCAAATTACAATTAAGTGAAAGCATTCAGACAAACAAAGGAAATAAGCAAAGATAAAACTGGAATGTGGAAAGAAAAGCACTATGTATTTTTCAAATTTAAGTGGTTCTTAAGACTTATGAATGACTATGTCAGATGTGGTAGAAAAAATATGAGATCAGACAGTAAGAAGGACACAGCACACGAAGTAACAAGGCTGTGATTCAGGGGGTTTTTCACGTAAGTCCTCATCAGCATGGTCTCTCTGCTCAGATACTTCTGAATCTGAAAGCCTCAATGGTTTCTACTAGGAGAAGCAGCAGACCAGAGCTTTGTTAACAGATACAAGCAGGGTTAAAAGGAGGAGGTAGATAGGATAGACCCACATAGGAAGCTCCTGGCCACCCAGAACAGGTGGCCAGCATGAGGCCTACGAATTTCCTTTCATCCGCTTACAAGTTGTGCTGGAATGGAAACGTGTTTGATTTCTAAGACCTGATTTTGAGACCTCGGCTGGAGGTGCTAACTATTCCTCATGAAGGCCAGTTGTCAGCCTTCATAGAGTGAAACTGATCTAACATATCAAGATAGCAAAACTTCAGCAGAAACCAGTCAACGAGACATAACCAAAGATGACAGGTAAAAAAGAACCAACTAAACCACTTAGTATCAGGCACATGTAAGTCTTCTAAAAACAGGCCTTTGTCCCCAGCCCCAGGAGTCACTAAAACTTGCATGGACATTTTTGATACAATGACTTCGGAGAGGGAGGCACCATGATGGATTTCGAGGAAGGGACTCATTGTGAAGGATCCAGAGAGGCAGGATGTCACCTCTAAATGAAGACCTGTCCCACTCATTATCGGGGCTAGGCTCCATTTAACATATACTCATGAAGGTTCTTTCTTCTCCTCCTTCTTCTTTCTTCTTTCTTCTCCTCTTCCTCCTCCTCCTCCTCTCCCTCCCCCCTCCTCCTCCTTCTCCTTTTTTGGACCACTCTAACATACACTGATTTTTCCAGGAATGCAATTACCATGTTGATCAAAGCAAATCACGTTAATAGGCAATGCTTGGTTTTCTTTGGAACTTTATAAAAGTCGCTTACCATTCCAAAGTTATAGCGCGATAATGCCAATATTGTAGTTTCCAGTATAACATGTGTCCAGTCTGCATTTGCTATATTCACAACAGTTTTTTATCTATGGCCAGCATAGATAACAGTCTGAATATCTAATTTCTTCTTCTATTGTGCATGTACTTAGGCATTTATAGACTAAAAGACATTTTGTTACAAATTACCTTTGTCTCTAATTGATATTGTAGCATATATGTGATTTATATAACACACACACATAAATCTTATTTGAAGATAGATTATTCATACATTTTATTCCAGCTGGCATCAGAAGATGTTTTGCTAATCTTTGGGGGTGCAGCTTCTCTTAGGACTGAAAATCAGTACCTCAAAAGTCACATTTCACATTCTACAGAGGCCAGCAAGAATTCCTTATATGTATTTCCTCTAAGTTTTACCCCTTATAATAAACATAAGTCAAGAAACATACAGAGCATATGATCTGGTATGACATGTTTTCGAAAGATCCAGATCAGAGGCATGGCAGAAACTGATAGCTGCCTCCTCGAAGTCCAAAGGCCCCTTCTTGACAGCCAATCCCCAACAGTCAGGAATGGCCAAACCCCAGCTATAACACTGCACTTCCCAGCCTTGCCTACAAATAGGAGTGGCTAATATACAGAAGTAAAAACCGTTGAGGGGGCTTCGAGGAAAGAAAGATATTTAGGAGGTGGAGTGTGCTCATTCTTCTTTGCCTCTTTTTCCTCCCTGCTGCCAAGAACTTGGTGGAGATGGCTGGAGCTGCAGCACCTATTACTAACCTTGAGGGAGGCTTAAGGACAGCAGCCCACCTGCTAAGAGAGGCAAAAGAAAAAGACAAAAGGATCCAGAGATCTCGTACCAACAGAGCTACTGCACCAGCCTTGGAATGCCAGCCCTGGGACTTCTACAGGGGCAGAAAGCAAACTTCTTATCTTAAGCTGTTGTTCTGGATCATACACCAGAAATACAAAATGACAAATGGATTCTCAGCCTTCACCAAGTGTCCACAGGCATTCATGTGACACCATTAATATTCCACTACTGTGAATAAATAAACCATCTGAGCAAGAATATTCCAAAGAATCAGTGTTTCCTCAGGTGTCTTTGTGATGTTTACCAGAACTCCAGAGCAGGTATTACTGGGCTTCCTCAGGATGGAGGGGTGGTGGGAGACGGAGGAGTACATACCCAAAACGGGAACACACAAATACCTTACTTAACAGAAGACTACTTATTACGCAAAACTCCGCCTTCTGGGAATCCCTAAGCAGGGATTAAAGTGTCCGCGTCAGGGCCACTGCTGGCACAGCCAGTGGTGGAGACAGAAGCGGCAGAAAGCTTCTAGGCAAGAAAACACCTCTTACCCCCACCAAGACCAGAGAGCGCTCCAGTCCAACACAAGCTCTACGTAGCATTCCTCCGACACACCTTCCAGAGACAATTCTATTTCATTTCAGTGGGGCGTTTATTCATTTTTCAATTTAAAAGACATTATTCAAGCACATAAAGGACTCCATCTCTATTTCAGTGACTTCTGGCAAAATGTCTGTCTTCATGAGTACGGTAGTATTACGTAGGGAAAAGTACGCCAGAATTTTCTGAAGCTGCTATTCTACTGCATAGAAATAAAGGCTTGTAAATGGTACAGAATAACCAGAAGAGAAGTAACAACACACTGAAGACTATATTGCTGCCCAAAAATTCCTACATGGTTTAAGGACTGAAACAAGCAACTACATTCATGGTATGTCGTACAGTTCCAGACTTCCTACCACAGAACCAGGTGAGTCAATGTGCTATATAGGTTTGGTTTAAAAAGGTTTTTCTAGCTTTCACGCAAACCCCATCCCACAAAGGGACAACACCTACAAAAAAGAAAATCAACCTTTATTATCAAAACGCAGGATTTCTCTCCTGTAGATTTTTGAACAAATCAAACTGGCTCATTTTTTTTCAGGTTCTGCTCTTTTTCTTGGAATACAGCACCCAGGGATTTGACGGGTAGCAGAAGATATAGTAATGTGCCTTAAGTGTATGAACTAATATGCTCTAATAACTAAATGAGTTAAGAAAAATGAAAAGTCTTAACCGTTTAAAATCTAGAATAATGGTCTGGTTCTTGGATATTTACTTTTAATCAAACTACACATTAGATTTCTAAGACTGGTAAGATCTGGATTTCTGTGTGCCACCCTAAAAAAGTTTCCACCAAAACTCACAGAGACCAGCCTATTCTTATCTCTGATACTTGGAGCTCTGATTTCCCATGAATCAGATTAGAGCAAAGGGTCACCAGCGGAATCTTCTTCATGTGCCCAAAGTAAGAATACTGTCCTGATCTAAGGAAAGGGAACAGTACCTACTGATTATTGCTTATGGTTGCAAAAACCACCACCACTCAAAGACCACCTATGACCTACAATATGTCAATAGGTCCAAATGTGGGATTGTAGATCTAGAAAGAAGTGCTAGGAAGTGTCGTTCCCCAGGAATAACCCAATTAAGCAAAATACACAATATATAAAGGCATGATCAGAAAGGACTACACTTAGCAGGTCACGAAGAAGGGGAGGTCCTTCTTCAAAACTTGCATGAAACAAGCTGCACCATTTGCATCCACTCAAAGCAACACGAGTTGTTCTGATTGGCTTTGCAGGGCCTGGCCTGCCGTGGCCAGCCCGGAGCACACCTCCATACTAAGCTTGGGAACGGCTTCACAGCCACCACTTTCCTCTCCAACTCTGGCAGAAATGGTTCTGAAATCAAAGTTCTGATGAAACAGGAAAGAGCGACCATGGGTCAGCGTGTCATGTAGCTGGGGCTGATGTCCCTCGAGCAAACAGGAACACTTCCTTTCTGAGTCAGGAGGTTACACCTGTCTTAGGATGGCTACACTACCAAGAACAGAGGCCAATGACTTTCTGAAGGTCCTGTACTGGCAGTGGCATTTTCCCAGGGGTCAGGAAGGCCACCTGATAGAGAAAGGGCAACATTCTTGCCTTCAGATTACTTGGCTTCCCTCTGATGCTGGTCCTTCTCCAGACAAAGTTCTTAGGATATTCCTCTAAAAGCAGGTTTCTAGTTCTTTCAACTTTTAGGTTTCTTACTCAAAACTAGGTCATTCTAACCATGTTTGATTCTGTGATATGTCTACATGGGATTATCAGGAAGGAAACACCAAAATAAGATGAAAACAGGAGGGGCGCCTGGGTGGCTCAGTCTGTTAAGCATCCGACTCTTGACTTCGGCTCAGGCCACGATCTCACAGTTCGGGGGTTCCAGCCACACTGGGCTCCGTGCTGACAGCTCGAAGCCTGCTTGGGATTCTCTCTCTCTGCCCCTCTCCAGCTCGCTCTCGTGAGCTCTCTCGCTCTCAAAATAAATAAATAAACATTAAAAAGAAAGCTAAAAACAGGAAACCACTGGAGCAGCCCAGTTAGTGGAGTCAGATCTGTGCACAGAACATGGACGTCCCGCAGCTTCCCCTCGAGCCTGACAGTTTCCAATCCTGTTTCAAGCCCTTGCAAGGCTTCAAGTCTGGGAGGTCAGCAGGGACTGCCGTGAGGTCTGTCACCTCTGACGCGGTGCCAAGCGCTGACTCCACCACCCTGCGTACCAACAGCAGTGCCACGATACCTAACGAGGCTTTGCGACAACCCCCTTGCCGAAGTTTCCGCACAGCAAGGTCGCCGTGCTTCCACACGCGGCACAGACGCGGGGTTTTAGTACGTTTACTATCAAGGTGACTCATCGGGCTGTTCTGTGTTTTCTCACACGCTATTAACACTAATCATGCCGTCACCCACGTATATGGTGCCTTAAAAAAGGAGGTCGACCAGCTTCACAGGCAGCAAACCAGTCATTTCCAGGAGGCCCCGCTGAAGTCAGCACATCTGCTAACCTGGGATGCTGATGCGGAAGCGAAATCCTGAAGTCACAGCGGATCGGCGCAAAGCCCACGGGCCGTTTCCCTTCCTCCTGCCCGAGGAATCCCTGCCCACGGCTGCGGCAAAGACCTTCCGCACGTGCACGGGCACTCACTCCACACTCTTATGTCACAGCTCAAACAGTGTTTAGGTTTGCGTGATGGCACGGGCATGCGGAGATAAAAGTCATCTGTATGATTTTAGTTTGTGGGGAAAGTGGTTGATGAGTTTACTTGCTTAAACACGAGATGTGAAAAATGAGGATTGTACATGCTGTTTCTAAAACTCCAGCGTACCCCAGATGTTTAGATTGCTTCACTCTGCTGTGATCAACTACCACACACAAGATTTACCCCGAACCCGGCAAGCTGAAACCAGCGCATGTTCATGAGGCACATGCACGCTGCTCCTGCGAAATCACAAACAGAAATGCCACGGGACAGGTCTCATTAAAACACTGAAAAGCAGGGTGTTCGTGTCTTGGAAAAAAAAGTGCTGGGAAGATTTCCTGCAGCAAGCTTGTGACATCAGAGACTAGAAGCTGCAGACACTGTTTGAAAAAAAGACTATGTGAGGGAGGAGGGAAAGTGAAACGACGAGAGAAAGGAGGAGTGAGTCCTGTTCTCACATCCCCAACTCCTCAAGGACCCGGCACCAAGGCGGGGGGCTCACATACATCCCCGGGAGGAGTGCCTGCTGGGCGGACCCGCAACTCTTTAAACAGGGCAAGGGCCAGCTCCCGGCGTGTGGTCGGTGAAGCCTCTGCATCAGAGTCACCGGATCGGTAAGGAAAGCCATTAAACATGGATGGAGATTCACACTCCCTAGAGGTGGGGTATGAGAAGCTGTACTTCAACCAGCACACTTGAGTTAGAAAACCACTCATTTAGGAAAGGAAGAATCTGGCACAAAAACAGACACATAGACCAATGGAACAGAATAGAAACCCCAGAACTAGACCCACAAACGTATGGCCAACTCATCTTTGACAAAGCAGGAAAGAACATCCAGTGGAAAAAAGACAGTCTCTTTAACAAATGGTGCTGGGAGAACTGGACAGCAACATGCAGAAGGTTGAAACTAGACCACTTTCTCACACCATTCACAAAAATAAACTCAAAATGGATAAAGGACCTGAATGTGAGACAGGAAACCATCAAAACCCTAGAGGAGAAAGCAGGAAAAGACCTCTCTGACCTCAGCCGTAGCAATCTCTTACTCGACACATCCCCAAAGGCAAGGGAATTAAAAGCAAAAGTGAATTACTGGGACCTTATGAAGATAAAAAGCTTCTGCACAGCAAAGGAAACAACCAACAAAACTAAAAGGCAACCAACGGAATGGGAAAAGATATTTGCAAATGACACATCGGACAAAGGGCTAGTATCCAAAATCTATAAAGAGCTCACCAAACTCCACACCCGAAAAACAAATAACCCAGTGAAGAAACGGGCAGAAAACATGAATAGACACTTCTCTAAAGAAGACATCCGGATGGCCAACAGGCACATGAAAAGATGTTCAACGTCGCTCCTTATCAGGGAAATACAAATCAAAACCACACTCAGATATCACCTCACGCCAGTCAGAGTGGCCAAAATGAAGAAATCAGGAGACTATAGATGCTGGAGAGGATGTGGAGAAACGGGAATCCTCTTGCACTGTTGGTGGGAATGCAAATTGGTGCAGCCGCTCTGGAAAGCAGTGTGGAGGTTCCTCAGAAAATTAAAAATAGACCTACCCTATGACCCAGCAATAGCACTGCTAGGAATTTACCCAAGGGATACAGGAGTACTGATGCATAGGGGCACTTGTACCCCAATGTTTATAGCAGCACTCTCAACAATAGCCAAATTATGGAAAGAGCCCAAATGTCCATCAACTGATGAATGGATAAAGAAATTGTGGTTTATATACACAATGGAATACTATGTGGCAATGAGAAAGAATGAAATATGGCCTTTTGTAGCAACGTGGATGGAACTGGAGAGTGTGATGCTAAGTGAAATAAGCCATACAGACAAAGACAGATACCATATGGTTTCACTCTTATGTGGATCCTGAGAAACTTAACAGAAACCCATGGGGGAGGGGAAGGAAAAAAAAAAAAAGAGGTTAGAGTGGGAGAGAGCCAAAGCATAAGAGACTGTTAAAAACTGAGAACAAACTGAGGGTTGATGGGGGGTGGGAGGGAGGGGAGGGTGGGTGATGGGTATTGAGGAGGGCACCTTTTGGGATGAGCACTGGGTGTTGTATGGAAACCAATCTGACAATAAATTTCATATATTAAAAAAAATAAAAAATAAAAATAAAAATAAAAATAAAAATAAAAATAAAAATAAAAATAAAAAAAGGAAAGGAAGAATCCCTTTAGAATCAAAAGCATTCTGGGGAGCCTGGGTGGCTCAGCTGGTTAAGCATCCGACTCTTGGTTTCGGTTCAGGTCATGATCTCACAGTTCATGAGTTCGAGCTCCACATCAGGCCCAGCGCTTAAAGGGTGGAGCCCGCTTCGGATTCTCTCCCTCTCTCTCTCTGCCCCTCCCCTGCTCCTCCACTCTCTCTCTCAAGATAAATAAACTTAAAAAAAAAAAAAAATCAAAAGCATCCCTTCCCAGGGCACCTAGGTAGCTCAGTCAGTTGAGCGACCGGCTTCAGCTCAGGTCATGTTCTCATTATCTGTGGGTCTGAGCCCTGCATCAGGCTGTGCACTGACAGTGCGGAGCCTGCTTGGGGTTTTCTCTCTCCCTCTCTCTCTGCCCCTCCCTCGCTTCTGCTTGCTCCCAAAATAATGCTAAGTGAAATAAGTCAGTCAGAGAAAGACAGATACCATACTTTCAGTCATATGTGGATCCTGAGAAACTTAACGGAAAACCATGGGGGAGGGGAAGGGGGTAAAAAGTTCTAGAAAGAGAGAGAGAAAAGCAAACCATAAGAGACTCTTAAATACTGAGAACAAACTGAAGATTGATGGGGGATGGAAGGGAGGGGAAAGTCGGTGATGGGCACTGAGGAGGGCACTTGTTGGGATGAGCACTGGGTATTGTATGGAAACCAATTTGACCATAAATTATGGTAAAAAAAAAAAAAAAAAAAGGCATTCCTTCCCTTCCCATCTTCCTTCTCCTCCCCTCCACCCTCCTCCCCTCCTCTCCCCCCCTCCTCCCCTCCTTTCCCCCCCTCCTCCCCTCCCCTCCCCTCCAGCCATGGAGAAAATGGTGCCCAGGGTCTGAGACAGTGCAGGCTGGGCACACCAATGCAGGGGTCCCCTGCCACGCTTTCTGGGTGGGAGGGGGAGAAGCACACAGGGAAGCCAGACAAATTGGCTGGGAGACTGAGCAGACTGAGGAAATACACTAACTGAACAGAAAGTTAATAGATCTGAGGGCAACAGGAGCCAGGTATCTTGTCTGAGAAGAAGTTTACAAACACAGAAAGGAACAGGCTAGAAAGAAGCCTGATGGGTTGGATCAGAAAGAGAAGCACCGGTACAAACACATGGGCCTTTAAAACGGACACGGGCCCAGGGCGACAGACCAACAGTTTGAGGGCTGTGTGGACCGTGGGAGCAAGCACGGGGGGATGGGTCCACAGCTGCAAAGGGAGGGCCTCGAAGCACGGACACCCCGCAAGCAAGCAAGCACTCTTGAGTGCCCCCATCTTGGTTTCTAAATACCACAGCACACAAGTAACTGGCACTCCTCGGTGGGATGGCGGATCCCGGGATGAGGCGGGAAGTACAAAAGGAGCCCGGGAACATTACACCAGAAAGTAAGGGAGTGCTCAGATAATAACAACATAAAAAAAAAAAAATAACAGTAAATAAAATAAGATAAGATAAGATAAAATAAAATAAAACAAAAACAAAAACAAAAAAATCACACACATAAAGGGGCTCCTGCTGGCTAAATGTGGACAATTTAAGCATCAAAACAGAGTATCAGATTATAACCTGCTGAATATAAGATACCATAAATTCATACTGGAATAATAAATAGACACATAGGGAAGAAAGAAAGTTCTTTCTCACAGTAGTAGATCACCTAATAGATACAGAAGGAATACCGGCCACCAGACAGCCATCACAGTGGGAGGTGACAGGGGCAAGAGTCACCAGCGGATGACAAGGCCATGAAAAGTCTCATGAGAAATACAGATGTGCGTCTCCCACAATATGCTTCTCAAAAACAAGTATTTTTTAATCCTGACTTTTCACTGGAGCAACCTTGCAGACACCAACCTCACCGAGTGGTCAAGGTTAACATCGCCAACAGCAGGAGGGGTCAGCATCCTGTGACCCTGCCGTGACACTCGGCTTTTGTCAGCACAGGAGGAAAACTAGAAGGATGGGCAAGAGGTTGAGGCTCATCCTAGAGAACGAAGGGGCCACATTCTCTAACACTGTCACCAAGACTAAAGAAAGTTCCACTGTGACTGACGGAAACCAATGAGAGGTGTTCACTAAACGTAACTTGTGTTGCTGCACAGCGTCCTGGACCAGAGGTAGTGGGAACGTGGGAAATACCAACAGGTCTGTGGGTAGGACGGTGTCTTGTATCACAGCTGATTTACTGTCTGCACAGAGAGGTGGGGGCAGGGGCTACACAGCAAATGTGGTCAAATGTTAAAAACGAGGAAATCTGGGTTAAAGGAATGTGGGAGCTCTTTATATGATTCTAACACTTTTCTGTAGCCTGAAACCATTTCAGACTTTAGTTAAGAAGGCAAAAATAAAAGTTTATTCTGTTCTATTGAAAGTCTTTTGTGTTGATTTCACTGTGAAGTTACTGTTTCCTTGAGTTTACAGCATAGTTGCACACAGGCTTTTATGCTAAAAATTGTGGTTTAAGCCCTCAATCTTTTTAACTATTTAAAACTTGCCATCCAACTTTTTAAAACTTTTAGTACCAACATAAAACCTAATGAAACTGCACCAATAGGTAAACATAAGTCCCCATGTCAAGATGCCCAATTTTTATAGATGGAAGTGGTGAGAGAATTATGTACTTTGCTGGAAGTGCCAAGGGCAACAGGCAGACTGAACGGCCGGCGAGGCGAGAGCAAGACAGCAGTCAGGTCAGGCTGACTCTGAGGGAAGTCGTGTAGGCAAGGACTGTAGTCCCACTGCAGCCGATCGCCTGGTGAGCGAGCTATTCGCCCTGCCCCCCGCGGCTCTGGAAGCTACCACAGCAGTCAGAAAGCAGCTCCTGAGAAAGTCATGAGTAAGCGGATGAGCGAAGGCCCAGTCACACGGTGGTAACAGAGCTGCCCACTTTCTGTGTCACAGGTGGAAATCAGACAATGCCTAGAGACGGTACACCAGGGAGAAAGAAGTTAATGTTTTCTGGAACTCACAGAATCCTCATGAACCCGTGTGATGAAAAAATTAGATTTGTTCAATTTTCACTTTTACTATTAAAAAGGCTACTGCTACTATTTATATAGCTGCTAATAAATTAGATAACCGTATCAGTTCAAATGCATTGGGTGCAAAATTAAGAAGAATACAAAATTGACTTTTTCAAAACTCCATGGACAAAATAAAATAATGCTAAAAGAAAGGTGGGGGGGGATCTCGTTGGACAAAAAGGTAGAGAAACAAATGTGTAGATCTCAACCTCCACAACATCCTGAGGTAAATAACACAGGCATCGCACGTCTGTTCAATACACCCAAGGACACTAAGGGCTCAGGAGAACGGCCCAAGGACAGGACAGTAGCACCTGCGGGGTGAAGCAGGGAGTGCCGCGCTGAAAAGTGAACGGCCCCTTTCTTCCCTAGGACTGTGACAAGGTGGGTGGAGTTCTGATCCAGGAAGAGGTGTCCACCCTGTGCCCTGCCCCCCACCCCCCCGCCAGGGGCTCTGCAGCCTGGCTGACTCCAGTGTCCCGGGGATCCTTCATCTCAGCACGTGTGACGTAGATGCTCATGATGAAGAAGACAGGGCAAAGCTCGCTGAACACAGGCACGCAACCCCGCTTCCCTCCAGGAATTCATCCAGTGTAGGAAAGGCAGACTGGTGTGACAGGCCCGAAGACCACGGCTCGCCCAGGAGGGCACCACACCTCAAGCTCTCCGCACCTACTGCGCCTCCCACGTGAGACAACACAGGGGCAGCAGAGCAGTGGCGGGGACAAGGAGCTGCTCCGCCCCCTACAGCTGCTGACCTGGCACAAGTCACCTGATCTCTGGGCCTCAGCATCCTCGTCAGTAACAGCACGGCCAATAAGGACGCATGCCCCAGAGTTGTGAACATTAAGTAAATGATTACATAAAGTCCTCACAAAAAAACCTGGCCCAGATGAAGGGGGCAGAAAATAAAGACGGGGAGATAGTACAGAAATAATGGACCTTAAAATAATAGAGAGAACGCTATGCTTAGATTTCGAAAACAGCCAGGAGCTGCAAACAGTGTGTGCTTTTTGATCCAGAACGTGCGTCGGTATCAGGTTTCGCTCCTTTCTAGAAAGTTCATACAGGAAAATTAAGTTAATAGCACACGGAAACCTCTATTTGCTAAGTACGTGCAGACCAGAGAGCTGGAATCGCGCTTTCTCCGGCACGTGGAAACACAAGCGCCTCCGGGAGACCCGCACACGCCGCGGGCCCAAGAAGCGCGCTGGCTGCCGACCACCCTGCTTCACAGGGGCCCCCCCCCCCCCCCCCCCCAGCACACACAGGTCAAAGGTCCCGGCGAGACTGCAGTTTAACACGAGACCTACGAGCGTTTTCTAGGCTCGACCAAGCTTTGGGGTTTTCCCCCAGCTTTTGGTGCTGGGACATGAAACTGTCACTCTGCAGTTGGAAGTGGAAGAGCCCGCTCACCTCAGAATAAGCAAGAGTGATGTGCTCGTATACCCCCTGATGGTGGTGAATGGCGTCCTCCAGGTCGTGCAGCTCCGAGGGCAGGTCCACCTCTCCACAGGCTTTACACCACGAGTCCACGTTGCTCATGTACTTGAGGAGTAAAAACAAAAAAAGATTATTTCTATCAATGGCAATTTATACTGAGATGTAGCTATTTTTTCAACCTGGTTTTGAAATCAAGGTAATTGAGAAACAGTCTAAGAACGTGGCATGGTTGAACATCCATCTCAAATGGCACCACCGGGAGCCTCACTCGGTTCCCCGACTCTGCCCTGGGGCTCTCCCTCTGGCCAGAGTGGGGCTCGGCCCAGGAACCTGCGTTTGGAATGACATCTCCAGGTGACCCCGAGGCCTACAGCTAACAGCAAGCCCGGAGCAACTCTTCCCTGCATCTGCTCTGGGCCTCCTGCTTAATTCCCCAGCCCTCCTCCGAATCGGGGATCGTAACAACCGCCTGGTGCCGTGGGCTGTGTAAGGATAGAGGCCTGGTGCGCCTCAGCCTCAGCCTCAAGATGGCGGCACATGCCTCCTCCAGGAGCTGTAGTCCAGCCTTCGCGCTCCCCTCCAACATTAAGATGCTATCGGAAGCCCAAGTATCTGGAATTATTTACCTAGACAGAGGAAGAGCGGCAGGCCCATTTTTCTACCTTTTCCAAAGCAAATACACACAGAAATGAAAAGACCAGATGAAGGCCACCCAAGCTCCCCAGCTGCGCCCACTGAGCCTGAGGGGAGGCTGAGGAAAGAGGCGGACTCACTCAGGTCTTTTCCACTTTGCGCGTAAACAAGAAGGGAAGAGTCTTGGCTGCAGTCCTGAGGACTACCATTCCAGCCTCTCCTCAATTTTCTCCACGGCCACTCCCACCGCCCCAGGAATCATCAACAGCAGAGAAATCACTGCCAGACGTCCTAGGGAGAGCCTATCAGCATCCATCACAGTTCAGTGTCAAAGGCAGGCAGCAGAAGGCCCTTAATTAAAGACGCTAATTCAATTAAGCCAAATAGGCACGGACACATTTCCCTGGGTTTCACCTTTTTTATTCTAATTCCTTGGCATCTTTCTACTTCCCAGGGAATGCAGAGGGTGACTATTTAAAATTGGGTGACGAAAACATAAAAAAAAATTTAAAAAAAAAAGTGGCTGCGCCTGCATGGCTCAGTCGGTTGAGTGTCCAACTGCAGCTCAGGTCACAATCTCACTGCTCACGGGTTCGAGCCCCGCATTGGGCTCTGCACTGAAAGCTTGGAGCCTGGAGCCTGTTTCTGATTCTGTCTCTCTCTCTGCACCTCCCCTGCTCCCTCTCTGCTTCTCTCTCTCAAATGTAAAATAAAACATTTAAAAAAATTAAAAAATAAAACTGGGTGACTGACCTGCCAGACAGGAAACTTGCTAGGATTCTCTTAAAATATGGAAACGACCACCCACTTATTCATGACATTTTTAGAAACAAAATAGACACGTCACCTGGTAAGTAGTGATTTGTTTATAAAAGTCCATTTATTATTAATGTACTGGCTCAGAAAAATATCTATATGCAAATCTTAGGGCCTGACAAGTCATGGGGCATTAGGTATCATATGATGGCATCTGATGGTTTCAACGGACACAGGGACGGAGGAGTATCTTTCTTTACGGTGCCTTCCTAACACCAACAGGGCAACGGAAGTAGTAATAAAATTACTCGACACATCTCCCCCTCGGCAGGTGTGTGTGACATGGATCTGCGTGACTACACGTGCTCTATAAATATCAAATCCAATATCAAATATCAGCTTGAATGATTCTAAGTATTCTTGATTTCCCTTTCACTCTTCCCATTATTGCATTTAACACCAATCACTGTAAACCTTTTTCAAATATAAATGGACTCTGGTTAACCATCACCATGATTAATTCATCAGGTCAAGTCAGCAATTAATTGCTCCTGCATGAAACAGAGTCACCGTATACTCCTTACAAGAGGCTAAAATGCTTCTGATAGAACAAGGTGGAAACGAGTTTTAGTTACACCATAGCGCACAAGTGGAAGTGTCAACCTAATACATCACTGTATCAAAATGACTATTAAAATATATCCAATTTTTCAAGCAACCAGTGAAGAGAAACATTCCAGAAGTTTTATATATGCCTATGGTAAAAGTAACTTAGAATTTCTTAAAGTAACTGGGAAGGGTATTGGTCATGCTTACCTGAAAAAATATAGCCAGGTTCTAAATACACAGAAAAGGATGGCTTGCCATGTGGAAATCTTGTGGAGAAAGAATTCTGCACATCTAATTTCACTGGGTTAAAATATCTCAAAGACAGAAACAAACCTGGCCATGGTTTCACGGGACTTCTGTGCAAGCATAATTTGTCTTTTGTTTATGAGACGGAAACCCTAGACTCCGAAGGGTAAGCTCGAAGCCCTCAATGCTTTCTGAAGGGCTAAACACCCCAAAAGTCTGAACCCACTGCCACCAAGGGAGCAACCCCTGATCAGAGAGCCAAAAGAAGGCTGCGAATTGGTATCGCATAAGGAAAAGGCATCCTGGAGTTGACTTTGGTGGCAAAGTTCAACAGTAGCTATGTAGCACAGAATCTGTGAGAGTCTTTTCATAGGATAACGTGGGCTATGAATGGGCAAGAGGGGCAGGCCCACTGTGTTCACTTCCCAACCTTCTCTGACCACTCTACTACATTCCAGACCCCCGTCCCCCCAACATGAATCACCATCTTAGAAATACAATTTGGGATTACAACACCAGGGGATAGGTCTAGAACAGAGCCTGACACTCTGGAAAGGACAATACTGAAGGTGGCTATCATACTCTAGTGAGATCAGAGCAGACGGTTTGGTCTGATGCTTCAAATGCGCACCAGACCCAAATTCGTGAACACACGGCATCCAGCTAGGTTGAGGGTAGACAGGAGAATCCAAGAGAATGAAATGCTTCTCTGTGAATTCAAATCAGGAGCTGGCTACAGAACTGAGAATTCTGATGCTCAGCGGAATGGCGACTTTGTAAAAGTGTGGCTGAAAACAAGAGGCAAGCAGCTGAAGGCAGGGTAACTGATACATACAGCTTTAACAGGAGAGCTTGAATAATGAGATGTATTTCCATAAACATTATTCCACTACCCTCCACATGCTGAGAGAGTGGGGGGCTTCCAACGTGGGAGCCACTCAGCCCTCTGGCCTGCCCCACCTCCTGCCACCCACAGCCAGTGCACGTCCCTCGCACCCACACCAGGGCTCACGATGGGGTGCAGCCGAGCACAGGGGCTTGGCCTGATTTAGGAGACAAAGGCACAAAAACTTCCTAGAATTGTTAACTTTTTAAATATTTGGGGGGGGGGTTCTCTTCTTTAACAAAAATGACACTGGTTTAACATATACACACACATATGTGTGTGTAGATATATATGTGTGTATATATATATATGCATAACATACATAAGAACTCAAACTTGGGTTTTTACTTCTCATCTCTTCATTTTTGTTTTCATTTCTAGAAAATATTACCCCACTTTTCCTTTCTACTTCATCATTTCTACTCCCTGAGGATTAATCAGCACACACTCTTTCCTGGTTCCTCCAAGGCAGACAGGCCCTCTTCTCTGCCCAGGGAAATCACCTGAGGGAGCAGCCCGCTCCATTTGCAAAGCTCTGCCATCTACACCACAGTAATTCGGAGGAGACAGGCTCAGCTTGAACCAGAATATGCCGATGATCACTCTGCACACCTTCAATCTGTTTTCATTGATAACTTTTTCTTTCATGTTTATATTTCTTTTCCACAAGAATCGTTTCTGTTTTGTCCACAAGCCAAGAATTAGGTCTATGCTTGTAATAAAGTAAAATACCATTAAAATGGGATTAGTTGTGCATTATTTGCCTTAAAAATTCAAAAAGAATAGTAGATAAGTACTACTTTCCTCTGAGTTCCAACCCAGACTTATGGCAAAAACATCCAGGCAACTGCGATAAGACTTGTTTACCATAAATGTTATTTCTAAAACTATGTATGGAGAGTGAAATTGTACGAGGATATTAATCTAAGTGCCTTGTTTGTGGAACAGTGTGTGATTACTGTCAGGAGCTGAAGGACCGTCACAGACCTCAACTGAAGTCCCAACATAAGCGACTCACTCCCCAAACACAATCAAAGGACAACAAATACCACCAGCCCCATCGACTTCATTGGACTGATTTAAGGATGAAATGACATTTTGTGTTGAAGAGCCCTGTAAATTCTAAAGAACTATGCAAATGCTGGTTGTTACTTTATTTTTGGCTATTATCAAATTATAGAGGCCCTCAAAGTCATAGAGAAAATGAGGTCATCAGATTTATGGTTCACTGTGAAGGCGAACCTTGACCAGCACTAACAGAACTTTCTGCAGTGATGGATAGGAGTATCTGTGCTGTCCAGTACAGTAGCCACTAGCTGCACGTTGCTATGGAGCGTGTGAAATGTGGACACTGTACGAAATTTTCATTTATTCTTACATTATCTTCTTACTAAGCCTTAAGTAATTTCAGTAGCCACATATGGTGACTGGCTACCATACTGGACAGTGCAGCTCTCCTGTCTGTTTTAAAGGAAGGCAGATTGCCACACGCAGCACGTCATTTGGATGTGCCTTGGGACATGTGGAGCCTTGGGAGTCTGACTACCCTCCTTTCCACAAATGGACCTTGAGGGTTTGTGTGGGGGTCCCAGCAGGAGAGCACAGCTACGGGTATACCCCTGACCAAACAACAGCCTCCTCTATCGGGAACAGTCGCCCTCTTTGACAACGCAGCGTGGATCTCCGGGAGAGATGCACGTGGGACAGGGAGGAAGCGCACACCCGCCGAGCCAGCCAGGCCAACCCTGGGGATCAGTGGGGTGACAGATGTCGCAGCCGGATCACCCTCACACCCGAGATCATTTGCTTAATTTTTAATGTATTTTTTAATTTATTTGAGAGAGAGAGAGCGTGAGCGAGCAGGGTAAAGGGCAGAGAGACAGGGAGAGAGAGAATGCCAGCAGCTTCCAGGCCCAGCACGGAGCCTGACACAGGGCTCGATCTCATGAATCGCGAGAACATGACCTCAGCCGAAGTCGAGAGTAGGATGCTTAACTGACTGAGCCACCCAGGCACCCCCTAGAGCATTTTTTTTAAATAGCGTCTTAGGGCGCTAAGGTGTAGCAAAATCAAGTCACTTTCTTTGTTCTACAAAACTGTTAAGTCTAATAACATTTGCTATGAAAGCTTCTCAGTGTGAAGGGACGATTCACTGGATATGCCACATGACCAAAAGAAGCGAAGGCTGGGGCCCCTAAACACCATCTACCAGTAAGACTGCTGGTCTTGTGGTCCTGTCTCCGTGTCTGCAAACTGAGATTCTAATTGCGACATGAGACTATGAGATGAATGGCTGAGACGTCTTCAGGAGGCGTGCCATCTATGCAATGTTCTCCTCACCCAGTTTGCACCTCAAGACTTACATCTATAAAACCACAGGCAGACACCAACACGAGAACACCCACCGGGACCACAGAGGAGTGTGGCTGGGCAGTTCCGGGCACACGTCTCCCTAGCTGGAGCGTAATCCTTACAGGGAAGGCTGCTTCCTTTGGTAAAGCCATTAACCATGGGGGTCACATATTTGAGCTCTGTGCCTCCCTAACTCCCTAATCAGATTTAGTTTCCTACTGGTAAGTCTGGATGGGGGTCAAAGAGGTGGCTACGTTGGAAACCTAATTCATGACGTCCAAGTTTCTCGTCCTCTCCCAACTGAGCTTATGAAAACAGCTTAAGCATAACTGGAAGGCAAACCATCAAAAAAAAAAAAAAAAAAAAAAAAAGAAGAAGAACAAAGTTGAACCCATTTCTCCTCCACAAAGAGGAAAACTACTTGTAGATGTGGGCTTCCCTCACACATCAGAATTTCAAAGATCTTACTTTTGTTCAGTGAAGGGGGAAGATCCACAACACGTCTTTACCTGACAGTAAAGAAAGTCTCTGCAGAGGCCCTACTGCCCCACCTCCACATTTCAGTTGCCTGGCCAGGCCTCAGCCAAGGTCCATCAGAGATGCTGGGCCCTTTCTTCACCAGGCCGCTCTGACCCTAACTTGTATTTGGCTTCTTCTCTGGCTACTGGATACACACAGAGACCTCAAGCACTGTCATGTTTACACAGGATTCCACAATATTGTTTTCAATAATGTATTCATCTAGTCCAGTTTCCTTCAAATCCATAATTTACAGTCACTCATTTTATCCAAACAGAACACCCCAGGCTCACGTTCACGAAAGGGACCTTCCCTGTATGTTACTATGCTTCAGACCCTCTGCCATTCACCGCATAGGTTGTCCTGTTTCACATCTATTCATATCAGCTTAATGGAACTTCCTGAGAGCCCACTGCCACTCTACTTCTTGCAGTAGAACACGTGACGATTCCAGGTGACATATGTGCGGGAGACCACGTGGCTCATCTTCCCACCTACAAAAATGTCCAGTGAATAATACACCACACCCTGGACAAAGACAGGAACCAGAGGTGAGCACAGTGCTGTTTTCTGCAGAAGGGGGGTGGGGTCCTGTGTTGTTTTTTTTTAAACCTGTTTTTGTGTGTGGGCTTTTGTTTCCCCTTTATCATAAAGCCAGTTAAATGCATAGGTTAGGGAGCTGAAAAATCGGACTACTGGAACCCGAAGCCCCTATTCACAGCTTTCACGTGAGGCCACGAAGACTTTTTTCTCTTTATATACCATTCAGCTTCTTCTTCTGCTTCATATTTGAAAGGTTTCTAGAGTCAAGATCACTACTAATTAGGGTCTTGTGCAACATTCTAGCTACCTTGCCAAAACCCTGGGCAAGCTGGGACTCTATCTCACATTTACTGACTTCACTCCTCAACAGAGACAGTTTCTAGATTATACCATTTCCTTCTTAACAGCGTCAGTACAGATCCCTATGAATACAGTCTCCGCCCACCACAAAAAATGACCCCAATCAATATTCTTCCTTTAACATCAGGCAACCATTTGCTTCTTTCCCATACGCCTTCCTAGTAGCTAAAAGTCCTGTGTTCTTTCTCCACATCTTGAAAAAGGTATTTCACTGCCCAGCATGCTTTCCACTAATTAAAGTCTGAGTCATGAGCGAAGCACTTCCTTGTGTCTTTCAGCGTGCGTTTGCTTAAGCAAGCGCTGGAGGACTGCAGAGCTGTGGGGGTTCTATGAGCAGACGCACGTATGACCTCTCACAGTCTTCCGACCAGCACTTCAGCTAAAGAAGCCAGCGTCAAGTTCAAATCCATACAGTTTAATAAATGTGAAAGACACTGTAAACTGCCTTCCCAAAAGTCGTCTGCCAGCCCGAGCCCTTGCTGGCAGAGCATGGCCGCTACTGTGGAGGCTAAAAAGCCACGTCCGCCTTCTTGCACCCTCCCACACAGCCAGAGCACGGGCCTACACCCCACTCCCGCTCAAGGGGAAAGGAGGCGAGGTGTGCTGGGGTAGGGGACCTTCTGAAATTAATGTTTTCCTGATAAAAGTGGCCGGCACCGCCATCCCGGACTGTGGTGGACACCAGGGTGCAGGTGCAGGAACTGCGGCACAAACCCGGGAGGAGCGGACCTGACCCCAACATGGCTGTATGGCTACAACTCTCTACACGTTGCAACCTCTTGATTTGTGAGAAAAGAAAACTCCTGATATTTAAACCTGATAATCAGGCATTCAGTTACTTGCTGCCAAATCACCCTAATCAGAATACTAAAAGTGACAGCCAGGAGGAGGGGGAGGGGGAAGGGGAGGAGGGGGAGGAGGAGGGGGAGGAGGAGGAGGAGGAAGGGAAAGAGGAGGAGGAGGGGGAGGAGGGGGAGGGGGAGGAGAAGAAAGAAAGAAAGAAAGAAAGAGAAAGGAAAGAAAAGAAAGAAAAGAAAGAAAGAAAAGAGGGAGGGAAGGAAGGAGGAAGGAAGGAAAGAAGGAAGAAGGGAAAGAGAGTGGGGAGAAGGGAGAAGAGGGAACAAGAACAGTGGCTACCACTTATTAGTACTTACACTACTTACCAGGCACTACACGGGGCACCTAGTGCGAAATATCTCATTTATGTGATAAATCACTCCTCTCAAGCACATACTTTTAGTTCCACTTTACAAACGAGAAAACCAAGGAACAGAGAGGTGAAGTAACTTGCCTAAGATTGCACAGCACCAGGTAAGAGAGCTGGGTTTTAACTCCCAGCAGCCTGGCTTGAGAGCTCATGTTCTTAGGCACTATAAGGGTCACACAAAAGTCCTCCAAGGACTTGGGCGGGTATCGAAGGAGGAAGTCCTCCTGGCACCACCCCGTGGGCCGTGGGGCCCGGGCACTGACCTTCTCAGCCTTCTGGTGGAAAATGGAGGACATGTCCAGCAAGGTGCTCCGCTCATCCAGGGCTGCCGCAAATGCCTTCCACTCCTGCTCCAGCTGGTTCGCAATCTGCTTGATCTGCTGAGAGGCGTAGTGGCCAGACTCTACCAAGCGATTTGCCACCGACATTATGCGGTTTATGTTTACATACACATTCTGCAAAAGGGGCAGAGAAAGAGGGCTCGTGAGGGAAGGCGGACAAGAAGCTTCTTTCTAAGAAACACAGAGGATGGCGCTTTCTGAAACACAGCCCACGAGCTTCAGTTATATTTTGAACAGCAGAATCACCTGGTACGAAATAGTGTACATATTTGCTATCCGATTTCCATAAACTCTAAGCATTGGTTTCAATCTCTATTTTTAAAACTGCAAAATTACAAATCAACTAGCTGAGAGGCAGACTGTTAGGCACAAAGCAACAGAGTACACAAGTGGGCGCACAAACATACTCTGACTCACTCGCTGGCTTCGAATCCTGAAAAGGGTCCAGATGGCAAGCCCACTGCGAAGCAGTCACCCAGAACCGACAAAACCCAACGCTGCAGGTTTTAACTAGAACCCAGAAACTACGCACGGATCAACCACGGGCTGTTGTTCTGTGTGGAAACAAGCTCTCCTGTCTACACGAGCTCCAGGCGCCTGTCGCTTTGGGGCCAATAGAGAACCTTCTGGAAACGGATCCACTTTCTCCTCGGAAGAGGAACCGAGGCACGAAAGGAACCACGCTGCGTGCACACCTTCAATCAAGCTTTTCTACTCCGTGAAGTGCCCATCTTCAAGCCTACCAGTTTACTGTGAGGCTGAAAAACATACACCCCTTTCTCCCCAAATTAGTTCTCACTATGCTGTTCCCCTTTCCACCTTCAGTCGCCCTTGAGGCTCCCATTGCAGGGAAGGCAGCAGTGGGGAACGTGCACCTTCAGCAAACCCCAGCTGCAGTCAGTTCATCACAACGCTGCTCCTCTTAGAAGTTCCCCAAAACCCACCAAGACACCTCTTTCTTTGGCTCCTCCCTCCCTATCTAGCCGCGAAATCGGATCACCCAACCTATCCGGACCCCTCTCCATGTTTCTGGCCTCCCCTCCCCTCCCCTCTCGCGTGGTCCTCTGGGCCACTGTCCCTCTGCCACACCCCCTGCAGCAGCCTCCTCACTGCCACCTGGTCTGCAGCCCACCCAGTGAGCACCCTGAAGAATGCACCTGTCCGTTCTTTCCCTCCATTTTCACCTAAATCTGAACTAGGTAGAGTACTCTGGGATCAGACTCCAGCCACAGACTCCAGCCTCTGAGTTCCTTTTCCGGGCACATCTGCAGGCTAGAATCAGCTAACAGATGTGCAGGGAGAGAGGGCACCTGCGGAGCTGCGACAGTCAGCCAAGGTCACAGTCAGTGGGAAACAGTCCTCGCCGGCTCTTATGGCAATAATGCTCTGACCAGCATCCTTTAGTCAGAACTAATGGCTCCCCTTCTCATAGGTGTTCTGTCTCTCTAGTTGCGGGCCATTCTGGAAACACGCGTGATATCCAAAGGGCTTGCATACCGAAGTGGATTTTAAGAGCCGCTGGCTCAGTTGTGATCGTGTGACATCTGGGGTCACGTACTACTTGTATTGCAAGACGTCGCTCGTTTATTGAGTTAAAACTTGTGAGAAACGTTTGCTCGTCTTGCGGAACACTCACAGAACAAGTTACTCCCGATCCAAGGTTTTACTGTAACTGCTAATTTTTGCTTTGTTTGTATCGTTAAAGAGGAAATCCTCCCCAAAGGCCAAAGGCCTGCCAGAAGAGCATAAGCAGATGCCCTCTGTTGGAGTCCAGAGCAGAGCTCCCCATTCGGATGGCCCCGCCGTGGGAACCTGAGGGTATTCACTCCCACCGAGATGGCGTTATGTGCCCTGTGTCCCCCTTTCGTATCCTCAAGCAGACTGCACTGTGCGTAGGGAGTGCCGGTCTGCGGATTACGGATCAGACCCTTCCCATCGCTGCATCACTGGCAACACAGAAAAAGGAACGTGGTGGCACACAGTCCAAGAAACTCCCTCTGCACAAATACGGCAACGTAGACTTCCCTGCGTCACGGTACCTGCCGCTAGTTCTTACTGTCACAGCTGTTAAAAGTATCCGTGACACACAATGAGCCCAACTGTTGGCGTCCCTTCGCACGCTTTCTTTAGAGACTATCGACCGTGCATATTGATGACCAGCATTTTCATTTTGTCAAAAAATGTTTAACACACTGCAGGTAGCACAAGAAGTTACCAGGCCCTTGCTCTGCACCACTAAATGCCCCAGACAGGCACCAAGCACTCACAGTACTGTGGCGGGCCAGGGGCAGGACGGGGCCTGGAACCAGAGGCTGCCACCCAGCATGGCACACAGTTACCCTGCTCTTTTTTAACAAAAATCTCAACTTAGCAAAGTGATATGAGTTTATTGTAAAGAATCAGAAAAGAGACCTAAAAAAAGACATCATTCATGCTTTTAAGAGTTTTTAATTTTCTTTTTTATTTTAGAGAGAGCACATAAGCATGGGAAAGGAAGGAGGGGGAGGGGGAGGGGGAGGGGGAGGAAAAGAGAGAGAGAGGGAGAGGGGGAGAGGGAGAGGGGGAGGGGGAGGGGGGGGGGGGGGGGGACGGGGAGGGGGGAGGGGGGGGGGGAGGGAGAGGGAGAGGGAGAGAGAGAGAGAGAGAGAGAGAGAGAGAGAGAGAGAGAGAATGAATGAATGAATATCTTAAGCAGGCTCCACACCCAGCACGGAGCCTGACACAGGGCTCAGTCCCTCGACCCTGGGATCATGACTTAAGCCAAAATCAAGAGTCAGACGCTCAACTGACTGAGCCACTCAGGTGCTCCCCAAAGTTTATTTTAACAGTGCTTTTAATTGGTGATAACGTGACTGCTAATAATCACCATTTATCAAGTACTTACTTACTATGTGTTCAGCATTACCTTAGTATTTTACAGATAGAGAGGAAATAAAATAACAGAACTCCAGGGAAGGCAGCTATAATCCCCACTTACAGATGAGAAAAACTCTGCATTCCCGCCCCACACTGCTGCCTTCCACACCACACTCACGTCTTCTCGATCCTAAATGTGCCACTAATAATGGTGGGTGGGGTGAGAAGACATTGTGTGTCCTCGTTTGTCTGAAGTATATGTTAGTATTTCTTGTTTTTAAAGCATGTGATACGGTGGATTGCATGCCTACTGCCTGTAGCTGCAGGGTCAGAATGGTCTGAAAACCTGATAAAAACTTCTTGGGAAGATATTCTAAAAAGCTTCCTCCAAAGGTAACATTTTGGCTCTCCTCATCTATGCCCAGGTTTGATCATTTAAACCAGAAGTTCTCTTGCCTCAAACCCTAGAAGAGATATCAAACTTTTCTGATGGTGTCTACTACAAAAATTTTATTGCTAAATGTTATCTTTGAAACTACCTAAATTGGAGCATTTAGTTGACCAAACTTTAATTAAGTAGTATCTTTATTAATCAAAAAGCCCATCTTTATATTGCTTCAGTGCTCTGTAAAAAAAAAAAAAAAGCTAGAAGGTCCACGAGTGGTTAATTCTCACAGACTGGCTCAAAGTCCAAACCAAAACTCTTTGTCCCTGAAAAGAAAATTTCTAGAAGCTTAACTGTCTACAGAAACAACATATATGCTATAGGATATAGAACATATATGTTATAGAATATATTCTATAGAATATAGAATATTTTAGTTATAGTAACTCCAAAAATGTAACAAAAGTGCTACTTAAAACTCATTGGTCTTCTGCTGTTTTGCTTAATAATCCTACAACGACCCTCCATCTGGTCACGACAGGCCACGGGAATCGGGGGCATCAACCCCAAACAGAGCCAGGGAACTCCAGGCACGGCTCATGTCCGGACCCCACTACTTCAGTTCAGCTTGGAAGGAAACGTCACTTTTCAGGAGAACTGGAGTGCGCCCCGAGGCAGACTGCAGGCAGGCTGGCTTACTTCTTCCTCGGGAAGGGCAGCCAGCACAGTGACCGTGGCTCTCGGGAGAGTCACGTGGTCACTGAGCAGCCTTTCTGGGCCCCCTGTAGGCTCCTAAGAGGGACAGCACACGAACTAGCATCAAAATCATCCCTGTTGAACCGGCCAAGTAACCGGTTCAAGTTTTACCAGTTTGTTTGCTTGTTTTCACATTTTTGCTCATTTAAAACTTAAAAGACGCCGTGGATACCGCCAGCACTGAGAACTTCCCACACTTGGAGGTCAGCTTCGACCCCCAAATCGGTAGCTCCAAAGGCCCCGCACGGCCTCCTGGCAGTGCACTGGGACACCATCTGTGTCAACACCGCCCGTCTGCTAAAATACTCGCACACACAAGCTACGTCTGTTCTGACAGCGTCTTACCATACAGTTCATGGCAAAGTGGTTGTGCTGCGTCTGGAGCTCCATTGCATGAGGATGGCTGGTCCCAATCTCGGTGTAGCTGTTCAGAAACAGGCCCTTGTTGTGTGTGATCCAGTCAAACATCTACCAGAATGAAAAAAAAAAAAACCTGAAATCACTCCGGAAGAGAAGCGACTGGCACAGGCCCAGGAGCAGGACCAAGGCAATCAAGGGCAGTGTCATTCCTCTGATAACCTCTCGGGGATTTGGGTCCAAAAGATCCTTGACTTCTACAAAGTAAGCAGTTCCGAACCTGCAGGGTCTATGAGAAAATCTTATGTCTACTGCGTTCCTTTGACTGACGAGGATGTAAGGAGCAGATGCTACTCTTTAAGGAGGTATTCAAATCCCTCAGGCTAATGAAAGCACTGCTCTTCAATCAAAGACCTGTTAGGGGAAACTAGGGACTTACAGGTATGTGGACCAGTTTTGCGATGCCCACAGATTACTGACAGCAATTCCAGTGACTACAAGATCACATGCGCTTTAGTGCAAACAGTATTTTAAAAGCTGTGCAAATGCAAACAATGAAATCTGTCATAAAAATAAAAAGGACTGGGGAAAAAAATTTAATGATGACATCCCCCTCAAGGGTCAATACAGATACTACCTGGAAAAGGATGACAATTATGCTGTTTACAAGGAAAACCTTTAAGGAAAAAGGAGTAACTATCAATTAGTCCTGGTATCATGACTTGAACCAGAATCCCAGACAGTCACCTGTTTTTTTAGTAATTGAAAGGAAGATTTTCTAGCATCTTTGACAAGGCACTTCTTTAAACAGAAGTACATTGACAGATATATTAAAAGCTTGCCAAACAACGGTAGTGGCTTGTCACTGTTTGAAACAAAGGTTTGTAATACTGTTTTTTTGTTTTTTGTTTTTGCTTTAGAAAATATTCTCCGGTCCATGAAAAAAAATTCAATGGGCTCAAATTAAGAGAGATCAATCCACCAATATTCATGGCTTACAACACAGTCCTATAAATGTTTCCACATTGCTAAGACTGACTTAGCCTGTAACACAAACATCTGCTGGGACGGGTTATTTTGTCTGGAGCACAAGAATGAAAGGAGACCGTCAGTAATCACTGCCCATATTTCCCAGAAGCTATTATTTTTAACACATTATTCATCTTTTATTTTAAAAACATACTCAGTGATAGATCTGAACGGTGTTCTGTCACTACCTAGAGAGGAGTGAAGAGCAGTTATTAGCAAAACACGTACACAATTATCACTTTCAATAACATAATTCTATAAAGTGTTCACTCTTTTAACTCAAGATACCATTCTCATTCATCCTACGGTTATCCTAAAGCAAACTGTCAGTAATTAATAACTCAGAGTTCCTAAAATAGCACTGGGCCGCCCAAGGAGGAAAACAGGGAGGCAGACTTAGGGCGAGTTCTGAAACAACGCCGTGAGAGTGGCTCACCCTTCCTTGGCCCTTTCTCCCGACCGAGGCGGCCCTGGCAGCCGGGCCCCCGTGAGCCAGGAGGCCTCCCCCTCCAGGCCTCATTTTAGCTTCCCTCTCCCTGCTCCTTTACCTTCTCGGCATCCTGTTCAAACAGCCTCAGCTGAAAGCACTGGTCCAGCTTCAGCTTCCTCACGTGCCACATCTGATGCAGGTGCTGCCGGGTTGAGTGCAGCCGGTCCAACATGGCAGACACCTTGGGTAGGAGGCTCTGCAGGTCCGCGTTGCCCGAGCCGGAGTTCTTTTTGGGAAAGCTGTCACTGCTCTGAATCCTCTGCAGCAGCTTCTGTCCCTCTAAATCCAAGTCTTCTATGGGGGCTTTAATCACCTTCTTCTTCAGCTGGGAATGCTCCTCGATCATATTCCGAGCCCCCTCTAAATCCTGAGGCAATTCCTTCTTGGCTAGGATGTCCTGAAGTTCCTCCAGCCGAGACAGCATGTGGGTCGCATTGCTAATGTAGTCTTCAAAAGCAACTCTGATTTCAATCCATTCTTCATGGTTGTACTCCAAGCAGCCATCAAACTCGGGGGTGAGCTGAGAAGGATCAACTACTTTGGTAAGGCCTTCTAAAGAGACCATATTTGTCTTAAGAGGAAAAAAAAATCACGTGTGAGAAGATGAACCGAGTCTACGTGGCCTTATCATAATGCAATCTGCAATACTTACTCAGAGATTTTCAAACTTAATCTAGAGAAAACATACCTTCTTCTGGCCCCATAAAAAATAAATGTAGATGAAAGAAACATTACCAGTCTAGTCAGTGAAAGATAAATCTAGTAGAGCAACACGTGAGTCAGAACTCCTAAAATTACAGGATATGTATTTCAGGAGAGCTGAAGAGCCTGGATTTCTTTCCAAGAATGTGGAAATTAACCCACTATCTTAGGCACAATTACCAGGAAATGTCTTAAATTGCAAAACAGAGCAGAGGATTTACCAATTTTACTTCATCAATGCACTCTTGCTCATGCACACCACTCTACCGTCTCACTCCCAACAGAAAACACCGTGGAGGCCTCCTCCTATCTACCATCAAGCTAATGTCCTCCCTCTCAGGACAATGATTTGTGAGCCGGTCATTAAATGATAAACAGCGCTCCCACCGGACCACCATTACCACTCACCCTGTCCTCACTTCACCTCCCATCATGTGGCGGATGCTAGGATATGAATGGCTTTTTTAAATTTTACAGAATATACAGAAGTAGCCAGAAAGGGGGCGGAAACTCCTGTCACAAAGCTAAAGACAGAGGGAAAGTTTCACTCATTGCAATAATCTGCCACAGTTCTTAGTATAAGCGTTGTACTTTCCAATCTAACAGCGACGAAGTTTTCATCCTTTACAATCTAAGCAAAAATCAGATTAACCTCACCCGACCTACACCACATGCTGCTGCAGGGTTACTACCAATACCGTGCCTCAAGGGAAACACAGGGAGTGGGAGAGGAGTCATTAAATGCAAAGACAAAGTGACAGGAAAAAAAGATTTGTGGCCTAGAAGCAAAAAACAAAACAGAGAAAGGCTGGTTTAGCCCCACCTCTGTCACCTCCAGCCTTAGAGAGACTTAGGAGTGCATCGACTCCAGGATGGCTGGCATGAGAACCTGCAAAGAGCAACAAACTGAGCTAGAAAGACGGGCTGCTCCCAGCCCAGCGCGTTGGCCTGCAATTGACTGTAGGCTCATTCCTGTCTCATTTGCTCAGACTTTTAATAACACCCACGGATCTAATCACTTCACAGAGAGAGGCCGAGGCTGGTAACAATGTAGAGACAATAAGCTCAGTAGAGAAGCTGGTACAGGTAACTTTAAAGGCCCAGAAGGAGAGATCAAAATTAGACCAGCAAAAACGTGTACGCATTATAATTGCTAAACCGTTATTTCTGCTTAAAACGTGTGTAATTAAAGACAACCCGCTTAAATTCTGTGTTAAGAAAATAATTAAGACCCAATCAACTGTCATCCAAAATCACTCTTTACCGTGTGAAAATAAGGGCTCACTGGTTTCATCTTTTACCTAAATTTCTTGAATGTAGTTTCAAATTAAAACTAAACTCAGATATCAGATTGAAAATCAGTACCACGGAAGAAGATTTTAAAATGTAAGTAACGCCCATGTGAAAACACTTTGAGAAGTTAACAGGTAACATAAAGTTTGAGAATTAATACTGTGTGATGTGCTTAATACTATTGTTGTTGTTTACCTTGTCGACACACATGAATACATCACTGAAACCTGTCTGGGCAAAGGTGCTAAGAGAAGCAATCTATTCAACCAAAAATCATTACATCTTATTAGAAAACACTCTATTACAGAAAAGGGCATGAATCAATTTTCAAGCTGGCCAGAATACTTTCTTCCCATAACCATTTCATTACACGAACTGCACCAAAGCCTTGTCAGAGCCTTGGTAGCTGAAGGAGAGGTGGCAGTGGGAAGGGAAGTTAAGTTAGCAGCAGGCTGAGGCTTTTGTGCACCGTCTGGGAGACAGCGACCTTATGCACTGTTGAATTTGGCACTCGGTGTCATTTTTAGAGGACTATCTCCCTTCTCATAAACGAGAGAGCTGATATATGAAATACCTAACAGATCATTCTCTCCGTTTAGCAAGGACAAGGTGAAAACTCCGTTTCTTCCGGACATGTGAAGCCGGGAATGTCTCCACGATGTTCCCTTATTTCTAAGACGGAGGCAAGGATAATGAATCTGAGGCCACACAGAGCCACCAGGACTGGAAGGTAAAGCTATTTTATCAGGCGAAAAGGGAACCTTGTTCTATGCTACACACCCTGTACCTCAGCAGCCCCACCACCCAAAACCAAGAGGACTGGAGCCTGTATCTCCCTCGGGAAAAATAATCAAGTAGGATAACGGGATAAACGAACCGATTTTTGTTGTTTTGTGCAATAACTAATTTTACATGCCACATGTAACAAGATGTGCAGCTCCCATTTATTATGTGGCTTTAAAAATCTGATATCTAAAATGAGGAGGAAAAGTCCACTTTCAAGAAACCACACCTATTGGTTTAATTGGTCTGGCTACACATGGAAGTTACCTCAAATTCAAATTTAGAACTGCCAAAATTAGTCCTCTGTTTCTGCCAAAAGTTGTCTGGCTTGATTATCAGGGCGACATGGATGCAACAGGGAAAGGACTCCTGCAGTATCTTCAGAAGAGGCTTAATGGAGTCCCACTTGGACCCACGCATGTCCACGATCACCGTGAATCCTCGCTTGCAGACTTCTTCACTGGAGAGAAAGAAAAAATAGGTTTAAGCCACGCGACCCTTTCTCTGAGTCCCACCGGGTGAGGCTGACTCCTGTCTGTGGGGCTCCGTACGGTCAGGTGGGCTGGTGGGGAGGGAATTTCTCGTCCTTTGTGTATTAAGTGATCGCACCCATTGTCTAGTAACTATCACAGCAAAGGTCCCTGGTGAGCACCAGTGGGGACAGACCCCTGACAGGTGCACAGAGCCCAGGTGGGGAAGGTCACAGATCAAAGAACAGCAGTCGCAAGAGCCTCCCAGGTACGGAAACCACCCATCCCAGTGCACTGGAACTTTCCAATGTCCCATTTTGTCCCCTTTCACTGGCTCAGGCCTCTGAGCTATCTCGGAGGTTCCCTGAGGGTCCTTGGCGCCCTTCTGGTGGGGTTTTGGGGGTAAACACATTTTCATGGTGATACTGAGACTTATTTGTCTTTTTCACCGGGTTGCAGCAGTGACACTACCAGCCCTCAGCACTCCCCTCCGCATTCTGGCAAGTTTAAACAAACAAAAAAGCCAGTTGCTCATAATTATCAGTTCTATTAAATCTCAACCCCTGGGTACATGGGAAATATATGTAATGCACTTCTGTCATAAAGAAAATCCAGAGTTAAACCGCCCTTGAAGATAGGTTACAAATCCTCGGTCACACTCGGTGAGAACTCCGGCGTTCATGCGGAAGCTCTCCAGAGACTTCGGAGCAGGCTCACCCTTGCGGAAGGGCCGTCATCCTAGCTGTCTTGTGGTGGACACACGCAGTCCGTGCAGGCGGCTGATCCCGGTCAGACATGAGCCAGATCGTGACCGCCGCCGAGCTCACCTGGAATCACACCTACGACCCCAACTGCGCGGTGACTAACTTGGGTTTTCACCCAACGTGAACATACGGGCCTACAGGAAAGACACCTGACATTTCCCTGTCTCGGGTAATCACCTGAGAAACCAGTAACCGTTTACAGTTATAAATTCATACAGTTACAGTTCATAAATTAAAACTCAAGAGAACTAATCGCTACCATTTACGTGAAGTTAAAAAGCGAAAATAAATTAAGTCAAAACTAAAACCAATTTCTGGGCTGCCTGGGTGGCTCAGTCGGCTGGGCGTCCGACTCTTGATACTGGCTCAGGTCATGATCCCAGGGTCGTGGGATCGAGCCCCGAGTCGGGCTCCATGCTGAGCGTGGAGCCTGCTTCACACTCTCTCTCTCCCTCTGCCCCTCTCCCCTGCTTGCGCTCTCTCTCAAACACACAAACAAAAAAACCAGTTTCATGTTCTACTGCAGAAGTTCATCCTCTACCTTCCCCTCCCCCTCCCCACATGAACGCGTGCGCGCAGACACCATTCTTTTCCTTATCTTGATGCATCAGAGTAGCCGTTGTTCCCAATTTCACAGATGCAAAGTTCCTGTCACAGCTACATCCATGTAACAGGCGTGTCACAAAACATTCCCAACAGTCTGTGGAGACAGACCCTGCGTGGGTGGTGGCACAGGCCCCAGAAACATGGTGTGGAAATCCACCAAGAGATGACAAGGCTGATCAGTGGCCTAGCTTCTCACTCAGAGGTGGAAACTGCTAGGAATGCTTTGATGCACTTCTGTCTACAACTGCACGTGAATAAAAACTCCTAATGAGTTAACACTCGGCTCACACGACCCTCCTGGTATCATGTCTCCCTGTCTCAAGTAGGTCCCGGGCCACAAACTAGAGAACAGCACAGGCCTCCTTCACAAATCCCAGAAGCAAACGGGGCTTCCAGAAATGTCTCCCCAAATCTCCCAAGTCCCCGGGAGCATTCCGGACTTCTTCGGGCTCTGCCTGAGCAGAGGGAGCCTGCCCCAACGGGCCATCCCACCGCGGACGCTCTACCTGCAGCCACACAACAAAGGAGGGCGACTGTGCAGGGCAGCCGGGCCTTCGGGCCTCAGTGGGTGCTGTCTGCCGGGCTGCACTCGGGGCATCGGCCCTCACCACATCAGGGCCAGTTCTCCGGCAGCCTGTGCCTCTCCTCACAGAGCGCTACGCAGCGTGCACAGAAAACCGCACCCTCCACTTGAAAGGGGCTGAAAGGGAATCCGGAACAACTCCAGGCTCAACGACAGGAACAAGTCAGGGAACACCACAACCAGAAGGTACTTGAGCTGGCCCAGTTTACAAAAGGACTCACTATCCACCCTCCTCCACAATCAAACCAACCACCCAGTGGCTTTTCAAGTAATGAAAACAGCACGTGAACTGGGCTGGGAGGGCACATCCTTACAATCTGTCTCTTTACCCAGTTAAAAGCCAGTCCTTATTAAGAAAGCAGTGACTTGTGGAGCACCCGGATGGCTCAGTCAGTTGAACATCTGACTCTTGTTCTTGGCTCAGGTCATGATCTCACAGTTCCTGAGATCGGGCCCCGCATCGGACTCTACGTCTCCAGTGAAGAGCCTGCCTGGAATTCTCTCTCTCTCCCTCTCTCTCTGCCTCTCCCCGACTCATTCTCTCTTCTCTCTCAAAACAAACAAACATGGAGAGAAAAAAAAAAGGAAAAAAAGAAAGGAAGATTTGCAGGCTCCCAAACCCAGGTGTATTTATGAGCAGCTAACGAATGCGGGCAGCTGTGTACAAGGGAAGGGGTCCACGCGGCCCTTCCCGGAAGACAGCACTCGTGGGAAAGTGCGGCCGTCAACCAGTTATTTCAGCAGTTTCACCTAAGAGCCTCATTTTATCTGTGAGATGAGGCAATTTTAGATACAACTAAGGTCCCTTGTCAATGCTGGTCTCTGAAAGAGAGAAACGCTCTTCAGGTTCTAGACGAAGAAAGTAGCTTTTTATGTGAATGTTCATGAATGAATCAGTCAAAAGCCTTCAGTTACTTCACCAGTTACAAGAGAGTTGAGCTGATTTATCCACGGAGCCACTATAAATCATTCTAAAGAAGGTAAGACGATCTAGAACATAATTAGTTGCGTGTATTTCAAACAATAAGAGCAATAAACACCTAGAGATGTACCAAGACTGAGGTTATTCTCATCACTGTGTGGGAATCCCAATTATACCAGCAAGAATTTCTAGTGAGACTTGTTTCTCCTACACACAGTTAATGGAAAATTTCCTTGCAAATTAATTCCATGAAATTTACTCTATTACTTCAATTGCTTTAAAAAAAAAAAGGGGGGGGGGAGGAAGGGCAGAGAAGGTGACCCAAGTAATCCTCAAACTCCTCAGCACTGCTCAGCTCACTTCGTGTTGATCTTCGAGGGCCACCTTTTAAGAGGCACGTGCAGAAGAAAAACAAGATAACCCAGCTCTAGAGCACACATCCAAACGAAAAATAAAGGAAGGAAAACGGAAGAGCGTGTAGAGATGATGGAGATTATCGGACTGTTTCTGAGGTAGCGACCCTGTGTCAGGCGTTGCCCTGGGCACGGACGTTAAGTATCCTCAGTCATTACTCACAGTGATCCCATGTTACTACCACATTCTGTACATCAGAAAACTGATGAAAGTAATGTGCTTGGGACACGTCACAGCTGGTCCGACTCTGCTGCCCGTGCTGTTTGGATGGCACGCTTCTCCACATCCGGGAATGCAGGGCCCTGAGACTGTCCAGCTTGAGGGACAGCAAAAGGTAGCTACCTTCACATCCCAGAAACCACCAGGAGTAGCGGACAGGTAAAAGAAGTCTCACGACTCCCAGAATGATTCACGCCACTCTGAAACTATAGCAACAAATAATCAGAGTTAAACGCAAGCAAACCCACCAGTGGAAAAAATCTGCACACCGTTAGTCTGAGGATGGTTTCATGGACCCTCCTGTTTGGCTAAACCAGAACAATGTTCCTGCTACCCAACACTCCAGGGAGACAGAGCAGCTCATGTCTGGTCCGGGTAGGGGCACAGAGGACTCATTTTTTTGTCCCCTTTCTCTATCTGGACCCCTGTGAAATTTGCCCACTATCACTTGAAAAATGGGTCATTTACACGTTAATCCCACTCATCTCATCATTAACCAAGTCAGGCAAAGGATGTTTCCTGTCACTGGGAATCGTAAATACAAAAGCAAACCCAGGCAATGAAACAAAGTGACTGTGCTCAACAGCAGAAGGTTCACCCTTCAATACGCTTCAGTATCTGTAAGTGAAATGACAGGATTCTTGGGAGTTTTTTATAAAATATTCTGGGGGGGAGGGTCAGAGAAAAACAAGACTGACAAAATCTGATCATCACTGAAGCTGGAGCTCGCTACACTATTCTCGCTACTTTTGTATATGCTCACAATTTTCCACGACCAAGTTTGGTAGGTTTAGGTGGGTCATGCAGATGATCCAAAATACACGTGGATCAATTTTTTTGTGTTTTTACAATGTCAGTGAAATAAAACCAATTTTAATATTTACAATCGACACAGATTTTAAAACCAGATAGCAAGTTGCCAAAGTTACACACAGCCATTCCATTATGTTAATGTTTTCAAAACTAAGCTGGATATATGCCAAATTCAGCTTTCTTATTATACTATGTGATGAGTATCACTTTGGTTGGCAGAGATTTATTTTTTACACCGTCCTCTGTATTTCTGTTTCTTCTTCCACCATGAGTCCAGTACCGAGCACACAGAAGAACTCCGTAAACGGTGCTCGTCAACTGTAAGTGCTATTTATAAATGATAGCGAGTAGACCAAAACTTCTAAACCCCTTTCTAACTCACGGTGTCAACAGTTCAACAGCCCAAGAAAATACCAGAGTAGGAGGAAAGAGTGAGCTCTTCCATACATCACTTTGTCCTTGATGATGCAAAGCGACTGCTGTCTCATAAAGGACGCCCAAACAGGAAAACCCACCAACTTCCTCAGCAGGCCAGACCGTCAACAGCAAAAGCTGACTTTCCTCAGCCACAGCAAGGATGGGTTACAAATGGGCACTGCTGTCTTCCTTTGTTGGTGTCAACCTAAATAGGCCAGGAGTGTCCCAACCCACGTGCTGTGGCAGATCTATGACAGTCACCTCCACCTCTGAGAACCCATTAACGCTGCTACTGACCAGCTCTCATCATTCTCTTGCATAACACGTTCATTAACGTGACTGTCTACTGTAGCCTATATAATGACCGAGTTCTCCTCCACACGTCCTCGTTTGGCCTCCTCGTATTCCAGCACGTTGATTATGCCCCTTTTAGCACATGCCTTTCCTTTTCCTCACAGGGAAACACCCCTCCAACCCAAACACACACAATCTCTTTTCTGCAGACATGCCTAAATCCCTGGACTATATCACAGCGGTATTCTTTTTCCAAAAAAAATCACCTGGAAAACACAGCTTTGCCTGTTCTTAGTGTTCTCCAGAATCCACACTAAACCACCCTATCACTAATGGGCTCTCCAACTGAATGGGGATTCCCAAACGTGGCATATTACCTGGTAAAGATTTTTAAATCCCCACCAAACATCATGCCACAAAATCAAGAGAATACTTTTAAGAAACTGAAGCTCACGGGTACCTGGGCAGCTCAGTCAGTTAAGCATCTGGCTCTGGATTTCGGCTCAGGTCATGATCTCACAGTTCATGAGTTCGAGCCCCGCATCAGGCTCCATGCTGATAGCGTGGATCCTGCGTGGGATTCTCTTTCTCCCTGCCCCTCCTCCGTTCACACGCACTCACTCTCTCCCTCTCTCAAAATAAATAAACTTCGAAAAAAGAAAAAAAAAAAAAAAAAAAAGCCCTGAAGCTGAGCCTGAAGACAAACACATTTTTAGAAACAGCATTCCATTTCTGGTCTTACAGCGCGCTGCGTGCTGGTACCAGATTCACCAATGACCGTCCACCTCCAGCACCACATCCTAATCCCAGCCTCGTGGGCATCCCAACTCCATCACCTCCACACGAAGCTCTTCAAGCAAGACACATGCTTCTCATCTCCACACCCAGAAGTGCTGTATACAGGACAGAATGGTCAAAAAATGGAAGTAAGGAGCAAGATCAAGGGGCGCCTAGGTGGCCCAGTCAGCTGAGCATCCAACCTCAGCTCAGGTCATGCATCGTCTCACAGCTCGTGAGTTCAAGCCCCACACGGGGCTCATTGCTGTCAGTGCAGAGCCCGCTTCAGATCCTCTGTCCCCCTCTCTCTTTGCCCGTGCTCTCTCTCAAAAACAAATGTTAAAAAAAAAAAAACAAAAAAAACCAGAGTCTTTAAAATAAAAAGGGAGAAAGATCATGATTTTAGTTCTATACTGTTTCATCTGCTTGGAATTCAAGTCACATGTCTTGGGACGGTGGCAACACTGAGTAACCACGAACCACACGGAACTTACCTAGGGATACAGGCTAGATACGAAATCAGTCTCCTGAGGTCCTCCTGTCGTATTCTATCATGATTGCTGCGGGCTGGAAACGTTAAAATGGGACCTCCACGTTTATCTCTGCCACCTGAAAAACAAACATTTGGAGCACACTTAGACAGAAACAGAGAGGACAGGACTCTTCATGCCACCGGAGGTCCATCGTCGTCACCGAACCACTCATGCAACGCTGTCTCTCCACCAACTGCATGGCCAGGAAGGACAGAGCAAAAGGCAAGAGCCCTTGCTTTGGCGGAGACGTGGATGGGCTACTTCATCCGCTCCCGGGATTCTGAAGAAGAACATGTCTGAATGCGGCCTGTCACCTGGGAAGCCATCACAGAAGTCTTTGTCTTCCTGCGTGCTTCCTGCTTTCTTTAACTTTACGTCTGCAGGGAACACATTTCCACACATATGTGCTTCATTCACCTTAAACCAGCGCCTCCCCACACCTCACCTCTTGTTCTCCTCCAAGCTGCCCCCATCCTGCCCTCCCCAGCATGCTAAGCTCTCAACCAAACTGGGTTGTAGGTCTTGCAAGAAAGAGACAGAATGGTCTCCAAACATTATCCTGGATGATGACTTTCTATAATCTGGGATCTAGGGCATCTTCCCCGTTCAGGGCAGTACCTGACCCCAGCAGTCAAGCTTCACCAACCTCTCACACAAAGCCACACACACACACACACACACACACACACACACACACACACACACAC
>NW_026057577.1:141105822-141227980 GCF_023721935.1 Panthera uncia
CACACACACACACACACACACACACACACACACACACACACACACACACAGATTGATTGGCATTTGAGAATGTTACAACAGAACTAAGTTACCTTAAGGTGTTTAGAAAAATTATGTCACATACTAAGTACAAACCTCGGGTGACAGGCAGGTGTGGCCCTCATTAACACACTGAAAATCCTAATGAAGTCTGTTGGTATCACTCAACATTTTTGGTGAAATTTCTAGATATATTTTATTACTTCTCTCACTGTTTTCACAAATTACAACAGAGAAGGAAAATCTAGCCTTCCCAAGCAGATCCTTCCTTAGTTTTACAGCTCTGGTCATCTATCGGTCTTCAGAGGAATGGCAGTAAGATCTCAAAATTCAAGTCACAACATGAAACTCTTAATTATTTTCTCATCTTATTTACTTCATCAGCAGAGGTAAAATTAAAAAGCAAGCAAACAAACACTAACAACAGAAAGCCAGATTCTTTCTCTTTAGAAAAGCCAAAGAAGTGTTCAGCACAAGATGTTGGAATTTTAAAAACACATTTCACCAATTTGGGTACCATTTCCTAGAATGATTAATAGTGCCTCTCGACAATAATGAAACTCAATTCTGATTCTGAACACTTAAAATGATCCACATGTACTATTTGGTCATGCAATCCAGAAAAGTGTTGTTATTTACAAATCTAGTAATTCAAGTATTAAATGGGAACAATACTAAATCATAGCCACTGATACATGCTACATATGGATTCCAGTCCTTAACATACGGGCTCGGATTTCAACATCATGACGACCGCATTAAGAGGTTTTATCATTCCAGCTTTATAATTAAAGATACTAAGGCTTCAATAAGGATGGGGGGAGGGGTGCTGGCTGGCTCAGTCAGAAGTGCCCAGAACTCCTGGTCTAGGGGTCATGAGTTTGAGTCCCATATTTAGTGTAGAGATTACTTAAAATAAACAAGTGAAATTAAAAAAAAAAAAAAAAAAGACAAGGGGGCTATGCCATATGGTCACATCTGGGTACTTTGCCCTGACAAGAGCTTACAAAATTTTTCACACTAGTAGCTTTAATTCTCTCTAAAGTAGCAAAAATGTGCAGAAGGACAACTGTATGATGGTTCCTAAGCTTCTTTAGGAACAAAAGGTACTATTAAAAGTAAGAAGCAGTACTATTATAAATGCCAGAATGTCATCACCAAGTAACCTTCTGAAATATCAGACAGTATTTTTAGGGTAATACTAATGAGGGCCAATGGTATTTTGGGGGATTACCACTTATCCCCAGGATAAGACAGGCAACAACTTCAGTATTTTTTTTTCTTTTTTTTTGGTCTCCCAACATCTTTGATATTTTTCAAAAGAGAATCAATCTCCTTGGTCAAAAATACTGCAGATCCACATACAGAAATTTGAGTTCTTAAAAATGTACTAGGATATTTGGCTGAAAACATTCACCCCACTTTCGGTAAAGAGAATAGCATCTAACATCTTCCTGGACCAACATTCTGCACTTTTTAAATGCAAAACAATATTTGATTCAGCAGAGAGACTAGATGACCGTGACCCATGATCAACTCCTCCCTCTGGGTCATCGTATCTCACAAAGCAAGCAAGGCCATACGCGCCACCATGGGCGCCAAAAGTTGAACCCAAAACCGCCCATCAAAGACACTCATGTGGGAAAGTGCCATTCTGCTCACCGAGACGTAAATGCCAGGTGTGAGGAGTTCTGACCACCTCTGTTCTGCTTCACCTGTCATCCAGATTCCCCCCAAGCTGGCAGCACTAAGGAAGAGTCCCCTGAGACTCGCCAGCAAGCTCATCCCCCAACTAGGCTCTCACTTGTGTCCTAAAAAAAAACCTTATTTACACCCAAACTTGAACTTTAAGAGGAAAAAAAAATACTCACTTTATCTTTTTCCTTTTCCCATAACAGAGCTTCAGAAAACTCACCGGGATAGTTTTAAAACTTCAACAAAAGTCACTTATGAAGTAAAAACCACATATTCTCTATTTAAGTAATAATTGTTTTCACCTGCTAACCTCCCTGCATCGGGGTGCATCTTCCGATCTGTGGCGTGTCAGCGACAGGCAGATGTCAATCACCCATCTGCTGACCACACCCCCTCCCAAGAAGTTAAAAAAAAAAAAAAATCTTAGAACCCATGAAACACAGTATCAAAGAAGCACCATGAGCCTCTAACGGGCTTAAAATCATTGCCACATACGCCTGTTTGGATTATACTCCCCAAGATTTAACCTGGTGCCAGTGTCACAAATGCAGAAGATACACCACAAGAACACTGTCTGGGTTATGAAGCAGAATTACAACTTTAAAGTTCTTGTTCCTGAACTAGTAACAAGAATGATGCTCTAACTCAGCAAAGCTTCACTTACCGGATGTACGAGTGTGTATCTGACGTTGACCTGCAGCCTCAGGGACAGGCAGGTGGGACACGTCAGTCCTAGTTTATAGACGGGAAACGCAGTGCCTTAGTTTCTACAGGGAAAAGCAAAGGGCAGGAAATCCATTTCCTGCACGATTTCCTGCAGGTACCAATGTCCAGGATGTCTAAGAATGAATGGTTAACGGTCCCTGGATTGCTACATGTCTATAATCAAAAACGAACAGCTTGTTAAGGATTGCCTATCCAAATGCTGTGTTAATTTAAAAAAAAAAAAACACACAATAAGAAAGAAAAAGAAAGTATAGTTTTTGTTCCTAATGACACTGTTGTATGTTTAATTCCTACAAAAACTGTCCTTCCTCTCCCCGTTCTCCATTTTATTTCTGTAAGGCACCTCTCACCTTGTGGTAAGCTATGGGGTTTACACAGTCTTTTTGTTTGTCTGTGTCGCTGACTAAATGGAAGCTCTATGGAGGCAGGTGTTGTTTGTTCACTCACTGACATCAGTATATACTTTCAAGGCCGAGGAAGACACTGGAACAAAAAGTACACTCAATAAATCAGTACTTGCGGAATGAATGGATTCTACACGAAGTGAATTAAAAATACCTACTGTCGGATATCAGGAAGTTAAAAACAGATGTGCCTAATGAACATTCCTATAGAAACACAGATGCTAAGGTTCCTGTCCACATGGGAAAGAAGGCTGAGGAAGTCCGGCATTATAGCTTCAGTGTCTGTGTGACACTTCCTGAAACCCAGAGACACTTATTTTCTTGTCTAAAAGGTGACACTCCAGGGGACATGGGCTCTGGAGCAGCGTGGCCCAGAACGACCACAAAAGCAGCTGGATTCAGAGTTGCCTCTTCTTCTTTACATCAATTAGGAACTCACCTTTCATCCAGTTAGAATAAACTTCTCTTGTAAGGAAGGCATACTTACTTTGAGGAGTATCATGTAAATCTCAGTGAATCAACTATATTTCTCTCTGTATGGTCCTTATTTGAATTTCTGGATTACAGCCCCAGTGAAAAGGATTCTTTACACCCCCATCCCCCAAGGAGCAGGCTAACTCACAGCAGATCACGAAAAGCAGATTTTACAAAGGAAAGCTCTGAAAAGGCATGATTTGTGAGAAATTGTGGCTCCCATGAATTAAGTCTGCCATCAACTAACCAAACTCTGTCACGAGGGGTCCACTGCCCCCCACCTCGCTCTAGGAGCAGCCAAGGCCCACAGTGACTCCACAGCCCCCTACGTTCACATGCTTGCCTCCTGCAGCCAAGTCCTGACAACTAGGAACCGGTTTACAGAGTATTTCAAAGGAAGACTCTACAGGGACTCTGGATGCAGCACTTGGAAAGCCTCTGGCAATACCCAGCCCTCTGGTCTGTCATTATGGCTTCGGACTGTGCCAGATGCTAACGGAATACCCAAGATGGACGGGAGGTACCCCCTTCCCTTTCCAGAAAATGTAGAGCTCTGCAAAACTGAACCAAGAGGAACAGTGGTGAGTAGTCCAATAGGAACAGCAGACCTCTGGCCAATCAAATCCTACTCTCACTTGCAAAGGTGAATGATGTTCACCTTGCCATCCCCAGAACAATTTCTTCCAAAAAAACAACCCTAATGTCTATCAGCAGGCAACAGACTGAACCAAGTATGGTCAGACACACAACAACAGAGTTCATACAACTGTAAAAGGGTGTGGCACCTCTGTACTAAGTCTCTCTTCTCCAGACCACTGGTTCAGTGAAACAGCAAGCAGAAAAAATGGTGCATGGCTACATTACTACTTCCCTCCGGGAGGGGAGGGGAGAACAGATGGAGAGAAAGAAGTGCTCTTATTTTACAAGGGTAAGGAAAAAAAACAAAAACAAAAACTAAAGAAAACAAAAACAAAAACAGGTTTCCTCTGGTGGAGGGAAGGTACAGTAGAAAAGGCAGGGAGAGAAACATTTCTCTGTACTTTAACTTTTTTTAGATTTTAAGACTGGAATGATGTGCACATTGAAGCAAGACGGGGTGGTTGTTTTTTTAAGCTTTAAAAATGTAAAATGAAATGAAACAAATGATCTGGAGTTTCAAGTTGGCAGTAACTTGCCACACAGAGACAATCCCATATTCTACTGGCTTTCATGACACAGTAGCAGGACTGTATGTTCCCAGGGGTATATACCCTTAGGACAATAAAACAAGAACAGAAGTATCAAATTACATTCAGGGTCTCATAGTGTAGCAGTAACATCGGCATTACAATGTAAACACGCAATTATGTTGATGAGAGCAGGCACTGAGATTTTCACTATAAAGAAAAGGAGACACAAATGTAAAATCAAAGGGTTACATATGATACCTGTAACCCTAAATTTGGATTAGAAACTTTAGTATAAAGTCATGACATCTTTTCTTATTAAGAAAATATACATATACACACAATATATATACAAATATTGCCTGGATGTGTCCACGGGGGGAGCAGAGATAGTAACCCACTCAACCCCGAGATTATGACCCACACCAAAGTTGCACGTTCAACCAACAGAGCCACCTAGGTGCCCCAGAGAAGAGAAAAATTTAACTTCATAAGAGATGAAAAAAACTGTAATTGAAACACATCAAATATTAAAAATCACAGTTTTTTTTTTTATCAGTCTGAAATGACTAACGGTCATTTTACATTCGTCTGAAAACTGTAAGAATCAATCATTTTTCGTGCCTCTTGTATTAACTGTGTTCTCAGGGTAACCAAGAAACTGATGAAGGGACACTTCTCTTGTAGAATATCCAAACCGATAAAGAACAAAGGATGTGGGGTGCCTGGGTGGCTCTGTCAGTTAAGCACCCAACTCACAATTTTGGCTCAGGTCACAATCTTGTGGTCATAAGATTGTGCCCTGAGTCGGGCTCCACACTGAGTGTAGAGCCTGCTTAGGATTCTCTCTCTTCCTCTCCCTCGGCCCCTCCCCTGCTTATAGGTGCCCGAATGCTCGCTCGCTCCCTCTCTCTCTCTCAAAAAAAAAAAAAAAAAAAAAAAAAAAAAGGATGCAATTAGAATGTCACCATTTTGCGTTACATAATGAACTGTAATAAAATACCAGATTCTAAACCATGATCATCAATGAATGCTTAACATCAAAGAAAAAGAAACAGCCAACCCCCACCCCACCCTGCACCGTACACAAATACAACTCCCAGTAGGACTACCCACCACCACCCAGTAAGGATTCTTGATTTTTGCCTTCTTCCTGCAAAATCTAAGCTAGGTCTAATCAAGCCTCAAGACCCAGCTCCTAGTTTACAGGAAAGACAGGGGAAGGAGAACATAGTAACTGACCACCCACAGGTGCAACCAGCAAAAGCTACAATGTAGGGAACTCTACAGGAAAACACCGTTTCCTCACCTAATAATTAACACAGGGGATAAGATAAATACAAGGATAAGGAGTAAGAACCTATAGATTGAGAGAAACAGTCAGAAGAACCAATTGCAATGTATATCCTGTAAAACAAATTGTGAGACAAGCAAGGATATTTGAATATCGCCTGGCCTCTTTTTATATTAAAGAATTACTGCCCATTTTTTAAAGCCGTTAATCGTACTGAGGTTTTTTTTTAAAGGAATATAGATGAGTGACCCATGGATTCATGGAAACTCATTATACTATTCTCTCTCCTTTTGGATGCTGAAATGTTTTATGATAAAAAGGGGAAAAAAGTGTTCTTAACTCTGGTGGTGGTCAGTGAATTCTTTTGAGGTCCAAACCCCAATGGCATAGGAATCACATTAGTGGTTGAGTATACATATACATGGTATATATTATATATTAACATATACATTAAATAAAATGTTAAATATAAACTATAAAACACTTCTTTTATTGCCCCTACTTCTGACCTGAAGCATGAAATCAGGTTTGTCATCTAACCTCATTTAACACACCGTCTGCAGGAGCTGGTAAGTACTTTGCTGTCTTACGTACGTGCAGTGAGGGCTGCTTTTTACAGTAGCTGGCGAGGAGACTGAGGATCAGAAATATTCAAGTTCAAAGAATCCCTACTGGGTTTTTGGGTTTTGTTTGTTTGTTTTTCTTAGAGATTTTGACCTAATAAGTAACTCACAGAATCACTGATCTTTTGGCCTGCTTTTTCAAAGCCCTGGTTATTCCATTTAGATTTAATTTACTAAAAACTACTCATATGGAGAGCTTTTACAAATGCACCACAATAAATGTCCCCTAATACTTTTAAAAATAGGATCAGAGCAAGAAGTAGACTGGCAGTTGGGAGCCCAGCAGTAGAGGAAATGGGGACGGGTAGGGGCTCTTTCGGAGATAATCAAAGTGTTCCGGGATTAGACCATGGTGATGGTTTCACAACCCTGTGAATACCCTAAAATCCACCAAATCATATACATTTAAAGGACAGATTTTATGGTATGTGGATTATATCTCAATAAAACAGATTTTACTAAACAGGATTAGAGGTATAAATTTTTCAGGAGTTTACTCCTGCATTGTCAACCTTTCAGATAAAAAAAATCACCATGCAAAAGTAACAAATTTGTTTTTAAGTTAGTGCTTCTTTTCCATTTTTCCTTCCTAAGCAAAATAACAGCAAGCCTAAGAAAATCAGCAAATGATATCATGCTAACATAACTCGCCAATTCTGGTTATAAAGTAGGAAATACTCTACAATTGTGGTGGCACCCACCAATCATTTCCCTGACACAGCTGGTGACTACCATCTCTAATATTTTTAAAGTTCTGTACTAGCTTGCTACAGTGAACTTCCCTCCCCACTAAAAAGACCCAATTTTAATTAACCCTGAAGAATTTAAGGTTTGAGTAGTCAGGATAAACTCTGAAAGACAAATGACTTTATTCCTTCAATTAGTTTAAAGGGAAATAGTTTCAGCTTTGATAGTAACTTAGATAAAAACAACAACAACAACAACATCAAATGAGGGGTACCTAAGTGGCTTAGTCGGTTAAGCATCTGACTTTGATCTAGCTCAGGTCATGATCTCATCGTTTGTGGGATTGAGCCTCACAATGGGCTCTGCACTGATAGCGTGGAGCCTGTTTGGGATTCTCCTTCTCTCTCCCTCTCTCTCCCTCTCTCTCCACACCTGCCCCACCCCCTGCTTGTTCTCCATCTCTCAAAATAAATAAAGCCTTAAAAAAAAAGTAACATCAAATGAGATATTCTGTATTAAGAGCCTAATAAGGAATGAGTATAAATAAAAATCAGCAACCCTAGCCTCCCGTTCTTTACGTGCCTGTCTCCAGGAGCTTAACCAAAGAATCAAGCTCTCTCACCACAGATCAACTTTAAAAATAAAGAACTGAGGAACATGTGGAGCTGGCTTTGAGCCTTCTTACCGATGCCTCTATTATTTATAAGCAGAGGCTTCTCATTATATTAACTTTAAAATCCATCTGTAAGCTACAGAATCAGGAATTGACAAACTGCGGCATGGGTCCACATTATGCAGTTTGTCGGGAAATGATTAGGAAACAGCAAAGGGTACTTTAAAAACTTGGTGTATTATAAGCAAGGAGAGGTTTCTTTACTTTTGTTTTGTTTTCTCTTGTAGCATATATTTTCAACTAGCTAAAGCGTCTTTCTTTTCACAAACTTCTATCAACCTTCCAAATGCATTCTGAATTAGATTCACTTCAGCCAAATCATCAAAGAGTGTTTACGAGGTGCCAGGAAACACCACTGGCCATAAAGGTGTGATTAGTAACAGCACCACAGGGAGCTGCACCCTAAATATAGACCAGTCCCACATGCCAAAAGGACACACCTAACACATAATAGCAGCTGGCAGCGTTATACATTTAAAATAAAATGTGTTCAAAAGGAGACTCAGATCAGCGTATCTTGCCTGTTTGAGAAAGATAAAAAATTATCAGGGGAAACACATACAGGAAGACTGTCTAAAAGCACATGGCAATCCACACATTTACTTCCTGCTGTAACAGAGCAGAAAAATCTGAAAACCTTGGTTTTGCAACAAATGAACTTGTGTCAAAAAGGTCAAGTCCCCAATGGCTCTTCTGTTCGTGTAGGAGGGAGCCCCCAAAGAGACAGCCCAAAAAAGCCCTACAGCTGACTCCCTATGTGTGGAGGAAGTCAGATGCTCCAAAGCCTGAGAGACAGATCTAGACTGTCACCACAATGCAGGGGGCCAGGCACCCCCAACCCCAGCACAAGTATTACAGGTAAGTGGAGGACCAGGTTGGTAGAGATCACTGGGGCTTTGATGGTCCACAACATGGGCTCTAAGAACCCCAGGACTAGGGGACAAAAAAAAAAAAAAACAAAAAAAAACAAAAAAAACAAGGTAAGAATTCAGGACACATCCAAATAAGGTCATATTCCCATCACTTTCAGGGAGACGATGGACTTCTAAACAATCAGTTGTTTTACCTAACTGAATAAGTGAAAAACAACCAAATGTTTGCTGCTGAATGAAAGACACAAACATATTTTAATCACCAATGCTATTTGACTTATAGCGGGTGCCTACAAGCTAGAAGAAAATGCTCTTGGCACTAACTTCTCAGGACAATACTACAAGAACAAAGCAGTTAAAAATCCACTGGAACATCAGCACTTCCATGCATGTGGCAGGGGCGTTAGTTTAGGATTTCAGACTCTGATACTGTATCAGAAGCAGTCAAAAGGAACAGTAACACAGATCAGAAAGTTCAACTTTACCTGAAAGGTATGCAACTTTTTCCTTTAAAATTGGCAAAACATCCATAGCTTTCATTTCATCGTTTTTTCGAAACCCTGAAATACATAAGGAGAAAATCAAATTACTAGGTTGCTTGAGTGACATTTCATTTCTTACCCATTCTATCCTATCCAAATATAGCAGCTTTATTCACACCCATTAAATCAACTTTAGAAATATCATTTGAAAGGATCTGAATTCTATGAAGGAAAGACTCTGATCACAGAATTATCTTCTATTTTAATGGCAAATAACGATTTGCACACAGACCCGGAGGATCCCGTACCAAACAGGCTCCAGGTCATTTGTAGCAATAAAGATCTGGTCCCCAAAAAAACACAGGATATGAAACCAGTCCGGATGATTTCAAAAATCTTCACTTGAATCCTGTAGATTAATGTAAACATTGGCAAATAAAACAACAATATCACGTTTTAAACACTGCAGCTGGTGCACACTAAAGCCTGTAGGGGGAGCTCAAAGTCTCCTCCTATCAAAACCCACAGAGGTTAAAAATAAACAGTGGCAAGGAGAAGAGCAGGAATTATAAATAGCTGGGGACTGGCCACAGCTCCCTCTAGGCTCTATCCTTCCAGGCTTTCTGGGTCATGCCCCCCCCTGGAGGAATGTCACTGGCTACTGGGGTAAAATGGCCCAATGCCACCTGTAAACGCCCTCTTCTCTGTGTGAACCAACTCTCCCCATGCCCAATATTGCAGAAGGCAAGTGGAGATATCATGGAAAAGAAGCACACAGCAAGCAATTTAGGCCAAGCCAACATCCATCTGAGCAAAAGGAATTCATGCAGCCCAATGTGTCTGGCCCAGCTCACTAGGGCAAATGCCCAAATGGGAGTCTGGGGCAAAAATGTTCATTCCCATAATAATGCCTCAGGATAGTTCCCCTGGAGGTCTCTAACAGAGGAAATCTAGGTTCAGGATGCTGGCCATCCTCATCAAAACCAGTAGCTATCATTTCTGGCTGAGCAGTCTCTAGGAAAAATAAAAGACCACTGGCCCATCGCTATTTTCCTGCTTGTTTTTGCCACAATAGTACAAGGAACTCTCCAGAACGGCAGCTTGGTAACACAACACAAGATGCAGACCTGGGATGAGAGCAAGGGAAGCACTCGCTGAATGAACAGGGCCTCCACCGTGGCAGGTCTGAACAGCCCCTGTGGGACCAGCCCTGCCACAGAGGAAAGCTGTACAACTCAACCGTCTCAAGGCCCTGCAGGGTGCCCAAGAGCAGGAGACCCACCTGGAAAGAAAGGAATGGCACGGGGAGCATCTGACCGGGGCTTTTAGCCTGAGGACAGGGCCCAGGCTAAGCCACGTGGAGCTGCTAACACCGGAATCAGGACACAGGTCAGGGCAACCCCAGTAGCTGGGGAGAAGCTGCGGAAAGGAGCAGGGGAGCCCCAAGTTCTGGGTATCATTTTGGCCCAAATTTCTGGCTCTCCCCTGAGCCTTGCTTGTCCAGGGAAAGCTCTCGGCTGAAGATAAAGTATGTGACTGAGACTCAGGTCGCAGACCCCTGCAGAGGAGGTGGATTCGAAGCTTGAGTCCAGCCAAATTTGCAGCCTGACAACCCAAGCAAAACAGTATCAAAGTCAGCACTTTGGGCAAGAATAGAACAGAATCCAGCAGCTGCGATATATCATTCACAGAAGCAACGAATGGCTAAATTAATGGTGTAATTTGATTAAGTAAATCTCTCCTGCCCGTGGAATACTTGTATACTAAGAACCCAATTTAACAGGATTAAGCACGATACTGACAATCACCAGAGACTCTGCACAAAGACAGCAACAAACACATCGCGATGAGGACCCCAAGGTCCAGGAGACACAGCGGCGTTTCCGCTCTGGTCATGAAAAGGCTCAACACAGAACCCATGCCCCCACGTCATCAGGCCACTTTGCTTTCCAATATACCAGGCTCCGTGCTGGCAAACCACCAAGCTTTTTTGAAAACAGTGGCTATTTATAAACGGCAAAATAAGAGCCAAGAGTTCTGCAATTTCATCCTTAAGGTCCCTTCAAAGCTCTTGAATGGAGGCAATCTAGTCTCAGCAACTCACTGCTGTCATTGGGTAATTCACAGGACCCATCGACAAAGACAGATTACATCTCAAGTCCATCTGGCGTGGACGGAGACGTCAGTCGGGCAAACACAAAGAGCAATTAGGTGCCACAGTGGCTCTCCAGAAGACAAGTTTATAAATACCTATAGCAAGGCATAGTATGCAAAGTCCCGTTAGCAGCACAAAGTGCTATGGGCCCCGGACAAATGAGGAGGCAGCACATCCAAGGACAGAAACAGGAAGAAGCAGTAAGCCCCAGCTGTAGATCTCAATCTACAAGGATCTGAAAAGAAGATCCCCCTTCTATCGCTACCAGATAAGAAAACACGTGCTTTCCACCATTCCACTGCCTCTCCCCCAGCCCCACCCCCCGAAGCCCTGGCAGCAGAGCCCTCGGAGAGGGACCACGGCGACTGCTGTCCTGGATCCCCATGCTATGGGAACAGGAGCCCCACTTGAGGGTCCAGCCTCTCTCACACAACCCTCACCAAGCATCCTAACCCCAGTGCCGCACCTCACAGGAGAGCCGAGGAACTTACATAATTCCAAGGCGTTCTTAACAATTCCTGCCGACTCTGAAACAAGCTATTTATTACTACCCTTTATGGAGTGAATGATGGAAGTCAGAGCTGCTGCGTTCCAGGCCACCCCACAGAAGGACAGCATACTGACATGAAAACAAGGTGAACTGAACAAAACTTCACGACGCAGATCTCGATTTCCTACGACCCACTGGAAACCACAGACTCACTCCCGTGTTTTAGTTTCTAAAAACTAGTCTTATGCCTCTCAGTTTCTGAATCTCTGCCCTAAGTTAAGATTCACAGTCTTCAGTGGAAGAGGAAAGGCACTAGGAGCTAACCCGGTGCTGAAGTATGTTTACTACCATGGTGACAGACATGCACGTCCAAACATTCAGTACAACAGAAATTCTTCATGGTTTTACCACAATATTCTTGTTGAAGAGGTCACAGAAAAAGAGATGTTATCTCAAATTAGAAGTCAAATCAAAACTTCTAAAATAGAAAATTTTTAAAAAACAAATATAAAACTAACGACACAAAGAAATGGAGTTTGTAACTAGTATGGCATTCACCTAAGTGTCATCGTTAATCTTGTTGCCATTGTTTTTGTAATCTTTATTTATTTTTGAGAGAGAGAGAGAGAGAGAGAGAGAGTGAGTGAGTGAGTTGGGGGAGGGGCAGAGAGAGAGAGGGAGACACAGAATCCGAAATAGGCTCCAGGCTCTGAGTTGTCAGCACAAAGCCCGACAGGGGGCTCGAACTCACGAATGGTGAAATCACGACCTGAGCGGAAGTCGGACGCTTAACCGACTGAGCCACCCAGGCGCCCCATTTTTAAAAACACACCCAGTAGGCAAAAGGCTGAGGAAGCATGTACGCATACCATAAAGCCAGATTAAATATATCATGTAACTTTTCACAAGAAAGGAAGAACTCAGCCATGAAGTATCCCTTAGATCAAAAAGGCAGATTCTGTTCCATGCCCCGAAGAGCTATTTATGAAAACAGAGTATGCAACTATTAAAAAACAAAATTTCCAAATACATGGCTTCTGTGCTACGCCAGTGATTCTAGATTACGCTGCAGATACGACAACTCCTACTGTGTTCCTTCTTTGTACAGGAAAGGACCTAGCTGTGGCTTCCCAACTTTCGAATCAAGAGGATATGCTCCCTGACTATCCCTATAAGCTCATACTCTCCCTCCCGTGCTCATGGACAGGGAAAACAATGACAAATGCCACCTTGGAGGGATGCTTCTGAGGTCTCAGACCATATCTGTGTGTCACAGACCAGAAGTCAGCAGCAGTTTTACTTCTAAGTGCCACCAAGGGAGTTTGAAAATGCCACGAACAGGTGAAAGGGAGGGGGGCCACAGAGAGACTTTCGGTAAAATTTAGAAGAAAACCAGAGCAGTTTGACTGAATACCTCATGACATTGAAGAAAAAAAAAAAAAGCAGCTTGAAAAGTGATAAAGAGGTAAATAAGTGGCCAAAGTCAGGGGACATTTAGTTATATCCATCTCTTAAAATTACATACTTTTTAAATTACACACAGTCTATTTTAAAGAGTGCAGAAAGGGGTGCCTGGGTGGCTCAGTCGGTCGGGCGTCCACTTCGGCTCAGGTCATGATCTCACAGTTCGTGGGTTTGGGCCCTGCATTGGGCTCTGTGCTGACAGCTCGGAGCCCGGAGCCTGCTTTGGATTCTGTGTCTCCCCCTCCCTCTGCCCCTCTGACCAATACTCTGTCTCAAAAATAAATAAACATTATAAAAGGACGGAAGGGACGGAGGGAGGGCAGAAAGACAGAGTAGATTCTTGTTACAAATGAGTTTCCCTTTCTGAGACAAAAAGAAGCGAATGTGGATTTTAATCAACCGCTAGCCTCAGGAGACAGTGACCACAGCATAAGGATACAGTCAGTCAAGGCTCGTTTGTCGGTGCAGAGGCGGCTTCCCAGGGGAGCCCTACAAGGCATGCAACCAGCACTCTGCTGAACCAGGTCTTTCGGAATGTTCACATGATAACATCTGCCATTGCTCTAAGATCTTGATATTAATATTTGCTGAATGATACGGAGGAGAAAGGAGTGTGGGTTAAGAATCAGATGTTACTGTGTGTTAACACAAACATGCAGTCGGTGCTTGATAATTTTCTTTGCTCTTCCCCGGTTCAACACAAACAATGCCTTTTCTTAAAACAACTAAATTTGAGTATTTGGAGGGTCTAATACATTCACTTAAAAACATCTCAGGGCACCTGGCTGGCTCAGTTGGAAGAGCATGCAACTCTTGATCTTGGACTTGTAGGTCTGAGCCCCTCACTGGGTGTACACTTAACTTAAATATTTTTTGGAAGCGAAGAAGAATCTATCTCAACCCCAAGGTTCACGTGTTACTTGCCAAAATTGCTTCTGTCGTCACCTTTTAAATTGCTATTTGGTTCGGAGCCTGTCAATCTGGGGTGCATTTCAAACCCCTGTCCCACAACAATCGTATTGCATTATGTTACCCATAGAGAGGACACTTTTTCTCACTCTTCCTCTAAATCGGCCTGCTAGCTAGAGAACGGTTTTGTTTTGCTCCCTACTGTATACCAGATGCCCAAGACAGGACCTCGCACAGGGCAGGGTGGTCAACAGACGCCGGCTTGCCCGCTGGCTGAACGCACGAAGGAAGGAACGAATTCTTCAGCTTCTTGCCCTTGAGCCCCTCCTCAAGCACCCCAATGTGCCTCAGCCCCTTCTATTTTAGGTTTAGGAAACAGAAGCTCAGCGTTTGCAAAGAGCCACTCCTACAGTGTGTGTTATACTGGCAACAAGGAAAATTAACCTCTGTCCTGAGAGGAAATATTGTGCAAGTTAGCATTCGACGATGCAAAACCGTTTCGTTGAATCAATGGTCTGAAACTTCAACTGTCTACACCCCACTGGCCAAACCAATTTCTCATTTTTCACCCTGAGCAGGTGCTGTGCTGGTGGTGTTGACAAATGCCTCTTGGAGTGGATCACTGCCGACCACACACTCATGCGGTCCCTTCTCGAAGTCAAGTTTAAAAACCACCACCACCACCACCACCACCCCGAGTTCTCTTAAAAAGATTAAAAACAAAAACAACAACAACAAAAAAAAACCCGACATCATGAAAATGTTTTCACAAGGGGCAAAAAGGTTTTATACAGCACATTATCCCAACAGTACTTTTTATAGAAGAGTCAAAAAATTAAGACGAAATAAATCAAATGAGGTCAAAAACAAACCAACACTAAACTTTCTCAACTAAGGCACAGGGTGACTTTAAAAATCCCCTTTTTCTCCCAGGACTGCCGGCAGATACTAGTCATTTGGAATTTTATGTAATCTTCAAATGAAACCAGTCAGAAAATGTTTTGAGGTAAAAACAGCGTTAGAAGAAACCATGGCTATCTCTTGATCATCTGGGCTTGTTCTGAACGATCTGCCTCACCTCCTGCGCTGGGATTTGTCTCCAAAAGACAATCCACCAGACAAACTGTGCTCTTCGTCCATTTTCAAAGGTCTCATTTGCCCGTCAGCCATACTACTCTAGTATTCCATGGGGAGATCGAAAGTGGAAGCAACTGAAAAATAAAATCCTACACCTTCGGAAACACAGGTTGCAGCAGTAATAAAAAGCTGTCAACAAGGAAAGCAGCATTTGCAAACAACAACAAAAAGGAACACTGAAGAGTAAGCTGGAGGGCTACTATTACTACCGAGTCTTGCTGGTAATTACCTCATTTTACTCAGGAGTTGACTTAGGGGAAACGCGCGCGCGCGCGCGCCCCTGAACACAAAGAGCAGGATGAGCCGCCGCTGCGCCAACGGCGCCGCGCATGCGCAGAGGGAGGTGACGTCACCCTTTCCAGGCCGGCCGCAGTTCCGACTCCCTCACCTTTCTCTGCAGTGCCTGCAGGTTTAGTCACAGATCACAGGGAGCGGCGGTGCGTGGCGCGCAGTGTTTGCGCTATCAAGGGTTTTAGTTAGGCAAGCAATTACACGACTGTTGTGTAGGAAGGCAGCATTTTTAATTAGCCTAGATCCTCTGAAAATACTGAGGGGGAAAGATAGCAAGATTAGAGACCAAATGATACAAATGTCACTTTTACTAAGATATAAAAACATCAAGATATAACGTAAGGCTTATATTTTTATGTAAACGTGTATAATCCACAGATATGTTTATAAAACCCATGTAAAATGAATTAAGTACTTATATCAAGAATACGGGCATGTTCACAGACCCCCCCCCACACACAGGAATGCAGATGGGGTTTCATAGCGCAGTATTATAATTTTTACTCATAACCTTTATGGTTATAATAACTGTCAGATTGGCTAATTTATTCCTTCATATAATTTTAGAAGCAATAGCCTGTAACATCATACCTTTAAGGAAGAAAAAGTAGTATAAGTTTGATTGATTCAAGGAAGTTAAGGGCGTTTCAACTGAAAATAGCTCTGGCTTTTTAATGTCTTGAGCACAAAACACAGAGGTCAAACCAAAATCACCAAACACCATAACAAAAAATATTTTTTAAACTATTACATATATTTTAATGTAAATGAAATAATGAATTTTTAATATTTTATTATTTAATTATGCATTAGCTATGCATTAGAAATTTGTTTGTTTATTTATTTAATAGAACACACTTTATTCATAAGTAAGTTTGCATGAAATCAAAAGCAGGGGCAACCTCTTTTTGGAAAAGGGAATATAAGAAGGCAACATGTCATTTATTTTATATATATATTCTGTCTCAGTCTGTGGGTTGCTTTCATCTTTTCAGTCTCCTAATGGAGTCTTTTGATAAAGACGAGCTCTAAAAAAAGAATTTCCAAGTTCTTATTCTGTATGTTCAGTGCTTTCGTGTTCTGTTAAGAAACAGTTGCCTACTACAAGTTCATGTAGATATTTCCCTATGTTTTCTTCTAAAGATTTTTTTTCTTTTTTTTCTCAATTTCATTTTTTATTTTTTAAAATTTACATCCAAATTAGTTAGCGTATAGTGAAACAATGATTTCAGGAGTAGATTCCTTAATGTCCCTTACCCATTTAGCCCACCCCCCCTCCCACAACCCCACATTAGAAATTAATTTAAAAACAGAACAGACCCCAGGGGTGCCTGGGTGGTTCATTGGTTCAGCGTCCAATTCTTGATCTCAGTTCAAGTCACAATCTCTCAGTTCATGGGGTTGAGCCCCACATCGGGCTCTGTGCTGATAGCACAGAACCTGCTTGGGATTCTCTCTCTCCCTCTCTTTCTGCCCCTCCCTGGCTTGCTCACTCTCGCTTGCTCTCTCTCTCTCTCTCTCTCTCTCTCTCAAAAATAAATAAAAACAATAAGGACAGAACAGACTATGAAAGGGAATATTTCATAGTGAAATAGTAGTGTTATAAAAGGGGATTCTATGTTCTTACAATCTCATAAACCAGAAAGAACCAAGTGCCCAGATGTGCTGTTCATCTTTATCTCCCCAAGGACCAGCCAGGGCTAAACACAGGGAAACCTTATGCCTCATGTTTGCCTAATGCCAAAGCAAAGAACACATACATCTGTCTGTGCCTGTGCAGCAGACGCCTCTGGGGAAAGCTCCCACCCTGCACTCTGGGACTCCAATCACCCATCCTAAGCCACGTATATACACACATATATACATACTTATGTGCCTACTTGAGGTTCTGTGATGCTGACCTACCCCAAAGAAGATTCGCTTTACATAAAGCAGCAGCCTCTCAGGAAAGCTATTTAGAAACTTCGTTTATATCATACGAACCACAGAGACACAACTGATAAAATCTGATCACTGTTATCAAATGATTTGATTTCTATCAAATCATCCAAGATTGACTGCTACGAGAAACTACTGTTTAATCACTACAGCAAACATTTCTTACATGTTAGCACCTTTGCCCTCTACCAGAAGAAAAAAGAACAACACCCTTAATGCCTTCACATTTTTTTTTATGCAGATGAAAATCATTCTTGTAAAAAAAGGCTTTGCAAAAATAGAGCTATAATGTAATTCTACTTCTTTTCCTTTATGGACATATCTTTTTATTATTATAAGGAATAAAGGTGCCATTACAGAGACGTAATATAAATTAGCGATATTAAAACTTCGTTCAGCATCCACTGGTTTACCCTGTTTGGGGAGGAGCATGGGGGGACTTACCCATAGGCTGCAAGCCATCATCCCTTGTGGCACTCACTCAGTCTGACTGGGAAAGCAAGACGTGGGTGTCTGGTTCTGGGTGCGGACACTTGTTACGGAAAACCCAGGGCCAGAGGGGTCAGAATAGGAGACGCAGGATGTGTGGGGTGGAGACGGTTACGGTGGGTCTTGATGGCCATGCAAGAGACTCCCTTCACTGGCACACAAAGGTGTGAAGAAAACGGGGGCGCCTGCCTGCCTACGGTACAGCCATCTCCACCTGTGCTCACCACGGTCTCTGCAAATCTGCTCCCCACTGTGTAGGTCCCAGCATGATACCTGGCCCCACAAGCCACCTCTCCAACAGCCAAACCAGGAACCCGGGCTTCCCCCTGCACTCTTGTAGGCTCCATGCCAGGGGACCCCGTCTCCCTGCCCCACTGGCCGGCATCTCCCTCATGTAGACTACTCCCTTTGATCCATTCGGCTACTCTTCCCTAACGCACGCCTCATCATTCTACTTCCCTAAAATTCATCAATGGCTCCTCAGAGCCCTCAAAGTTCATGACCCGAGCCTGCTGACCTCTGCAGCCTCACTACCTCCCCACCCGTGACCCTCTCCCTCGTCTACTCCACGAGTTCTAACCACCTGCAGGTAACACACACCCCTGCTCACCACTGAGCTCCCACAAGGACTCAAGCCTCGCCTCCCTCCCCACACGCAAGCCCACACATTCTTCACCCTCCTGACGCCCCCTTGAAGGCTCAGACCTGACCCACCCCTTCTGCGAAGTCTCGCTGTGTCCCCACTGCTGGATCCGACCCCCCCCCCCATCCTGCATTCCCACTGCACTCCAACCACAGTGCTTAGTAACTACCTAAGAAACGCCTGCCCACGCCCTGCCCCCACCCCCATCAGAAGGCAAGCTCCTGAAGGGCAAGGAAAGGACTGCCTCTCACCTTCCAGCTGGGTTGTGGCTGCAGCAGTGCCCCAGCAACTGGAAGAGCCTCACGCCTAGTTAGCTCAACCCTGAGGTTCGAGATGCTTCACACCGTTGGCAATTTTCAGCGGCAGTATACAATTCGGAGTTCTGAGCAAAGTGGCCATCTCATCACACACAGCAACAGGTCTAAAGCAGTCAGCGTGCCGCCCACGCTCACGCCGAGGAAGCCAAGGTGACTGCACTTGCTTGTCTAACATATTCAGTGACTAGTACACAAAATTACATTTATGTATTCTTGGTCTATATTTTAAAGTAGGGAAACTTTTACTATGGGATATTTACAGTGTAATTAAAATGGTATTCTCTACCCTGGCCGTCAAAAATGTCACTAATTATAAAAAGCTTCTCTGGTGATTTGGGAAAAGGGCATTCAGTGGCTTTCGGTTCGACCTCCTCAACAACCAAAAGAATGCAGGCCTTCAGGGAAGCACAGGCCTCGGAGCCCTGCCTCTTTGGAGGGGTCCTGTCTTCACCCAAGAATTGCAAGTCACGCCAAATTACTTTCCTCATGAGATTTTATAAACAGAGTAGGCAGGAGGGAACCAGGAAACCAAATAACTGCCATACAACTCAAAATTAAACACCTTTCTTTCTGTATTGTTGTCTTCAGGCCCTCAGTACCAGAGGGCCAAGCAAGTTCAGCCTGAGGCAGCTTAACTGAATACTCACGTGGCAACGTCTTTTGCCAAATTACACACAAGTTAAGCCTCTGAAGTGTCATGTATCACAAATAGTAACATCCCAGAACACCTGCGTTGTGTCACTGACATCTTTCCTTGTTACTGACCATGAGCATGAAGGAAACAGAAAACACATCAAGCGGATACGCACAGGCAAACCTTTCTAGCTGGTCTATAAATTGAAGAAAAAGGGACAGAATCCCTATCAATGAATCAAGATTTGGGTTTCAAATCTGGTGTGTTTCAGCTTCTCTCCGTATCAATACCCCCCAACCCAGCCTTCCTTCTGTCCGCCCTGTGATGATAAGGCTCCGCCTGGGAATATTTCCTCCTGCCCAGATAGATAAGAAAGGATGGATCCACCGGGTAGGCGCTGAAACCACAATCCTCACCCAGGGCTCTTACTGCAGGCTCACCAGCAAGTGTTTATCAATCCCTTCTCCCTTCAAGACACTGCTTGATTAGTTTTCCAACCGTGGAGAAAAAGTAAACCACAGCTGAGTGTCTTAATAAGCTATCAGTTAACTTGACTGAGCATGGATTATATTCAAATAGAAATACTGTATTTAGGGACATTAAAGTCAACACACACATACACAAAATACCAAAGTATATTCGGCAAAGACATTGTATGTCCATTTCTCTTCAGTTAATTCACTTACCCTTATATTAATGTATTCCCCAAGGCAAATGCCACAAAGAAACAATTTTTAACCGAAGGACTGAAAAGTTATTTCCATTTGGTTTTAATTCCAACATAAACTCACTAGAGAGATAAATCTTTAATAACATCAAAGAATTTGGCAGAACTTTCTACCAGCCAGTCCTCTGATGAAGCTTAGAATTGTGTTTTTAACCCCTTGGCATTCACAGAGGACATATTTACACACAGTGTTCTCTTAAGTCCTAGAGATTTTCCTCCTAAATGGTTAAGTTCTGATTTTAAGAAGCTTATAATCTAAAACAAAATAAAACACACATTTATACGAACAGTAGCCTTAACGATGTGTGAACAACAAGAAAAGCCTGATGGACGAGCGGCACCCGGGTGGCTCGGTCACGCGAGTGTCCAACTCTTGATTTCAGCTCAGGTCATGATCTCATGATTTGTGAGATCGAGCCCCGTGTCGTGCTCTGCACTGATAGCACAAAGCCTGCTTGGGAGTCTCTCTCTCCTTCTATCTCTGCCCCTCCCCTCTGTGCACACATGTGTGCGCATTCTCTCTGAAAATAAATAAAACTTTAAAAAAGAGAGAGAGAGAAAAGCCTGTGGAGACGGACAAACATCTTGCAAACACACGTTACTGTTAGTTTGAAGAGAGAGGTAGATACTACTATTGAGATTAGACAAACCCACCTAAAAGGTTACTTTTGTTACTGAAATTTTGTATCAATCACTGGCACTAAAAACTAAGTCCTTGACATAAAAAAGGGTGTTCCGGGCCATTCTGAAAGGGTTAGAAACCCTTGCTATAGAGATTAAAACCGCAAAGCACAGGAGTGAATGATACAGATAACACGTTTGAAGACTGACACGGTGAGGTTTGAATCATTAGAAACCCACTGGACAGCTTACACACCACTGCTTTGCCCAAGTTGTCCATTTCCCTCCTCTGCTCTGACAACTGCTTCATCCGTCTACCAACGCATCAGAAATATATCCGAAATATACTGTGATACATCTGGTGCTTGAGGGCACAAATGGGACCGAGCTAAGTCGTGTCCCTAGAGGTCTACTGACCAACGAGGGACAGAGAGCCTGGAACAGTAGAAGAACCCTCTGGGAAGCAATTCTGTCACCACTAAGGACAACTCCAAACAAACAAAAAAACTGGCACTTTGTAACTAGTTTTCAGGCTGAATTTCCAGTACAACCTAAAGTTTGAGTTTTTCTTCCTGATCCTTCTATTTGCCGTAACAAAATATGGTGGCTCAACAAGTACGTTAGCCCTGAGGCCATGCTGCTGAGAACAGGGCCAGGCCAACTCTGGTCACAGACAATGTGACCCGGTTTTACAATTACACCATCTCAGACAACCTCAGCCTGTAGGACTCACAGGCTTTTAAGGCTCAAGTGCCTTCTTTTCCTCATGTTAATTCAGGTGTGGATGTCCTGACTTAACCCTCATTTCCAAGCATAGGGGGAAACAAACATTCTAGTGGAAAGGTCCCTACATTTACCTTCCTAGTGGATTCCTAGTAAGAAACTGAAGGAACTACCAAGGGCCGAGAAAAGGAATAGCCTCTGCTAATATAAAAAACGCAAAGTGAAAGTCATTTCCACTAACTGCCTCTCCTCCCACTTCAAATCCCCCCAGCGTGTAGGTACAAAAGAAGATTTCTTAAATCTCTGGTTTAAAATGTGTTCATTAAATCAAATAACTTAGATATACTGATGGGAAAACGGACGTTGACATAAAAATGGATTTAATGTGGATCAACTCCACTTGTATTTTTACACATATTCACTGATGAAGAGAAAAAGGTGCAAATTCACAAGGTGGAGGACAGGTCTGAGGGGCGGGTGTGAACCCTCATGCAAGGAGTGCAGGGCAGCCTGTCGGAAGGAAGGAAGGAAGTCACCGTCAGGCACCCAGCACATCTGAGGACAGTACCAGCCCCTGCTTAGTGGCAGCTCCCCCTCTCTCATTCACTGCAAATGGAGGCGGGAACTCAGAAAGCAGAAGCCAGCCCAGGCTCAATGTGTCCCAAGCGCTCCTGCAGGGCTGGGACCCTCACAGAAGGTGAGGAAGCCCCACCTGTGTGACATAACTGGTCACTCCCCCCCATCCACCCCCCCGGGACGGGGCTGAAGTGCAAGGGCGGAACCAGTGGCATCACTGGTGCTGTGGGCTGAGCCACAGGACCTCATCCCCCTGCTATGGGGTCCCCGGTAGACAACCTGCTGGACAGGGGGCGATCTCACCTCAAGGTTTTCCTCTTTGGACCTGGCCTGCAGGGCCCCCTCGGAGAGGGGTAAGCCCCACACACACATGCCTTGTAGGCTGGGGAATCCGCTTTTCCTTTTTCGGTCCCCGGACTGCTACGTTCCTGACAGACACACAAGTCAGTGGGTATTCCCAGGGCACGTGTTTTCCAAAGCAACTCGGTACAGAAACGCACATGGCGATGCCAGAAGGACACGTAGGCACCATAAGGTGAGCGGTCCTCGTCGCCCCACCCCCGCACCTGCAGGGCCTCCGCAGTACTCTGCACAGCGCCCGGAGTAAGTCTGCTGCCCAGGTGCTCAGGGCCCAGGACAGGATGGCACAGGGCCAGACACAAAGGGCACGGAGGGGAGTCCGCCCCCACGGGCACCGCATTTCATGGACGTCACCTGAAAGCGACAGAGCCACTACCGAAAACAAAACTGCCAAGGTACTAACGTGTCGCTACGGACCCAAGGCTGGAGCCCGGCTGCCTGGTCTGCCGACCCACGGCAGGACCCGGTGGATGCACACTCAGTCCCTCCGCGCCTTTGTTTCCTCATCTGCAAAATGGGATCCCGGTGACGCCACCTCACAGAACCCATGGACGGCGCCTAGAACACTATGAGGACCGTGGACATGTGGGGAGATCGCTTACTGTCACAGGTACACGTCTGGGCAGTGCTTTAAATCAGTGGATTTGGGGAAATTCTGCCCATCACTGCATTCCATAAGGAGATGCACCTTTACTCAAAAACCAAAAGAATAGGACTAAGAGGTCCGGTTATCGTCAAAAGTCACCAAAAGAAACCACTTATTTGTAAACGTCAACAGTCACAACAGATTAACCTTGGCAATTCCATCCTCGGGGACTGACTACGAACAACTGAAGTAACCGTAAGGGGATTCAAAAGTCAGAAGGCTCTTGGGTCTGAGAGCTGTGAGCTCACCCGGACCCCACCCGGACCGCCCCACCGCACCTGAGCATTCCCAGGGGCCTGCTAAGCCCGTTCCCACCTTTGGGAAGGGGCAAATCAGAATACAAATAGAAATGAAAACATTTGAGCCAAAAGAGTCACCTGAAGGGAACACCACTTTGTAAGGCATCACCTCCCCTGCTAAAATGGCAGCAACAAAAACTTTAACAACCCCAGAAGTGCTCCTCCTTTGTGACACCCCCTCACCTCATGCCCCTCCACAGTCAGAGACCTGTCCACCGGTGCAAGAATTCCTTTTCTTCCGCTTTGAAAGTGGGCAGGGGAAGGGATTACAGCAAGAGCTATGACCAGTGGCCATGCCAGCGGGGGCCTTGAGCTTGCTGCTGACCGCTGAAGCTGGCGGGGATAACAGGCGCCGCTGGCCCGTCTCCCCCACCTAGGCCCTCCACCTGCACCTGCCCTGCCTCCAGGAGGAGGTCGCTCCCTCTCCCTCCAGGGCTACTTGAGGCCTGAAGGCACAGACAGACCACACACGTTCCCCTCCACCTTCCACCTTTCTGCTCTTTTATATAGATGACTAAGAACAAACAGGAGTCTCCCATTCTGCCTCGAATTGTGGTAAACGGTGCAACAAACAGCCAGCTGCGCACACACAAAAACGCTGGCCTTTGTACAGACACTGTCCACGGCTGCCACACCCCCAGTCCATTCTGGTGAAGGCAGAACTCACTCAAGATTAAGGTTTCAAAGGGATGAGAAACCACTCTAAGTTTTCCTTCTCTGCTCCTTGCAGAAGCAAGCCCACGCGGACGCTGGCTGCACGACATCAGACGACTCCAAAGGTACCGCCTCAAAACCTCAAACCGGGAGGAGGACGGTGGGTGCTAGTATAGTAAATAACTTCTAAGAGCCCCGATGGCTTTAAATATTCAAGTATTCACTTTATGGTAAAGCAAAAAGGCTCCCGTATCACTTTTTCTAATTCTTTTAGCTATTAAAATGAAAGCCCGGGCAACACGGGCCCCGCTTAGAAGAGAATACGAGTCTGGTCTGCATGAAGGTATGCGTATTCTGTGTGGGTATTTGAAACCACCATCCCGTCTGCAAACCGGGACACCGCCAACACCTCACCTCTGCCCGATGATACCCACCTGCCAACATAACCCCCCTCACGGGCATTTAGGGTACCCATTCCCCTGCTTTTCTTTACAGCTTTGCCACTTATTCATCTACTGCTACACGAGATGTTGCTTCGTTTCCTTGTTTTGGGCTCATATGAATGCAGTCATACTAAATGCATTCTCTTCTGACTTGCCTTTGGTTTGCACGGCTAATCTACATTGATATGCACACTGAGCTTTATTTAACGCTCTGTTCTAGGGCCATACCACAAAGTTACTTATGCAATCTTCCTAATGGACACGGGCTTGGTCTCCCATGTGTGCTATTACAAATGATGCTGCCGTGAACAGCCCTGTCCATATGTCCCAGAACACGCTTCTGGAGTGTCTCTCCAGGCCTAGGGCAGAAACTGCTGGGTCAGAACTGACGTGCCTGTTCAAGTTTACAAGATGATGCCTAATTGTTTTCCCAAACGGGTGTATTTCACATCCTCTCTGAAGCCTGCACTGTCAGTGACCCTATGCGTTATTTTTAAGGATGCAACCATTTGGTACCTTCCACCAAAATGAGTTGAGGGGGAAAAAAAACCCAAAAGCAAGCATATAATGGGCAAGAAATAGTTTGGAATTAATTTGGGGTTCTACTCTCTCCGTGCTGATAGAACAATTAACTAGATTTTCACATTTCATCCTGAAAGTTTGAGACTGAAAGAACAGGACACCCCAGATGTTTCCCTTTCTATTTCTACCTCGACTGAATTCCTCTCACAGTTCCTCCTGTTTAGATCCCTTCGGAGTAACTGCCAAAGAGGAACTGCCGTGGAGACCCGCACAGAAACTCCGTCTCAGATTCCAAATGGCCTGTGTTCCAAAACTGGGTCAGGTCCACTGTTACCCGACGGCAGGACGGATTTTCCCCACAGAAGGCATGCTGCAGGTTGGTCTTAGGGTCTCAGGGGTTCCCACAAAAGCCTATTTAATACACAATGACCCACCTCTGCTGCTGGCATGGATTAGAGCAGAAACGGGGGTGGAGGGGGGCAGATAGCGCCAGGCAAGGGGGGAAAGATGGCCACCCCCTCACCTGCTGGGTCCTCCCTCCCCAGGCCCCTCCCGCAGCCTTCTTGTTAGACTGCACTGCCTGGACCAGTCAACCAGCCCCCTACTGCAGCCAGCAGCTCTGAGGCTTTGCTCTCAAGGCCTCTTCACATGCTTAAAAGTTACTGAGGACGCCAAAGAGCTTTCATGTATGTGGGTTCTTCCTGTCAGCTCTCCCATCCATGCGATATCTAGATGTCCAGTATGGATACTTACCACATTAAAAATTAAAACTGAGAACAATTAGAAGATGTCTTTTAAAAAACGCCACATGTTAGCATAAATAATTCTATTAAACTCTCTGTATTTTCAAAAAAAAAAAAAAAGAAGAAGGTGGCTGGTATTGTTTCACACTTTTGAGACTGGCTTTAAAAAAACCTGGCTTAATACAACATATCTAGATTCTCACATCTGCTCCTGCCTCCAATGTATTGTGACGCTGTATGCCATGCAGACCCCAGAAAACATCACTATACACTGTGGAAAGAATGAGAGTGGAAAGAAAAAAATCAAAGACTACAATTTGCCTATTGTGAAAACAGCTGTTACTCATAGATCCCCTGAAAAGTTCGTGGGAAGCCTAAGGGAACCCGAAACCCCACTTTGAGAACCACTGCCCTAAAGCAATGCTCTTGAAATGCTTTTGCTCAAGAATCCTATCGCCAGGGAATTTTACTACGTGCCCTCAATTATAAGTTACAAATGTACTTTATCGTACTAGCATGCTACATACCCACAAATAAATGTTTAAAGATAAGCCTTAAATAAGTATCTTTAAAAAGCTTTTGATATTTTCTTCCCACACTCAGGAGATCCCAGTGCACATCCCCGTTTGGCAAACACAGAGCCCTTGTGCTCCTTGGAATCAGCATTTCTTGTCTTCAGCAAAGTTCAACTGAATTACCCCTGGATGTGACAGGTTAGTCTACATCAGTGACTAAAAACAGTGCTGACATCGAGGGTGTTTCCTTGACCAAATGAATGACTACTCATCATTTCGGCACCAGGCTCCCCCAGGGAGGGAAAATGGTGGCAGTGTGCACAGCCAAACCCCAAGTTCGGGAGCCCTGAGGCTGCGGGCCAGTTCTCGTTGGGAGTCTGTCCAGGGCTCAGCTCCCACCCCCCCCCACCCCCCCTGAGAGCATGGCCCAAGCGGGCAAGGCCGCACCCCTGTCCGGGCGGCAGGACCCTCCCCTCTGCTCCCCTGGCAGTGTACTTCCTGCAGGGACCACGCCCTCTGGTTTGAGATAAAGCAAAACCCCACATTGGTTCATACAAGGGCAACCTAATCTAAGGAAGCAACATAGATGTACAAACGGCAATTTTAAGGAAATGTTCAAGGAATGGTTTCATCACGTCTCGGGCTCTCCTGCCATCTTCTCTTCTTTCTATGGGAGGTGGCCACAGAAACCACAGGGTTCCCGCTTGAAAGCTGTGCCCTACAACAGGCCCCCCGCGTCAAGAACAGATGGAGTCCCTCAGTGACGCAGGCAAGGCCACCTGAAGTTCAGCCCTTCATTGGATCCCTGACACCCTGGCACCCTTGCAGGCTAATGACGGGACCTCAGCAGGTACGACACAGCAAATACATTTAAGTCAACGAGGACAAGGTGCACGTGGGGCACGCAGTCTAGTGAGGTGGCCAGGCACGGGGTTATGCTGCGGCAGGACAGCGTGTGACAAAGGACTAGATGCAGAACGATCACGAATAGAAAAGGAATTAAATCTGTCAACAGACACGACGGGAAGGCAACTGAAAAGGTCTCCAAAGAGTCTTGCGTAAAAGATGCTTAATTTTTAATGAGACAAAAATTTTAAACAAAATAAAAAAATCACACGATACAGTAACAAAGTGACCTTTTCCTTTTCGTAAGCAAATATAACCAAGCCAAACTGATATTTTTATTTCGGCATCTTATTTTACAGGATCTGGTTAAAGATACCAAAAGCTAAGGAAGGCCATCTTTTAAAGGTCAGCTCTTACGGAATCACTTGCTAAGCTCTACTGTCGTCTCACAGGTTGGCCAAGCAGGGTCAGCTGCCTGGACCCCCACCCCTAGGACACCGGGGCTGCTGTGCTGTTCTCACCCCCTGGCCTCAAGTACTTGACCTCAGCTCACCCATTCCCCTGCCATCACCTCTTATTTCACCCAGAAAAGCAAGATTTAAAGATACGAACTCACTTTCCTTCCCTTCAGATTTTTGAGAAAAGATTCAGCTTTTTCACGAATCACCTCCCCCAACCCATGGCTTCTGTTGGCACTTGCCTGGTCTATTAATTAGGCCACCCCCACCCCTCCCATCTGCCCCCTGGCAGACAGAGTCAAGGCCCCAGCCAGCCTGTGCAGGGAGCTGCCACCTCCCGGGTGCTGCAAAGATTCCATGAGGGGACACATGTGAAGCACAAGGAACAGACTGGGCACCTCTGTTCACCACCACCCAGGCCTGAGCCTGCACCACCCAGAGAAAGAAAGGGAGGCCTTCTCCAACGGCCATTTCAGCCTGAGGTGCGGTAACGCTGCACGGTGGCCACAGAGAGGGAGAAAACAAGTGTGCACGGCAGGCGTGAGCATGGGCACAGGCTCCTGTCTGCCTCCCATCCACTCGATCTGCAAACTCTCCAAATAATGAGGCACTTTCAGAATCTAGGATTAAGGTGCAAGGATTTTAATTATACAGGAGCTGTGCTCTGTCGCCTTATGCGTAAGCCATCAATGCTGATCAAAATTAGTGCTCACACAGCTTAACAATAAGGTCCCCAAAGGCATGGGTCCCCCAAGTCAAGGAAATTCTGTAATTATCTAAATATTACAGGTACCACTGCACTCACATCACCCAGAGAGCCAGGCCCAAGGGTGCAAAGCTGTCTTGCTGCAATGACCCCTCAGGGGCCAGGGGCTCACGCACCCAGGCGCTCTGAATAACTGGCAAAAGAATCACCAAGGCCACCTGAGGAGAAAGAAGGTTCCAAACCGAATCTTTCATTCAAAGAAAAAAAAAAAATCACCGGGATTAAATGCCAAGTGCTCCCCTAGCCCACCTCAGTCTGTGCAGCAAGGCATCCCATAAGCCCCTGCCTGCAGTTTCCTGCTCTGCAGTCCTGGGTTGCAGAAGCTGGTGGCGGAATCTAATGAGCAAATATGCAGGGAAGCGTTTAACCCAGGGCTGAACAAATAAGGGCACAATCCACAGCAGCAATTACATAGCTGTAACTGCCCTAAATCAACAGGATGGTGTGATGACCACAGAGGAAGGACAACCAAAAGGCACAACACATGGTAGGATCCATTCAATTGAAAGGGACGTGCCTCTGCACACATGCAGCTGAACGCTGTAGTCTTCCTGCTCACTCCTCTCAAGTGCACAGGCTCAGGTGAGCTGCCGTCAGGACTCACGAGAAAACAGTGGAAGAGAGGGGGAAGCCTGAGCTCTGAGCATTTCACCCCTCTAATAAAGAGGCAAGTGGTTGCTAATAGCAACAGAGTATCTCTTCCGATTTTACATCTGTGCACACACACATGGCCTCCTCGGCTCTCTACAACATGGTACTCTGGTCATCTTTCTGCAGAAGAGTCCCCCACGCGATCCCAAAGCACAAAGGCACGCACACCTACAAGGTGAAGGGCAGCCTCTGCAGGAGGGCAAGGCACTGCAAGAGGAACGCAACTGAATTCCAAGTGCACAGTCGTTCTGAGCTGATAAAGCGTTGGCAGCCCAGAGGTAACCGTGTGAAGGCAGTGAAGGCAGTGACGGCATGCTGGCCACGTGGCCCACACTGAAAACGATTACATCATCCCCTTTGTGCAAAGCTCAACTGCGGGAGAAGCAGCGGCTCGCCAGTTTAAGCAACACACCGAGCTACGCTACAGAGGGCTGCAGTTTTGTTAAGGTGAAAATCATCCTTATTTCTCTTTTGTGTCAAAAATAAAACATGCCTCCAAAGACGACAAAATCAAGCAGCATGGATTCTCTAGCAAATTCACATTCATCATTTCCCTGTGCCTTCTCAAGCCTACTGCTTATCAGGTTAATTCCTAAAACCTGGGAAAAGGGGGGACAGGTCTTTTTATGAACTAGGTTAGAAAATCCCCAGATCATTCATTCTTACTCCAGATCTACTTCAGCTTTCCATTCCACGCAAGGTGGTGTATGTGCTGATTTACACCTGGGGTCCACGTTCTTTTCCACCAGAAGGTGGAACTGCTCTGGGAGGGTGGCAGGGAGCCAAGTCCTTAAAGTCCCTACCGGAGCCCTCAGGTAGGGCTTTCCCTGGGCCCAGATCCCTGCTCCGCTCACTGCAAATGACTCTATTGAACAGGCAAGGCAGGAGTCAGCTCAGAATGACGCTGTTACCAAGAATCCTGCTCACAAAACGTGTCCTGCAAACAAACACCCCTGCCCCTCACATGCCCATGAAACCTCACCCTCGGGCCGTGGCAACACAGGAGCTGTGAAGAGGGTCTGTCCAGCTGCCTGACTGGGACACATGCAAATTAAACTTACACAAAGGAACCAATGAAGCCTGAGCCACATGGACACATTCTCTATCAGCAATTCCTTCCCCTAAAGCCTGGAAGGTTCAGCTGTTTTTCAAGCCGAAGTAATGATGAGGGTGTCAGCCTCAGCCAGAGTGACAGGTGGCCTAGCCAAGGGCTGACTGTCTTCAGCTTCATAAGACCGGCATCTCCCACCCCAGTTTCAGGATGGCTCTAGAACCCAGAAACCAACCAAATCAGAAACTGTCAACCTTTCCAAGTCCACCGCACCGACAGGACTCCATTAATATTTCTCTTGTACATGTCCCATGCTTCCTTCAACAGAGAAGCCACACGCCCACCTCTGAGAAATAATGAATCAAGCCTGTTCTCTGTGGACCTCAAGCTTAGCAGTTCCAGGACTATCTACCTGTCTTTTCCCAATCTGTGAGCACCTCAGACCGGGAACCAGGTCTCACTCACCCAGGCCCACTGGTGTTGAACCAGAGGTTTGGCATTTTTTGAGGGGGTTCAGAATAGTGAGAAAGATCACCCCCTTTGGGCAGTCAGGCTTCGAATCAAACTTCAGAAGTTCCATCTCAAGTCAGCCAACTGCTTACAGCATCAGGGCTGTCTATCCAATAGGAGGAAGAATTTATATGCACAGTTGCTCTGAGTGTTAAAGAAAAAGGCTGCAAGCTTTGAGCACAATGCCCCCCAATAGTGTCCAAGAAACGTCAGCTCTGATGAGGCTTATTTGTTCCAAAACAGAGCCCAACAGAGCAGTTCCTGACCACAAAGGGAGATGGATAAGGGGGGTGGCCAGTGGCCCAGGCAACCATTCTGGACAGGGGCACTGCTAACAAGCAGCTCACCCCTCAGGGTGGTTGACCACAGACAGGGAGCAGCCCTCTTACTCCAGGCAGGACTTAGGACTCCTCTGTCCTCACCTAAGGTACTGGGTGAGAGGACACTGCCTGGGGCCCTGGCTCCAACATGTCTGTGCGTATTTAAACTGCACACTTAACATAAAATTACCATTCAAGTAATTAACAGTTCAAATCAATGTATTTTTCTTTCCTAATCTACTCAATGTCACTCTAAATTGGCATTGGATGTTAATTACTAAAATGCATTCAACACATATCAACAGTAACTGTTTTAACAATAGAGCACAACAGAGGATTTGTTACCTAATACCTAAGGTTTGACGTTCTATTTCTTTTTTTTTTTTTTTTTTTTGTGTTTTTGTTGAAAAAGGGGGTTTTTCTTTCTTTTGTGTTTGAAAGGCTATGACACAAATGCATGATTCCTTCAAAAGCTACTTGGATCATTTTTAACTTGGTGTGTCACCAGTTTCCAAGTCCATGATTCCCTGATACGCCATGAAGTACAAGACCCATTTTCATTTCCCACATTTATAGCTAAAAACAAAAGCAAAAAAGCAGTAGTCTTTTTTATTAATATGTCACAGATTTTAACTTGTGAACTTCATTGTCAAAATGTGCTCTCTCAGCATGAACTGTGAAGTCTTGAAACAAAATTAAGAGGTACTTTAATTTACATAATGGAAACTCTTATATTACAAATATAGACTGAATATATATGTGCATGTGTGTGTACGATAAGAAATCTACTATAAAATTCAGTGAATTTTCCAAAATAAGGTTCAAATGATCAAGATTTTCTTTGATATAACTTCAACTTCTGAGTTAACTGATACATAAGAATAGACTCCTTAAAAGACTTATTTTTTTTAATCATAAGATATGAAACAAAACTGTTCATGTAAGCGTGTGTATAGCTACATTTGAAAATATGCAAGTTGCACATTAAAATTTTTCAAACTTCAGACTGATCTTTGCAGTAATTCTGAGGTTTATATCCATACATCAAAACAACAGATTACAGTCGAAAAGTCCAAATCCCCAATCAGGATGGGAACAGTCCCATTCATGGTCTTGAACTTGGCTCAGGCCAAGGGAAGAAGGGGGAGGCACCCATGCACTCTAAGGACAGACATCAGGCCCATCTTTCCAGGGCTCCCTGGAGACACTGAGCCCAGCAGCACCCTGGTGCCAGCCCCTGGCCCTGCAGGCTGAGCTGCGGGGAGGGAGAGGGCAGCAGTGACCGCTCCTTCCAGTTTGGGCGGCTGCATTTGCAGGGAGAGGCTCTGGAGGGCAGCTGTACAAGGTCACCTGGAGCTTCACCAGTGTCCAAGAGCATTCCAAGAAAGAACGTCCCTGACGAACTTGAGAGACAGATAGACGCAGAGACAGGGAGACAAAGCACAAGAGAACAGCAGACAACAGAGGTGCCGCCCTTGTCCTTTCCCCTGTCCCCTCCCCCCACCTGGAAGGGCCAAAAGGAAGCAGGCAGGGGGATGGTGTTTGGTGACGAGAGGAGGTGCAAGTGGCGAGGAGGGGGGCTGAAGAATAAACAGACACCGCCCCTTCCCTGGGGCAGACCCACAACGGGGCGGGGCACAGACCTGAACTAGGGAAGAAAGGGCTCTGTGCTGGATAAGAGAGTAATGTTTGGGTTTAGGCTGGTCTGGTCCCTTAAGACCTAGAGCAAGACCATTCTAATACCCAGAAGAGAACTGACAGCTAAGGGGCCTGCGTAAGAAGTTACCAAGAGCTGGAGACAGGTGGGACAAAGCTAAGCCCATTCCCGGTCGTGACTTTCCACAGTCAGGCAGTTCAGTCAAGTAGTGATGTGACGTTACAGACAGTTGCTATTTTAAAGTACTGGCAAAAATATTAATTCCAGGAGCACATGAACCTCCCAGCCCTGAATGAAACTGCACCAGAGAATTCCCACCTCGTTTAACCTGCAGCAAATCGAGTTTTAAATTTAAGAGAAATGAGGAGTTGAAAAACTTTAATGTCACTGATCCTATAATTAAGTTATATTTTATTTTTCTATTTTTAAAAAGGCACTCTGTTCATTTTGGACTTTCACCTTCTGATTTAAATGGTTTCAAAGGGTACAGTGAAACAGTGTTTGTAACCTCTTATCAGATGAAAGAAACGTTTGAGAGGGGAAGTAAAATTTACAAGGGACTTAAGTAAATTAAAGGGCTGGAGAAGGAATGTTTTCTTGTTCTAGCATTAAGAGTTACTCTGCAGAACCATCAAGCAGTATTTAATACACACTCTATCCCCTAAGTACCTACAATCTTTTCCTGCTTCAAACAGATACCAAACACTTTTAATACTCAAAATAAACAGTTAATTCCACAGCATGCATCATTTAACAGGAATGGGAATCATTTGGCGAATGGGGCTTGAGGAAGGTCAACCCTGACCTGGCCGTGCCGACAACAAAACCACAGGCCACCAGTCATCCTGGCTTCTGAAGCACTGGGCCACCCTTCACCCTCTCGTTCTTCCCTGTGACTTCTGTGTGCACGAACAGACACAGCCTCACAACCAGTTGCCGGTGCAGAAAAGGGTCTGTTGCAAAGGCCATTGATCTGCACAGAGAAGCGCTTCCATGCCGAGGCATCGCCCATTCAAGGCAGTACAATTGTCACCAGCCTGGTCGGACATATACTACCATTAAGCAATGACAAGCACTGCTCTTAAGCAAACAAGATTTTTGTTAGCAGCTGCCTCCAAAATAATCCAAGCCTCTCTGTTCTTAATGCCGCTAGTGGGGAGGGGAGTGCAAGCACCGAAGCACGCCCTGAATGAGAAACTTTGTTGTCGTGGAGAAAGACTGAACCATCTGAAAGCTGCACACTGATCCTATCACACGCATTCGACAAGAATGTTCTAGTTGAAATAAGAAACTTCAGTGAAAGAAGGGCTCAGATTTCTGGGGTTGACTAATGTAGAAATCATGCCAGCATTTTCAACAGGTGCAAATGAGCTCTCACAATAACCTAGCTTAAATACCACGGACAAATGGATACACCGCACAAGGGCGAGTGGGTGTGAAAAGCTGATAATGGTAAAACACAGGGCACAGGGTTCCAGATGCTTTATCACAACAAATGCTATCTTTGCAATGACCTGAAAGGTTCACCAGCTTTCTCATCAGTCACATCTGAGTGTTTGCCGGAGAGAATTTTGTACATGTGGTCCTCAACGTGCACACCGAAATCCCCAACCTCATTCTCCCCATAAGAGCCAGACCCACGTCTGGTGCACCGCACCAGGCTCCACCAGGAACCCATCGCTCCCTAACTTGATGGCAAGGAGCAGAGTGCTCAGTTCCCCAGGCCACTGCCAAGGGTGCTGCTTCTTGCTTACACGGGCTTCAGTTGGAGACCAATGCGATCCCACTGGCCCATCAGAAGAACTTCAAATCTATTTCAATGATTACTGCTTATTTTCTCTAATATTCTTAATACTACGGTTCAGCAATATTATAGAGTAGGTCAACTTCTACGGCCCAGCCTTCCCAGGTTCGTGTACCGCCTAGCCACGAGTAACAATTCTACAGGAAAACACACTCAAGAATGTAGATAACTAACTCAGAAAAGTTGGAAAGTTGGCCGTAAGTTACTTGTAAGTATCCTACACACTACTGCGAAAACCCAACATCGCTGCTGCCTTGAGAGAAGTTTCAAGGAGGTAGTCCAGCCTTTTCTATGACTGTTCGCCCCATTTACGCAGACACAGCCGAACCATCAATCAGAAAGCCTGCATTTCTACCTTGAATGCTGTAAACTAAAAAAGGAAATAACAATTTCAAAGTACCTTTCTGAAAATGGCAATTTCAAATGAAAAGTAGGCTATATTTAAGGTAGGATGATCTCTCACTGAAAGGACAATGAACCCCTATGTTCTATCCAAAGACCTTAAAATTCTCCCACGTTTTGTTTTCTCACCTTTATCTAACAGAACAGAAGTACAGAATTCGAAATCGACCTCCCTCTGGTAGGCAGTGCCTGAGGCAGAGCCAGCCAGGCGGGTGGGCAGGACGAGTCACCCCTCCCTGAGAGGACCCCTCCCCGCAAGAGCCCCTGGAGCCCACGGCAGTGTTCGCAGTGTTCGTGTACCGCCACTTTGCTGGCTAGCATGTGAAAGCTCAGACCAGGCCTTTGCTATTTGTCTAGAAAATATTCTCTATTTGATAAAGTAAGAAGCTCTAGGATACTGGCATGCCTATACTGAAAACTGATCGCACAAGACAAAAACTAATGAAAAATGCACACAATTAAGGGGGAAAAACTGCCAGCAAACCAGTCAATAGGGTCTTTTAACGTACCTAATTATTGTCATGACAGGTTTTCTTATAAATGTATGAGAAGAAAAGCAAATGCTGGGGAAAGCACTAGTTTGGACTTCTACCCTCTTGCTAAAAACAATTTTTTTAAACCCAGAACACTACATCCATTAGAAGACATAATATTTTGTCATTAGCATCTCTATTTGAAGTGTATCTTTCCAAAAATTACTTTCTAATTCAAGGCACTCATAATAAAAGTGGTCATTATAGCAGGTACATGGCAAATTTAAGCCAGTATCACAGGCATAAAGAAAAATCAACCAAGGGCTCTGTAAGCTAAAAACAAAAGCAGTGGAGAGAAAGTTTGCTAGCGTTATGGAATATAATCATGAATCAAACTAAAATTTAACTTTTTAAAAAGCACCTCATTTCTAAGGTATGGGATGAACACTAAGGGAAGAGGGGTAAATAAATGAAAAGGGACAGCGAACAAATACACAAACACAAACACTACAGGAGACAGAAAAGGAAAGGGAAGCCTGAGGGAAAGAGCCGCGGTGTAGGGGTAGCTGGGCACACCTGCCAGGCTCCCCCTGGGCTCCTGGCCTGCGCAGAACAAGGCCCTCTCTGCCCCACACCTGCCCACTTGCTGGCCGAGGGGTTGGGGGGACTCCCAGGCTCGCTCACCACTGCACGGGTCTGTTCTGGAAGTCCCCTCTGCTGGAACTCACCGGCGAGGTGTTTCCAGGTTCACCTATCACTTATCTTCCCAGGACAGATGGATTTTATAGAGGGTGGGCATTGTGTTTCCTGTTTCTGGTTTATTCTCCAACAATGCAGAGTATGGTGGGGGAATTTAAGGACTGGTTGACTTGCAGCAATCATAGGATTAAGAAGGCCCACGTTATCATCTCTTCCTTGTAATGTTCACTTGTGAAAGAGTGCGAAGCAGAAACTTCTCTGTGCCCGACAGACAACACTTTATTTTCTCCTCGTGAGAATTCCTCAAGGGAAAAACTGCATCAACTTCAATAATATTTTTAATCACAAAAATTGAGCACACTTAAGACTTGCATCGGTTTGGTCTCTTTTGTGCTCCGTGTTACCCTTTACTCTATGTGCAGGTGAGCAGGTTGAGAAAAGACGAAGATTAGCGTATCTCGATTATAGACACAGATACACGTGCTCAGATTCGAAGGCCATGTTAACGTAATAGAGACAAGAGCTTCCTCCCAGTCGGCTGAAAGCACCGAGCAGAACGCAGAGCATGTGGTTAAGAGCACAGGACTAGGAGCACACTGCTTGGATTCCAAGTGTGGCTTTGGCACTTAGGAGCTGTGTGGCCTTGTTAAGTCACTTAACTTCTCTGTTTCTCAACTTCCATGTCTGTAAAACAGACAAGGTGGACGTCCACCTTGTCGTGCTGTAGTGAAGACAGAGCTAAGTCAAGAGTTCGCGTCAATGCCTGGCGCAGGGCAAGCACCCTGGTTACCCACCTCATCATTTTTCAGGTGCTGCTGAATACAACTTAGTGTAATTTTAGTAAAAATTATAGCACTCGAATGCATTGAACTGCTACAAAAAGCGTTCAAAGTCCCACGTTGGGCATGGAGAGGCTCTGCTACCAACATAAATGGCATATCCTAACAAGTAAAACTAGAAGCAAATACAATCACTCAAAGTGTCTGGGGCAACAGAGAGGAAACAAGAACGTAAAATAAGCAGATACGTGTTTTAGTTATAACTGCCTTGCCTTCTCCAAATGATGCTATTTAAAATGATGAAATAAAATGTGAAGAATGCTAAAATCAGAGTTCTAGAGCTGAAAATTTCTCTGGATCCACAATATAAAATTCAGCCTGTAATAGGAATAAAGTTTCAATGAAAGAAACCTTTAATTAAAAATTTTTTTTTATATCTCTACACCCAACATGGGGCTCGAACCCACAACCCTGACTGAGATTAAGAGTCGCAGGCTCCATGGACTGAGGCTGTCAGGCATCCTGGCTTAAAACCTTTTTAAAAGTACATAGTCTTAAAGTGGGGACCAAAAGCTGGTTCTGTCTGCTTCCTCTCAGCCTTGCTCCCAAGGCATCAGAGACAGGCCCAAAACTAGGCCAAAGTGAATATGAAAGAAAGCTACTTAGAAACTATTCTTCGAATAAACCCTCAACCTGTTTTGGCAACCTTCACCAAAAACAACCTGTGGGGAGGGGGTGGGGTCTTCATTCTCTTTCTAACACTGATAACAAAAAAAAAGAGAATCCACAGGCATTTTTGTTTCTTTCAACCTACTGAAATGCATTGCTGGTTTCCTAAAAATGCTATCACCATGACTTTAATCAGACACTCTAGGGATCCAAGAAACTACTCTTAAAAACTTGTTTCACACTTCATGAGAAAATAATGTAAATCTCAAACATTTATCATATTAGATTCCAAAATGGGTTTTGCCAACAGCTTTAATGGAGAAACCCCATCTTGATGGTGGAAAGAAAAAAGTAGGGAGAAAAATTCAAATTTAATATCCTTTCAAATTCAAACAAATCAGTAGATTTGCAGAATCTTATCAGATATTGGTAACTGGGGTTCTGTTTGCTAAACTTCAGTGAAAAGTTACTATTCTCTCTTGTCTGAAAGTCTACAAAGGAAGGGACATCCGACACGCGCACCCCCAGACCGCGAGCAGGCCGCCTCCCGCTGGCCACAAGCACACGGCACGTGGAGCCCCTGTTCGCAGCTGAAAGGGTTTTGGAAAATGTCTGGCTGCTTAACAGATGCTTGGCTTGGATTTCCTCCCAAATATGTTTTTAATGCTGATAATGCTTGAATGCAACTGTTCAGAGTGAGGGAAAGAGTGGCGAGAACGAAAATCTGTCCCGTAAAAAGGGGAGCAGGAGATAGCCTCACACTGACATGACAGCTCAGCTAAGGTTTACAGTGACTTTCGCATGAACACATCAGTCTTTCCCAATCTTCTTGCCAAAAAAGAACCCCTTCTTCTTCATTTTCCCCCACTGCAAAGCTCATGATTACAAAGTCTCCCAACTGAACTGCATTTAGTAGGTAATAACTGATCCCGTTTTTAGAAATCATGTATGTGTTAGGATAAACCAATGGAACCACACTGCATTCCTAAAGCAAATAAACTTCAAACTTCACTTGGTTTCTAAAGCCTTATTCCAGAAATCTGTATGATTCCTATTAACTGTTTTTATTGTTTTAAAACTTAATAGTCACAGACCAAACACAAAATCCTGAAAAACAGTAGAAATTTGGTTGCCAAAAAAGACAACAAGTTTAGGAAGGGATGGTGAAAGAGAGGAAAACCTTGGAATAACGGGCTACTCTTGGACAATTTACAATTAGGTGTGAATTACTTCAAAATTGAGAAAATATTCCTTCTGCTCCTATCACTCTCCCCTCTCCCCGAAAGCATCCTTCGTTTAAGGCAGGTCTCAAACTTCATGAAGCCTCTCCTAATGATCAGGAGGGAAAATGCTTTCCTTGCAAACCCTGTGCAGTTCCCTACTCAATCTTCGGTCTTTGTTGAACTGAATTTTGCACTCCCATTATGAATTTCGCAGTCATGCACTCCCATTAATAAATTTTGTACTCCCATTATGAATTTCACAGTTCCTGTATTATCCGCTCCACAAAACAGGAAGGCAGACAATGTTGGAAAGAATGTGGGGGGTTTTAGTTTGCTCAACCTGATCAGAATTCAGTTCTGCAGCTGGGTGGCCTTGGGCCTCAGATCCCCTCCTGTGGACCGGGGTGGGGCATCTGATGAGGTCAGTGAGGATTCAATGGGGAAGTCAATTCTCAATCCAGCACCCAGTGAACACAAGTCATTCACATGTTCATTCACTCCAGGAAGGACATCTCCACATCTCCAGGGATTTGGGGGATGGGGATGGGAAAGAACACTGCAGCTTCCGTGTTGCTGTACTTGCACAGATCTTTTCAGGAAAGAGACCAATGACCCCAAATTTTGGATGCAGAAAAGCTGTCACTGCAGACTGAATCACCGCATATAATTCTTATTCTGTACATTCCAACTAAGTACAGGAGGAAGAATAACCAGTTGCATATTGAAGGACACTCACAATCACCAGAAAGGCTGGGGGATGCGGGGACAGGCGGGGGGGGGGGGCAGGGTACGGAGCTGGGAAGAGGTCAGATCATTAACAAGAATACTACATTACAAAAATAACTGCTCGACTTTGAATCAAAAACAAACATATAAACATAGTATGTCAGAATGCCATTTGTAACGAGTGACCCTTGAACAACACAGAGGTTGGGGCACTGACTCCTACACAGTCGAAAATTCACGTACAACTTTTCACTCCCCCAAAACTTAACTACTGATAGCCTACTGTTGACTGGAAACTGAAAACATAAACAGGTGATTAACACATAGTTTGTATATGTATCGTATACTGTATTCTTACAATAAAGTAAGCTAGAGGAAAAAGGGTTATTAAGAAAATCATAAGGAACACAGAGTACATTTGCAGTACCGAAATGTATTTGTTAGAAAAAAATTGGCGTTTAAGTGAACCTGCACAGTTCAAACCCAGGTTGCTCAAAAGTTAACTGTATACTGGAACTATTCCTGGCAGTGTAACGTTCGAATTTTCCATATTTTTTTTTTTTACTCTACTGACCATACAAAATATCCGGAGCATAGCGCTCTCTGTCTCATCCAGGGCCAACATGTTCAGATGATGTATGACCTGGCACCATCCTATGTGAAAATACGGCCAACGACAGAGCGCTCTTATATCAGCATCACCATTTGGAGTTGATACCACGAGCTGGCATCTTTACTAGTCCTAGTGAGTGCCTGTTTTCATACCTACCTTCCACGAGGAGATGGAGGTTTTCAGGGCTAATTCACTTGCACAGGTGCCCATGCAAATCAGGGACTTGTCAACTCTACACAACACCACCGGAGACCAAGCAGGAAACACTCCTGTTGCATTCATTCCCAGGTACTTTTATTTATTTATTTTTTTTTTAACGTTTTTATTCATTTTTGAGACAGAGAGAGACAGAGAATGAATGGGGGAGGGTCAGAGAGAGGGAGACACAGAATCTGAAACAGGCTCCGGGCTCTGAGCTGTCAGCACAGGGGCCCGATGCGGGGCTCGAACTCACGGACCGTGAGATCATGACCTGAGCCGAAGTCGGCGCTCAACCGACTGAGCCACCCAGGCGCCCCATTCCCAGGTACTTTTAAAACTACACTGCAAGTGGGGCGCCTGGGTGGCTCAGCCGGTTAAGCGGCCGACTTCGGCTCAGGTCACGATCTCGAGGTCCGTGAGTTCGAGCCCCGCGTCGGGCTCTGTGCTGACGGCTCACAGCCCGGAGCCTGTTTCAGATTCTGTGTCTCCCTCTCTCTCTGTCCCTCCCCTGTTCGTGCTCTGTCTCTCTCTGTCTCAAAAATAAATAAACGTTTTAAAAAAAATTTTTTTTTAATTAAAAAAAAACTACACTGCAAGATTTTTTTTTAATTAAAAAGTTTTGAGTTTATTTATTTTGAGAGAGACAGAGAGAATGAGTGGGGGAGGGGCAGAGAGGTGGGGAGAGAGAGAATCCCAAGCAGGCTCCGTGCTGTCAGTGCAGTGTCCAACTCTTTCCCAGCTCAAACTCACAAACGATGAGATCATGACCTGAGCAGAAACCAAGAGTCGGACACTTAACTGACTGAGCCACCCAGGTGCCCCTACATTGCAAGATTTTAACTAAAGGACCACTCTATGAATTAAAAAAAAAAAAAGGAAGAAAGAAAGAAAGGCAGAAAAAGGCACATTGAACAGAAAGGATGAACACGGATTTCTCTCTCTACTACAGTCCTGAATTACACACACATGGGACATAAAGGAAAAAAACTCTCAAGCAGAGTTAAGAGCTAACACACCCACACACCTCTCCCTCCTGCACCATGAGGGGTTTGGGGTGACAGATGCCGACGCTGGGAATCGGGGGCACAGACATGGTACAACAGATCCTTGGCTTCGAGTTTACTTCCCACTGCATCATGCAATGGGGATGAGACGCTGTCACTGACATTACTATAAATGTTTTAAAGCAAAGAGCAAACTAATGAAACACTTTGAATCAGCATTTTTCACCACTTAATTACCTTCTTAAAGAAAAGTCTTTCTCAGGACACAGATAGTCAGCTCACACTGGCTGTATCCCTCCCAAAGCAGTTTCACAGTGCATTTTTCTAAGTTTTACTCCTACTAAAATCTACTACACACCCACTCTTGGAGGAAATCTGACCCAAACTCTACTTTCACAGATGTAAATATGCCTCTGGATCTGACTTCTTATGAACATTATGAGTAACTTTAAAATTCACCAAAAATAAAAAGGAAAACATCTTGTATAGCTGCTCCCGCATGGTCAGTTGATTATAGGCAGGCAGGACAGGGTTAGTCGCTATATTAACTACTTAAAAAAAATTTTTTTTAACATTTATTCATTTTTGAAAGGCAGAGAGAGACAGAGTGCAAAAGGGGGAGAGGCAGAGAGAGAGGGAGACACAGAAACAGAAACGGGCTCCAGGCTCCGAGCCGTCAGCACAGAGCCCGACGCGGGGCTCGAACTCACGGACCGCGAGATCATGACCTGAGCCGAAGTCGGCCGCTTAACCGACTGAGCCACCCAGGCGCCCCATACATTAACTACTTAAAGTAACATCTTTAAAAGCCATTTTGTCCAATGAATAAGAATAGCACTACTGCTAAGAAAGAAGCCAAATCGGTGGGCCCTAAATTCTACTTCAACTAGCAGCCACCTCTAAATTACAACTAGGCAACCAGGTTTTGGTTGGGCTTGTAACCAGTCTCCCTCTTCAGTGCCTGGCTACCAAGTCCTGACCAGGACTGCTGGCCAAGTAATTCTCTCTCAGTCAACGGGTCTCCTGAGAGGAGACAGAGTTGCTAAGCTGAGGCATCAGGCGTGTCAGGCACCGAGCGGGTGGGTGACTTCAGGGACCGTGCAGAGGGTTTTGTGTCTCCTGCTTCAGTGTGTCATGTTCACGTCCACCTGTGTGAAGACCACAACTGCGGACTCCAGCCAACAACTGCTGGTAGCAGCAGGTGCGTGCGCACCACGTCGGCCTGCCGCACTGACTCGGCTTCTCTGACGCTCGCAGCAACGTGCAGACCCTGCCCTACCAGCCACACGACAGCAGCACCGCGATGTCCCTGAACCTGGCACTGATTGAACCCCTGGTGTCAACAACCACATTAGTGCCAGAGGAAAATAGCTCCCAGATTCTATCAGAGGGAAAAATTCCTGTAATGCTGACAAGGAGGCAGGTAGGAGGACCCGTTCCTCTCCCAGATGTTTATAAAGATGCACCAAGTCACCACACTGTGCAAAAGCAGAGGGCCTAGAAAGTCTGTGAATATCTTTCACAAGTTATAAAAATAGGTTGTCTTACAGGAAATCTATAGAGAAAAAAGAGAAGCTTAGCAGATGCCTAGGAATGGAAAAAATGGGAAGTCTGGAGGGATGGGGGTTAAGGGGTATGGGTGTTTTCCTGGTGTTGCAGAGATTCTAAAATTCACTGCAGTGATGGTTGTACTACTCTGTGAAGGTCCTAAAAAGCCACTGAATCACACACTTTAAATGGGTGATTTTTACACTAGGTCAGTTATATTTCAATAAAGCTGACACACACACAAAAAAGTTGTTTGGAAATGTTTCAAAAACATTCTACATAAACTGATTATTAAAAATATTTATATGGAATAGAGACCGCTTTGAATAGAGGGGGTATGATTATCTTCCTTCTCTCCTAACAATGGAATACACAAGGTTTCGGTGTATTCCATAATTAAAATAGTGCTCATGTTTAACACCACTGTCAAATATTCCTCTGGGAAATCAGTGTATATGTTCTTCTAAGTCAATCCATTCCTGATCCCAGCAGTGCAGTCCAGTGTGCTGAAGAGAAAGAAAGAGGGCTACCGACATATTCATCAGCTTTGCTTGGGCAAACAGTTCACTATAAGACTAAGGCTTGAAGAATAAACACACAGATTTTATAATTAAGACAAAATTTTTTTTTCATAAAAGGTTTTATGTCATTGCATAAAAATGCAAGCACTTTAAGATTCTGAATGCATTTAAAGGAAGTATGTTGAGTCACCATTAAGTTTTTAGTTTGGGGGACATCTTTGATGCTCTGGGGCAAAAAAGCCGTGAAGGGGCTTGTGAAGGGCCAAACCACCATAATTCCCTATCATCTGGACTTTCATTCTGAGGACTCAATAGTTCAATAAAACTAGATTAGTCCCTCCCACAAATAAATCATTTGTTAAACAGGTCGTCCACCTAACCCACCAGGTCAGCTGGTTGAATCTACAGTTGTAAGTCTTAGGTTTCATCAAAAATGTACACTTTTTATCAGTGAAAGCCCAAAAAACTTACATCCCTACCCAAAAGCTTTTGACAACTTGCCAGTGGATTCATTCTACAAACACACGTTTATTGATTGGAATGAGTATAGATTAGTGCTAAATTTCATTCATGGTTTTCACATTTTGGCTTTGAAAGAAAAAGCTTTCATTTTTCTAGAAGATTTCCAGTTTACATAAATTAAACCACCTTTGCACCCAGCAGAACCATCACTGGCCAACATCCCACCTTTAAACTGTTGAAGCTATTAATATTTTATATAGTTCTTTACAGTTCTCAAAGCATTTTCCAAACCTAATTAGTTCACCCAATGACTAAACCCAGCCTGTAAGATAGATACATTTATTTTTTATACATTTATGGTCTACACAATAGAAACCAGGGACTCGAGGGTCAAAGATAAGTAATCACCATTTACTGGAGATAATACAGCCAGCAAGTCATAATCAAATCCAATTCTTCTGTGGTTTTTTGTTTCTTTTTTGCTATACTCAACCCAGAGCCTGATTTGTTTTTTGCGAGTTTTTTTAGGTCTATTTCTAGAACTTACGTTAGTTTTTATAAATGAATTAGATTGTATTATAAGAAGCTTAAAATATACTTTTAAAGTATCAAAAACTATCTGAAATGTTTTACAAGTAGCAAATTGCCCTTCCTAGGTTTCTCTTGTATTCTGGATATATTATGCAAGAATGGGTAATATTTTGTCTTGGTTTTTCAGAGACACCATTTTCCCCTTCGTTCTTTAACAGATCAGACTTGCCCCCAAAAGAACAAATGTCCTTAAAGTCTTCATTAATATGTTACTCAGATCAAATCTTCCAAATTATTGGAATATAATTTATGGTAAAGTAAAATCCCTTTTTTTTTAAATTTTTTTTTTAACGTTTATTTATTTTTGAGACAGAGAGAGACAGAGCATGAATGGGAGAGGGGCAGAGAGAGAGGGAGACACAGAATCGGGAGCAGGCTCCAGGCTCTGAGCCATCAGCCCAGAGCCCGACGCGGGGCTCGAACTCACGGACCGTGAGATCGTGACCTGAGCTGAAGTCGGACGCCTAACCGACTGAGCCACCCAGGCGCTCCTAAAATCCCTTTTTAAATATACTTTTTATTAAAACCATTTAATACTGTTAAAAACAGTACATTTTTAACCTAAACATTATCTTACCCACATTCTGTATCACATTCCTTGAAAATGATCTAGCTTCTTAGATTTGCTCAAAAAACTTTTTAAGTCATTTCAGATCTTTTTACAAATCAAGCACTTTTTAAAATGCCCCACACCTCTGCTAAATGACCTCATGTGGCAATTCCTATATTTCTCTTAAGAGAGTGACAGAACTGCTTCTATGAAACAGACCAAACACATTCTGCAGCATAACCTGCAACCATTCATCACAACGCTTCCCCTTTTACTCGTAGATACCTGTCGCAGTTAAGACAAGAAACAATTTTCACTATTTCCCTCCCCACAGAACACCAAACCATGATTCTCAAATATCGATTCTCTAAATACAGATCTCAGAACACTCTCCCTCCATTGCATTGTGGTGTAAACCTTCCTCCAGTCACAGCTTACGAAACGGGCTCACGGGGCCATCCGCCCCTGACGAGCATCAGGCTTTGCAGGAGAATCCCAGCAGTCATCACAGGACAGAAAGGGCCAACGTGCCGAGGCAACTAGCACCCTACCCACAGGGCGGCAAAGGTATGAGCACCCCCCAGCCACTGGTCTGGCCACTAGCCTCTAGGGTCACAGCTGCCTGGTCCCCGATGCATCGCCCAGCTCCTCCAAATGTCATCACAGAATTGTAGCTTTTTATCCTCTGCCATTCATTCCGCCTCTAAAACTACGGGTATTTCTCTTTGGCCTTGAAGTAGTCCATGGCATCACGTTGTCAGTACCTTCTTCGTACAGAAACCTTGTCACCGTTTTCAACGATAATGACAGATGGTAAATCTTTTAGGTGCGTGTGGTATAGAGGGGAAAAAATTAACCAGAAGCTTAAGAAGAAACAGAATAAATGGAACATTATGTCTACTATATTCAGGGACAAGAGAGGGAAGGAAAACTCTTCATACTAAAGGAAAAGCGGGGTCAGTTGCCTGCTTCCACAAGAACTCACTAAGCTGTCATTTCCAGTCGCTGAGGTCTTACCCACTGAATGCCATCAGACCACCATCGTAGCCAAGCCCCAGCCTTTCAAGGTGATTTTATCTCCCCTGCTCGGCCCGCGGTCCTGGAGCATCACTTAGTGCTCAGTTGCCTGCCCTTCCCCACCTGAGCTCAGCACTTCCCACCCATCAGCGCCCAAGCTAATCCCACCCGGGGTTGAGGCCTATTCAGTGGCTGCCTCCTACCACGGAGCATCCCTGCTGTAAGTGGGGTGGGTCCCCCACACGAGGTGATCTTCTGACATATGGAAAAATGTACTAGAAACCGCCAAGTTTTAAAAACTCTTTCAGCCTCTAAAGTTCCAATTTTGTGACTTTTTGCAATACACAGCATTAAGTCAACCAACACACATGTTGACAATATATTCCCGTTTTGTTTGTTTGTTTTTTACTGATTTAGTACGCTGTGTTTTAAAAGATTGTTGCCAGGGGCGCCTGGGTGGCTCAGTCGGTTGAGCGTCCGACTTCGGCTCAGGTCATGATCTCACGGTCTGTGAGTTCAAGTCCCGTGTTTGGTTCTGTGCCGACAGCTCGGAGCCTGGAGCCTGCTTCGAATTCTGTGTCTCCCTCTCTCTCTGCCCCTCCTCCGCTCATGCTCTGTCTCTCTCTGTCTCAAAAAAATAAACATTTAAAAAATGTTTTTAAATAAATAAATAAAAGATTGTTGCCAGTGGCTCAGTCTCTGAGAGCACCTCGCTTTCTACCCTGTGTTGCACAGTGAACAAGAGCATGTCCATCTAAACATTTAATAAGTGTTTCTTGTACATCCACGTCACGTGCCATGCTAGGCAATGACGACAGACAGTTCCTGCCTTCAGGGAGCAAAGAATGGACCTGTTCATGGAGCTAAGTATATTGCAAGAGCCCACAAAACTAAAACCATAAATGCAATCAAGTGTGAAGCTGGTGTTAACAGAAATTTAAGGAGACATAATGCAGAAGTGGGGGGGGGGGCAACAAGGTTGGTGCGGGGGAGCAGGAAATGCCTATCTGTACGGGGAGGGGGATAGGGAGAACATGTCCGCTAAAGCCAGAAACAAGTGAGCATGCCTCATTCAGGGGGCGGAGAGCAGCCTAGTATGGCAGAAACATGCAGTGGCAAACCCACACCCGCTCTGCCCTATCAGCCACGTGACCCTGACAACCACTCAGCGTCTGTCACCTTTGGCCTCTAGCACGACCAAATGAGAATCACAAGACCCACCTGAGCAGGACGGTCAGAAGGATCAGATGAGATAACTCAGGTAGTGCTTGTCACGGGAGCTGGTGGTTGCTGTCGCCACTGCGGTTATAATTAAGTCCTTATGTTCTCAACGAGACTGTTACACCCAGAAGACCAGAATCTTTACCCTAATGAACGTGTATATGGAGATTCTCCACAAGAGTTGCTTCCTCCCAATTCCTTCAATGACCTAAGACAGCATGAGAAAATACAGTAGTCCCCCACTCCTCCCCGGTGTCGACCACGGTCTGAAATCGGATGACCCTCCTCCTGACACGTTGCCAAAGGCTACATCACAACGTCTCCATCACTCACCTCACTGCATCTCCCCAGGCAGGCACTTCATCATCTCACAGCAAGGAGTACGGTACCGCAAGATATTTTGAGAGAGATCACATTCACGTACCTTGATTACGGTGTATTATTAGAACTGCCTTATTCTATTATTACTGTTCATCGTTTACTGTATCTAATTTATAAATTAAACTTTACCACAGGTGTGTATGTACAGGAAAAAAATATATATAGACTTCAGTCCTCTCCGTGGTTTCAAGTGCTAAAGGTCTTGGATTGGATTCCTCACAGATTAGGGGGGACTACTGTCACTAAGAAAAAGCTCAGTCACTGCGTTATGCCTCCATAAGACTCTCCAGAGGAATGCAAGTCCCCCCAAATCAGAAAGGATCCTATTATGAGTCTACAATAAAATGCATAACTTCCTATAACTTTGCATAATACAAGTTTTAAATAACTGATCATAACAATAACTGATCATGGCACATTTTGTTCTCGCATACTTTATGTTCTAACCACGTTATTAAACTCCTAAGAGCAGAGAATGAAGCTGGGAAATACCTCTCTCTCTCTCCTGCAGAAAGGACAGGAACCAGAGGCACCTAGAAAGAGACCCGTTCAGGAGAGCAAGGCGGCCTCAAGAATGGGCATAACAGACTTTCAACTTAACCCCAAGGAAAGGTTTCCCCCCACTTCACTTATAGCCTGGAGGGTCTACAAACAAAATGCATCTACCCTCTGGTTTGACAAAATCAAAACAGTGATTATGACTCATTAGTGCTCAACTGTGAAATCTATAAAAGTCAACTGAAAATAGCGAAAGTTCATTCATAAAATATAACCTTAACTCTTTCTGGAGTCAGACACCAGTAACAGCACTCCTTCCGATATACACTTTCTGGCACCCCCAGGTCATCAAAGGGTCCACCCCACAGATGGGGGAGTGGAAAGGGCAGGGGGCCATTACTGACAAATGGGCCTGTTCAGCACGTTCAATCCGAGTGTAACAGGATCATAAAGTGAGAGAGAGAGAACTATTGAAGCAAAGCATACATCTGCACCTCTGGACTGGTGAAATACCAAACAACAGTTACACACAAAAAACTATTCTTTGTTTTTCCCTTCTTTGTAACATCAACCACTAAATGCATGTAGTGGGAACTGGCAAGTAATTTGCAAATTTAATCCTCAAGCAACCTCAGGTGAAAGGTACTGATGTAGCTCATTTGTAGAATTAAGATATACATGAGCCTCAACTTACCACTTTATCTCTGAAAGAAGAAAAACAAAAACAGCCAAGCGATACTGGAAAAAGTATATTGCAAATTTCAGTGCTTTAGGGGCACCTGGGAGTCTCAGCCGGTTAAGTGTCCAACTTTGGCTCAGGTCATGATCTCACAGCTTGTGAGTTTGAGCCCCACATCGGGCTCTGTGCTGACAGCTCAAAGCCTGGAGCCTGCCTCTGATTCTGTGTCTCCCTCTCTCTCTGCCCCTCCTCCGCTCATGCGGGGTCTCTCTCTCTCAAAAATAAATAAACATTAAAAAAATTTTTTTGAAACCAAATTTCAGTGCTTTAATTATTATGGTAATAGGTGATTTTTCACCACACACGTTACAAATATTAGGATTCAGCAGCATATTAGAACATCAAGATAAGAAACTTTACCCTAGAGAAAGAATCATACCAAGAAATGACCAATTAAAATGGGCACGTGGGGAGATAAGGAAAAGACAGAGAAGGAAAATATAAGAAATAAAGAAAGAGATTCAAGAAAGACAACTGAGAAGTTCTGAGAAAGCTTACACGGATAGTAAACTGCTTATTTCACCCCTCTACAGTCCACCTGCCGTATCAGAGCAAAGTGCTGATCTGCACATTTAAACACATGGTTAACACCCTCCATGGAACCTCACCTCCATACTCCTTTGTTCTATTTTCTATTTGTAAATCTGTGGGGGCTTTTGAAATTGTTACAGTGTTTGGGGGGAGGGGGAACATTACTGGCATTCAGAGGACGAGGGCCAGGAATGCTGGACAGACCTCTCACGTGACAGCCCCCAACACACACACTCTTCATTAAACACCTTGCTGACTTTCCAAAGTTTGCCAGACATTCAAAGAATTCAAAATCCTGAGCTTAGAACCTAACTCCATTTTTTGTATAAACAGAAACAAATTTTTGGCACGGTTTTTATACACTACATTTTTCAGGAGAGAAACTATCTTGTAAATGGAGGAAATCTCTACTTTGGCTTGGAAATATACCAAGAACTGCTCACTTCAGAAAATCCCATCACCAGCAGCAATTTGGCTTGTGACATCTGAGTCAGCAGCACAACACGTTGGTAGCGGTCAGCCTCGTGGACATCCTGTCCGTGGAGATGCTAAGTAGGGGTGCTACACCTTCTAGAGTAGATCCAAGGCCTGGCCACAAGCACCAAGAGCACCTCTCTGTGTTTAGAAAAGGGGTTCGTGCCTCTTCTGCGGACCCTTCCTTCCCACAGCAAGACTGTCAGGGAAGGATGCTACCAGGCGATCCACAGATTTAGGAGCAGACCAGCACGTCCAGCCCCACTGTTCTGGTACAGTCATACTGAGGCATTGCATACTTAAACGTTCGTAAATTATGTGTCTTCCGTTTCTTCTTTGTTATTTAAAACACCGTTTTGATTTAAGTGGATGTTAATTACATTTTAGGATAGTACACACAGCATTAGACATTTTATCAACAGAGGAACAGCGGCTGGTGGAGTTAAGAGAACCTCTGCCGTAAAGACAAGAATCACCTGAATTCAGCCTTGAACACTGTCTTCCTAAACGAACACGGGAAAAATCTATCAAAAGTGGGCAGCATTGTATGGACTGTGCCAAGGTGGTCAAAAGTACATCACCCCCAAACCTAAATTAAACTCCTGCAACAGGTTCTAGAGATTGTCTACTGATGTTTTACAGTTTTAGTTTATTCAACACTGGTTGAGAAAAGGAGACGTGTTCTCGCAAGCCTTACAACAATACTGCGGGAAGGGGCTGACAGATGAGGGCCTGCAGGCCGAATCCAGCCGGTGGCCACTGCAGAGTCTCCCTGGAATGCAGCCACGCCCCTTCTCTGCAATTACTGCTTCCATGTTCCTTCCATCTGCAGGGCTGAGGAGCCACAGTGGAGACTGAGACCAACCCTGTGGGTCCACAAAGCCTAAAATGTTTACTATCTGGCCACTTATTGTTTTCTTCAAGTGCCAATTCCTGTTCAACATCAAATATACCTTGATATGTTTTATTTTTATCTTACATCTGTTTGAAATACATAATAATCCATATGTCATAATGGACATCATAAATTTAAATATTACAGAGGATGTCGGAGAATAACAGGATGCTGTGAACTCCCTGCAATATGTTTGAATTTTGCAGTTTCCTTTCATGAACAGGGATCTTTATAAAATTTCCTGTCCAGATTTTGAATGCTCACGGCCCACTATTAGAACGGTTTGAACCATCTATTATAACTTGATATGTTCAAACAATCTTAATAAAACTTTCCTTATCAAGTAAATTCCTCTAAAGTCAAACAGTTCTAGAAGCGGTGATAAAGCAGATTTAAACTTCCTGAAGCTCATTCAAAATGACGCGATTTGTGCCCTCGTAGATTCCCTGTACTCACGTCCCCATGCAACCTCCCGGAAGCTCACATGAATACAAGAAATGAGACGGGACACAGTGAGGTTCTTCTCTGTGCCCACCCCCGTCAGAGCACACGGCGGGCCATCATCGCCTGCTTCCCAGACACACAAGGACACGGCTGGCACACCGTCGGTCACAGGCTCCCACGTTCGCGGCAGCAGACCATCCGTCCACTTCAAAACCAGCTTCAGCTCGCCCAGGCCGTGTGGACCGCGGGAAGACTGAGCAGGGAATAAAGACACAAGCCGCGGGCAGAGCTCCCCTTGTAACAGCTATCAAGACAGAACACCTCAGAATTAAAACTCAAAGGTGCCGAAAGCTGCATTAAAACACACAAATGTGTCCCCCACCCCCAAAACTAACCACGAAGTAATAAAAGCAAACCCTTTTTTCCTTTTTCTTTTATGGGGGGTGGAGGGTAGGGTTTCGTTCATCAGAAACCCTGAACGCGTCAGCTCTCGCTGGCCCCACACACAGGCCCGGCCACCTTCCCTCTGCACTCAAAGCTCAGGTATCCAAGCCGCAGGGCCCTCTGTTAGGGAATACTTTGCCAAATATTAACGATGAGCTGTACTCATTGTGAGCTTCAAATATAACAAACATGATATTAGCAAAACTGGATTCTAATTTTACTCATAAGAGACTTTTCCAGCACACAGAAGACTATATTCCTGAATTGAAATTTCGTACCAGAAGTAAACAGGGGCTGGAATCCTTATCGTAGGACCTAAAACAAGCACCACCCCCCTCCCCAGTCCGACTTCAGTGCAGCATAACTTACCCACGTGTCCTTGGTGGAAAACCGCACGGAGCTCTGGATATCTCTTACTCACAGGTCAGCCTTCCCAACCAAACTGCTCAGAGGGTGCTGTTTCCACCTGCCATTTCCTACTTCCTATCCTGAGATTCCACGGATACTGAGGAAGTGCTCCCCGACTGGCCGCATTAAACACAAAAGCCCAAACATACTGCTTCGGAAAATAAATCTACCCGAAAACCACAAATGAAGAAGCCCACACCGTAACCAACAACCGACTTGAGGACTGTTTCACACGGCACACAAGGATGGATGTCCCTGTCCTTGAACACAGAGGTCAAAAGTGTGTTGTTTCTTGGCTTTCTCCTCATGCTACAACTTACAGAAAATATCCTCATTTTAACTCTCCAAGTCAGCTCCCTTCACTTTTATGCCACAGTATGAGCCGGTGACAGCAAGGCACGTCCCTCGGGCCTAAAGGGGATGACCAAGGTGTCTGAGATCCCTCAAGGACAGAGGGCTGTGAACAAAACAAACCTGGCCTGCAAGCTGATAGCTTAATACTGTATTTATTTCCACCTGTTTTCCCCAAAGTGTTTCCCCCAAAGTGTTTCCCCCAAAGTGTTTCCCCCAAAGTGTCGTGCACCTCAACTCTTAACATCACAGAGCTGTGGGTTTACTGGAAGCCCGCCGTTCTGAGGACACTTACCCTGGGGACGGCTCCTTCGGACTCACACCCCCAACACTGGGCTAAGGGAACGCCAGGCAGGAGCTTAAAGAACCACCTTCCTCTCCGTCTTCCTGACAGACTTCCCGGCCACTTGCTCGCTTGGCTTGCTCCCGGGGAAGATGTGGAAACATTCCCCACAAAGCCTCTACTCTGAGTGAAGGCCTTTCAAAATACTGGATTGCCCAGGCAACTGACTAAACAGGTTATACAAATAAAGACAAAGACGTCATCTTTCACCAAGCTTCAGGGACAACGTGAAACTCTAATGTTCATGATCATTAGAAAGTCCAGGGGCACCTGGGTGGCTCAGTCGGTTAAGCGTCCGACTTTAGCTCAGGTCATGATCTCACCGTTCATGAGTTCGAGCCCCACGTCAGGTTCTGTGCTGACAGCTCAGATCACAGAGCCTGCTTCAGATTCTGTGTCTCCCTCTCTCTTCTGCCCCTCCCCTGCCCTCACTCTGTCTGTGTCTCTCTCTCAAAAATAAAGATTAAAAAAAATTTTTTTAAAGAAAGTCCATGTATTATAGACCTAGCCTCTTATAAATACACAGTTCAGAATAAAACAGTATTATAAAAAAGAAAACTACTTCCGTAGACCTTTCCATCTGGCTACGGTCAGCCTCAAAAAATAATGTGCAGAGTCCCGATTTACTTGGTAAAATTCTTCTCACCCTCGCCCAGCCACCCAGGTGCCTCTTCCCGTGACCAAACAGCTGCATGCAGCTGGCACTAGACTCATTCTCAACCTCTACAAGGTTTTCTTAAGACACAACTGGGGGCACCTGGGTGGTTCAGTCGGCGGAGCACCCGACTTTGGCCCAGATCATGAACTCATGCTCATGAGTTCCAGCCCCGCTCAGTCTCTCCGCTGTCAGCACGGAGCCCTCTTGGGATCCTCTGTCCCCTCTCTCTCTGCACCCACCCCGCTCTCACACGCACGTGTGCACACTCTCCCTCCCCCGCCCTCTCTCTCAAAAATAAACATTAAAAAAAAAAAAAACCCAACTTTATTAGCAAGCTGGAAAGGCTGGGATTTTACAGGACAAAGGACCAGAAGTTCCCTTCCCCTAAACTGGTGACATCAGTCTGAGAACATCCTCACTGTCACCAAATCATCGCGAGGCTACAGGGCCTGGCACTCAGGACCGTGCCCTGCCGGTCCCACTGAAGACTCTCCCAGCAGGAGTCGTCCTCTCCAGGCTGCACCAGCTGCGCCTGAAGCGCAGGGCTCACCCCTCCGACGGGCCCCCCGAGTCGCCCCTGGACTGCCTCACCGTCCCTCTCATGGATTCGGTCACCGTGCCCCGCCGAAGGGGCATGAGCACTGGCCCAGCCGTGGAGGAATTCAAAGCTGACTTTTCACTCGTTTGACGTCTTCCTTGTTTCCTTCCTTCCTTCCGTCCATTGGTCCAGCCCTTCTTTACCGAGCACCGCGGTGGGCAGAACTTGAAGATGCCCCTCACAGAACCCCCTTCCCTGAGTGTCGTGACAGCCGCCGCCCATGACGGATGGGACCCCCGTGAGGCGGCCCCCTGAGGAGTGGCTCTCCGCCAACCGCCAACCGATCAGGGGAGGCCTTCGGGAGAGGGTGACGCCTCACAGAGGTGGTGCTGCCGGCCCGCACAGAGCCACCTGCCACGGAGCGCGGAGGGCCACGGGGCGACGCTCGGCCAACAACCAGCAAGGCAGCTGAGGCCTCTGTCCTTCAACCAACATGACGCGCCTTCTGCCAACAGCCTGCATGAACCTGGAAGAGGACCCCGAGCTTCAGGGGAGCTAGCATCCCAGGCTTGACCTCAGCCTGTGAGACACCGAGCAGAGAACCGGCCGCGTGTGGCCGGACGCCTGACCCGTGCGGAGCGTGACTTGACGTGTGCTCTTTCGTGCCGAGTGTGTGGTGACCTGTTAGGCGGCGACAGAAACGAATCCAGGCACCCAAGTTAGTCTTGGCCTCCGCGGACGTATTTCCATCTGCTTTTTCTTCTTTTCTCAGAGAGCCGTGCCCAACCTCCTCCCTCCTGTCCGCCCCACCAACCTCACCCTCGTCTACAAAATAACCAATGAAGTTTTTGGCGAGGGAGTGACAGCCACCAACTCCACACTGGTTGTCTGTAATTCAAGTAAAGCATGAACGGAGCTTTTCCATGTTTTCAGTAACCCACGGCTTTCAAAAGTAACGAAAACCGCTCAGGACTTCTTGGTTGGATACGACGATACGGCACAAGCCCTTCATTCTTAGAAATGGGGGACAGGAGCCCAAAGGGTCTAAACATTCAAAGACCAACTTTTAATTTTTAAATCAAAGACTTTAAGTTTTACACAGGATATTAAAAAACACACATTATGCACTTGACACAATGTTACAGCTCGTAACCTATATACAGGTGTAACATTGCAGTATTCCATTTTCTCTTTCATTTAAAAATTTGTGGCAAGTTCCATATCCTGAGTCTTTATTCTTCTTCCGCATTTCCAATTTCTACTTCCGTGTCTCAATGCATTAGGGTCAAGCCTCCAGAAAATAACTCAAAGGCATTCAGTTTTGTCTGCTGAAAAATAGCTTACTTACAAACTCCTTCCACTCTGCTTTTTCTTTAAATCTCACTTATTGTCTTGTATTGCTTGCTAGTAACTTGTAAATCATCTGTAAAAGCAAGCAGCAAACCACCCTTCCAAGATACTCTCTCTCTTTTAAAAACTGTATAAAAGCAAAATGTTTAAGACGGGGCTAACATTACAGACTACATCCTCTTCAGGGTAACTTTCACCGTAATCTCCACTTTACTCTGTCTGCACCAAAAGACCACAGGTTTCCTTAGCTATTACCTACTGTTACTCCAGGAGCAACCTTTAAGTTTTTGGGGTTTTTTTTAATATTTATTTATTTTGGGGGCAGAGGGAGACAGAGTGCAAGTGGGGGAGGGGCAGAGAGAGAGAGGGACACAGAATCCAAAACAGGCTCCAGGCTCTGAGCTGTCAGCACAGAGCCTGATGCGGGGCTGGAACCAATGAGTCTGTGAGATCATGACCTGAGCCAAAGTCGGACGCTTAACCGACTGAGCCACCCAGGCGCCCCTTTAAGTTCTAAAATAGCTTATAACTCATCAGCCTTGCTTCCTTTTAAAAATTACAAAAAAGACAATGCTGGAATTTCTGCTTCAAACTAGCAATATCCATAAGGGTAACCTGAAGATGACACAGGACACTGGCCTCACATACTTTCTAAAAATCAATATATAACAGTTCCTTCTTACCTTAAAAAAAAAAAAAATCAAGAAATGGACAATCATGTTAACATTAAACAAAATTAAGCATGTGAATTTTCAAAGCAAAAATGTGATTCAGGGGGAAATCAAAGAAATATGGCTGCAACTTCTGCCTGAAAAACATTTGCCTCTGTAAATATCATTTTCAGGCCAAATGTACCCGGGTTCTGCATCTCTCCGGCATATCAAGCAGAAAGAGAACACGTTTAATCACTTGCAGATCCAAGTCAAGGGTTTGAGTATATTAAGCACTGAATGATTGCAAAATTATATTTTAGGAGGATCTGTATCTCTGTAATCCAACTTAGATTAAGACCAAAATTAGATGAGAATTTGAGCATAAAATGTCACACATTTAAAAAGGGAAGGAAGTCCATATGCCAGAAACAGGGAGGGAAATGATAACCTTCAAGTTAAAAATAAAGTGGCTTTTTAGGGCCACAAAATGCACGGCTACACAGCGCCAGTCCAGCTTCCCGGAAACGTGACCGTTTCCTCTGGTTCTTACAAATCCCACCGCATAGAACGTCCCATTTAGGCCCTATTGGAGGCAGTTGCCTGGCCTTGAAAGATAATCATCCTCCCTTTCTTCACATAATGAGATTAAGGCTGTGCCTTCTGAGGGTGGTCCAGCCTGGCTGTGCCAGCACCTTGCAGAGTCTGCCTGATGGACAGGAGACTGACCGTAAAGCACGCCTTGTTCCCCAGGAGGGGTCTCGAGGGTGAAGCCCTCGACGGGAGTCTGACAGAAAGCCTGAACCGGGCGGCGGTGCCCCGGTATGCGACCCTCCCCACGGGGCTCAGAACACTTCCTTACATTTTGTGTAGCTATTCAGTGTCTCTGGCAGGGTACAAGACAGGAAATACTACTTTTTCAAGAGATGAAATCACAGGATTTGCAATCTGGAAGAGCTGTCAGGGATAAGTGCTGCCATACGACCCTCTGGTTTTACAAAGGGAGCAGCCAGGGCCCATCAACTGAAGCCATCACCTAAGACCCCAAAGCTGGAGGCAGAGCTGGACTGGAGGTACCCTGGCGAGACGGCCCGCCCATCTGTCTCCGGCTCCTCCTACGTCTGGCTCCATTCACAGAGCACAGGGGTCCAGAAACGGCCCTAGAAGCAGCAGCAACGGTATCTGCTTCCAATACAAAATGCTTTATGCCCAGTCTTCTATCTAAAACTGCCATTTTTTAACAATCTTATTTCTCCCATGAGGGTAACCCCCCCCCCCCACTCGGGAGTAATCCCCATCATGGAGGGAGGGCTGGTCTGGGCCTGAGTCCAGACCTTGCCCTTAGCATCTCTAGGACACCATGTAAGTCACCAAATCAAATCAATGTGGGTTGCAATGTCCTTCTTTGTAAAATTGGGGGGGGGGGTGCTGCCTCACAGAATTGTTACCAGGTTTAAAACATAACATGTAAAGTGCCTGCACAGGACCATCCATATTTCCTACCTAAAGGGTGGTCCCACAAACACCTGGCCTAGGAATCTTAGGGGACACTTGCTTAAATGCAGGATCCTATACCCTGCCTCACAGGTTCTGAGACAGAAGGTCTGAAGCGGGCAGCACTTTACCCATTTCCCTGGGATATTCAATTGTGCACAGAAATCTGAGACCCACTGCCAAGGACAGATTAAAGCTCCCCAGCATCTTTTATTTTTGATGTTCATCACAGAGTAGATAATTTACCGGCCGTGGCGTGGGCTAAGGGTTGTAAACAATACAGGAGGATGTTGTGATGAGAAGGAACTCAGGGACATTTCCAACTTCACTGACCTTGACCCACAGTGAGAAATACATTCTTTTTTTTTTTTTTTAATTTTTTTTTCAATGTTTGTTTTTGAGAGAGACAGAGTACAAGTGGAGGAGGGTAGAGAGAGAGGGAGACCCAGAATACGAAGCAGGCTCCAGGCTCTGAGCTGTCGTTACAGAGCCCAACATGGGGTTCGAACCCACAAGCTGTGAGATCATGACCTGAGCTGAAGTCGGACGCCTAACTGACTGAGCCACCCAGGGGCCCCGAGAAATACATTCTACAATGTAACAGAGCACATGTCTTAGACACTGATTTTTCAGTCTCACAAAATAACCCTTGCTATGTGTGATGAACTCTGAGGTTTCCTGTACAGTTTCACTTTAGTCTACTCTTTCTTTTGTTTTTTAACGTTGGTAACAACGTACTGCTTGAAAACTACCAATCTATTCTACTTCCTCCAGAAATGGATCTTCAGCCATAGTTCAGGGCTCACATGAGATCACGGCACAACGCAGGGTCCTGACCCCTACCCCAAAGATTCCGGCGCCTCACCCGGTGGGGCTCCGGGTGCAGCTGACACATGTGGTCCATCACCCCACGTCCATGTCTGTGCCAGCCTACTCTTTGTAGGACAGTACAGTCCAAAGAAGATGCGGTGACCTGCTGAGACAGAATCCTCAAACCTGGAGGGTCTCCTACAGCCTGAAACAGCACAAGCTCTGCCAGAAGCACCCACACTGGAAGGGACAGCATTCCCTCGAGGGACTGGTAGGACAGCTGGGGAAGTGGCAGAGGAAACAGATCTCCCTTGGCACCAAGATGGAGGACTGAAGACACCCCCCCCCCCGCCCCCCCAGCTGAGCACTCTGAATAACAAAGCAGCTGCTCACAGACCCAGGCCTGGCTCTGGAAGGAACTTTCCTACTCCATGGGGGCAGTGGGGCAAGGATCGCGGAGCAAACCCCATCAAAAAAAGAAGAAAACAAACACTCTTCATCTCCCCCGACCCCACATACACGCCCAAAGCACCTGGCCCTAAACTGGGTTCTCATAAGCCACCAGCTCTGCCAACATCCTGGTAACAAACATTCACGCACATCATGCCACCACGGTGGCCGCGACCTGTTTCTGCAAGTTCTGGGCCGCCTGCGGTCACCTTGGACCAAGTCTCTCTTCACCCCTGACGGCATCAGGAACAGAGGCACTTGTCCTAAACCTTGCAAACCCCACACGGAAGCGCAAAGCAACAGCCTCCCCGGGGAAGGAGAGATCGATCCACCAGCCTGACAAGGCTTCTTCCCACGGCGCCGCTGGCACAAGGACCCACCTTCCACAGTTCCAGTCTCTTCCTAGGATTTCATTCATCTTGCAAAGTTCACCAGCTTTTGAAATGACAATTCCTCACGTTTCACCGGCAGTCGGCGTCCTGTTTGGCGCGCGGCCCAGGAGAAGGACGGTGGCCCCCGGGTTGGAGCCCCGGCTCTGGCGGCTGCACAATCCTGACGTGCCCCCCTCCCCCGGGGCGGCCAGGGTGCTGGCAGGGGGCTGCCCTGCGGGAGCACCTGTCCTCCGAGCCGCACAGCCCACCCAGAGCACACTCGACTAGTGCCCCAGTGTCCACGCCTTCCCTCTCCCCTGCCGCCCTTTCAAAGCGGGCTGAGATTTCACGTTCCCTGTGAACTACTCTGTTCAGTTTTTTTGTGTTTCGCTATCACTTCTGCGGTACACGTGACACTCAGTGTCAGCTCAGGTCCTTGGGTGCCATTTACACAAGAGTTACTTTTTCTCCCCCAAGTTAAGTGATGTCACAGCACTGGAGTAATACTTCTTCGGGATTCTTAATATCGGGCTTCTTATGTGGGTCATTATGATTTCATAATAAAATAATGAAAATTATTTTAACAATAATTAGACACTTACTCTGTACCCAACACCATCCTACCGCTCTTTAAGCAGATGACTTCACTGAATCACCCCAACACCTGCCGTGGAGGGTCAGTGGCACAGGGAGGGCAAGAGCTCCCAGGGGATCACACAGCAGGAGGCTGACAGCACATGTTTACACACTGAGCAGACCTGTATCACCCTGTCGGTTCTTGTTTTAGATTTACATCTTTACTTACATAATCTATGAGAGAAAAGGTGCAAGTACTCATTAAAACAATATGCTCATGTTTCATTTACTTTCCTACTGAAGCTGGCGACAGGAGTGTGGTGAACTGAAACCGTGTCCCCCTGGATGAGTCTCACCTACTTTTCAAAAGTTGCATTTAAAAATCCAACCTGTTTGGAGAAGGTAAAGGAGAATCTTCCTCCTCCCCAAGAGACACAGATGATAGTTATATTAAAATCAACTGATTAAAAACACCTTTGTTCCTTTAAGAAACGCAGTCTTGTTCCTAAAGTCACTGAATGTTTTAAGAACGTTTGATTTCAAACATCATTCATTTAACATTTTCCAAAATCTGAGACCATCTCCCACTATTAGCATTAGTAACATAGAGAAAGAAGATAATTTCGGATTACCTTTCACAGTAGGATTCTCAGTGAGGAAGGGAACGGTCACGACCATGTGTCCCGTGCAAATGCCCGTGGGGCCCCACGGGTGCTGTGGCCACCACAGGCCCACAACTTCTGGAATGCTACCCATATGTGAAACAGCTGCACACGGCTTACCTTCACGTAACATTTTCTAATTAATTCGGTCAAGTGTGCCCTTGTCATCTTTGAGAAAAGGCAATTTTCCTGTAAATCAGAAATCTAATTTGAACAACTGAGCACATCTGTGATTGAGCAAACTGCATTTGCGGTCAGACGGCGGGAGAAAGCAATGCACGAATGGAATCCTAATTCCCAACCTCTACACACTTTACACCTGGGGTGTGTGTGTGTGTGTGTGTGTGTGTGTGTGTGTGTGTGTCGCAGGGGAGAGGAGGAGGCTATGTGAACATGTAAATAAAACACTCTCACCCCTCCTGAGGACAAGGAGAGAGAGAAGGGTGACTGCAAGGGTCATGACTAATGGTAAGAAGGACCCAAAGAGATTACAGATGAGAGGTCACCTTTCCTTTCTGTGATGTCTCCTGGCAGTCATGTGACAAGACACAAGATGCCTGAAAGAGTGGACGCTGAACGGCCAGGGTGTAACCATCACATACCCTATGGTGGCTGGCATTTGGGGTTCTGTTTTGTGGGGGTTTTTTAATTCCTGGGAATCTTAATAACAAACATCCTCAAGTCAAACGTAGGAGGAATGAGGTATGTAAAACATACCAAAAGAGATGCACCATAAGACCTTATAAACCTATCCCATTTAACACCCTGGTGCACAATGCTGAAAAAGCCACATATCCAGGGCAGTTCACATTGCTGGCTCCATGACACTGGGTGGGCCCAGCTGTACTCTTCATCCCACAGGGTATTTTTTTTTAATGTTTATCTATTTGGAGACAGAGCAAACAGGGGAGGGGCAGAGAGACAGAGGGAGACAGAGAATCTCAAGCAGGCTCTGCACTGCCAGTGCAGAGCCTGATGCAGGTCTTGAACTCACAAACCGTGAGACCATGACCTGAGCTGAAATCAAGAGTTAGACAGACACTCAACTGACTCAGCCACCCAGGTGCCCCTGCACAGGGGACCTCTGATTGCTTCCAGCATCGCAAGAGAGGTGGCCTAGCAGGAAAGAGCCTGGCTCTGGGCCAGGATGCTTGACTGGACTGCTACTTCCCCTCTCCAGCCCTGAGACCCAGGGGGACAGGCTGCCTACCACACAAGGTCATCGTGAAGATTTGCCTAAACAAGGCAAGCAGGCCCATGAACCAAACAGAGGAAAAACAAACGTACTGACCCATTCAGGGCACAATGCCCATTACACAATGCCCTGGAAGAAAAGCCATTCGTGACCGAGATACCGTGGTGTTGATAATATGGAATATACCGACAACCAGAATCCCAGGTTGTTTCTAAGAGACCATCCGTACTCCAATGACCATTCAGTTCTCTGAATGGGCGGGTACACGACACCAATCCCAGCAGGCCGACAAGGTGAAGCAGACACAAGAAAGGAAATGAAAATCATGTTGTTGTTTGAAATATCACTGCTTTTCAAAGAACCATATAAATAAGCGGGCAGGCAAATTAACAACGATTAGACAAGTGTGAATCTACGGACAGCACCAGACAAGACAAGTGCAGGGGTGCCGTGACCATTCGTAAGCTCGGGAGAACAGCATCTGCGGTATTTCCGCAGTCAAGCCAGGTCACGGGGCAAGGTGCCGAGGGCAGACTGAGAAAACTCTGACACACTTACAGAAGGCTGGCCACAACAACGACAAGGAGAAAGTCACTATCACCATCCAAACAGCCAACCCTGGTTAAGCTGTCGCCACGAGCCAACCTCTGCATGGCTTCTCTCGCTGAGTCCTCACTGACACCAAGAAGCAGGTGCGGTTACCACTCCTAGTTCACAGAGGAGAAAACTGAACCCAGAGAAGCAGGTACATGCCCAAGATCAAAGAGCCAGTGCGCAGAGAGGATGGGATTCAAAAGGGACTCCGGAACACAAGCTCTGAATCGCTAAAGTGCAAATTAAAAACACAATCGAATCACCATAAATCAATGACCAGTTCTCACAACTAGCTTCTTTCCTCAAAACTCAGTTGCCTAATTAGAAGGACTAAGGCCTGTGATTTGGCTGCTCAATGTCTACATGCTTTGGAGCAGTAGACATGTCACTGGTAAAACTGCAAATACAGATTTGGCTCCCACACTTCCAGGGATCACTGGGTCTCAGGGCTAGAGAGACCTTAGGAGTCATGTGGTACCAAGTCTTTGCTTCCTGGATGAAAAATCAAAGTTCAGAGAAGCTGAATAATGTTCTCAAGGTCACATCTGAGGGATCCAGGTCTAAATGAAGAAAGGGGGTAAGGATCAAATTTTTATCACTAGTATACTCACTAAAAATATAAAGGCATAATAAAGTGGGACACACTTAGACCACAATCAAATTTGTCTCTGCCACCAACAACCAGGAACAGTGTATGGTAGCCAGCACTGATAACAAATCCACTGCAGAGGAAAGATCCTAAACAAAATGTAACAAATATCCCAGTTCAGTACTCTTTTAATTAGCATCATGTAACAAAGACGCATGCTTTGCAGGTAAATTTGTGACAACATGTTTTTGGCTTACAAATAGTTACAAGTAAGATTTGGGACCACAAAATTAAAAGCCAGTAAGACAAACTTCAAGTGTCATCTCTTTTTTGTTGTTGTTGTGAATTTTTTTTAATTTTTTTATTTATTTTTTTTTTTAATTTTTTTTTTCAACGTTTTTTATTTATTTTTGGGACAGAGAGAGACAGAGCATGAACTGGGGAGGGGCAGAGAGAGAGGGAGACACAGAATCGGAAACAGGCTCCAGGCTCCGAGCCATCAGCCCAGAGCCTGACGCGGGGCTCGAACTCACGGACCGCGAGATCGTGACCTGGCTGAAGTCGGACGCTTAACCGACTGCGCCACCCAGGCGCCCCATGAATTTTTTTTAATTTTTACATTTATTTATTTTTGAGAGACAGAGAGAGACAGAGCACTAGTTGGGGGGGGGGGGGCAGAGAAAGAGGGAGACACAGAATCCGAAGCAGGCTCCAGGCTCTGAGCCATCAGCACAGAGCCCGACGTGGGGCTGGAACTCACAAACCATGAGATCATGACCTGAGCTGAAGTCAGACACTCAACTGACTGAGCCACCCAGGCGCCCCCCAAGTGTCATCTCTTTTAACATATATGTGCAGGAAATCTAGGCTATTATGTAAATTCACTTCTCCATTCTGAGCCAAATAGTTTCCTTTTTAAAATTACCCATGGTAAAAAATAAAAAATAAATAAATAAATAAAATAAAATAAAATAAAATTACCCATGGTAAAACCCAAATTTATAATGAGATTAATTTTCATCAAAAGTAAATGCCTCATTGTTTTGTTTTCTTCCTCCAAGTTTTTACAGTCACTATAAATAACATTAATTTTTTTTAATGTAAAAGGGAAAAAAAAATCACCATACTTGGAGTTTTGAAATCAGTGAATGAAGCAAAATAACGTAACAGAGGACGTGTCTCATTACCTATGGTATCTCCTTCGGCTTGGTCAGAAAGAAACAGAATATGCCCTTGTCTATACACGTGCACTGGCTGATGACACAGACAAATCAGAGAGCCTTCTGTCAAACGGAAACATACCTCTCAGTTTAATCCAGCCAGTACAAAATAACTAGGTGACATAAAGGGACAGTTAGACTAATTTCTGGTGTTTAGCACAACCAAACACCCATGAGATTTGGACAAACAGTGTCAGTCTCCCTGCCCAAGAAATGAGGCACAGGACTGACTCCACGACCTCGAGTCATCCAACCCAGGTGGCCCTTCTTCGCTGAGGTCCGGAAGTGCCTCTGATCACAAACACTCGAGGCTTACCGGTCTGCCCTGTTAGCCAGAGGACATCGAACACCAATGGTCACTTTCAGCCTTCATGATGGCCAGCGCACCCAGTCCTCCTCCGGTTCTCATGGTGCATGATCCAAACAGGGGAATGGGCCACTTTCCAGTAGGAGCACAGGCTGGTGCTCCCCACACCGTGAGAGCCTCCGTGTGGGGCGGAAGCCTTCTTTCTCAACGTGAGATCACTAGTCCTTTTGTCAGTTAATTTTTAATCAAGTCAGTTAGCGCAGAAAGTCATTAAAAAGACACAAGCTTTTAAGTACTCTGTTTCTTCACTCCTCCTGCTCAATAGGGTCACTACAGAGTCCAACTTAGGAGCCCTGCCCCTTGCTGTGGTCTTCAGACCTGGGCAACGGAGGTCTTTCCTTTGAGCATGAACCTCAAAGCAGATGGGATGTTTTCACCCTCTTACCTGCATAAACCCTAACAGGCCAATTCTGGTGTTCACCCTTAAATGGAGCTAGAACACAGCGACACTGGAATAAACGCAAGGGCAGAATGCTTGTATTTACAATGGTCTCTTCCGCACCTGACAGGTTATTTTAAATGGACTGCTTTTATCAAGCCTTCCCAGATCATTCAGTGTAGCGAGATTTTCTTTTCCCACCCATGCCTTAAACACTTGGATAACGTTTAATTACATTATATACATGAAAGCCTGGCATGAAGCAGTTTGGAAAAGAAATGCAACTCACCTTTGTGTAAGCGCTTTACTCAGGTGGGCAGAGCACAGAGCCCAAGTGTGCTAGGGTGCACTCTGCTCCGTGGCAGCTACAGTTCACGACAAGGTTAATGTTTATTTTTAAAAGGGAGGGAGGGGGAGGAGGAAAGGAGAAAGAGGAGGGAGGAGGGGGGAGGGGAGGAGGAGGGATGGAGAGGAGGAGGGATGCGGAGGCCAGAAGAGGAAAAGGGCAGGACAGAGGAGGGAAGGGGAGGAGGAAGAAAGGAGGGAAAAAGTGCATTTTGCCTCCACTTCATTCCATTCACAGGAATCCTTCTGCCTCCATCTAAATCAGGTACAAAGCAGACTTGTCTCCCCTCTTGCCCTTATCAGTGTTTGCTAGGTTATTTGTACCAAACGCACAAGCACACGACGTCCGGGAGGAAGAGGGACCTGGCCGAGCTCCGAACCCCTCTCGCATCCGCAGCCAGCACTGCTCACCAGCGCGGCGCTCAATCCTTTCTCGGGTCCGAAGCAACAGAGTCTAGGGGAGTAGCTCAGGCTCCTCGTCCCCACTCTGTCGCCGCCTAAGTGTGCTCCGAAAACGCGGCTTTCCCTATTCAGCGTTTTCGACGGCGAGAAGGTAAGTGAACCAGTTCGAGTACTGCACCAATAAAAGTCATGAGAATCACTTTCTCAAAATGTCGGACCCAAATCAAACTCAAATACGATGTGTCGATTAAATAATAAGCCCAACCCCGTCTCCCGGGCTACAATCCGCAGACTCAGTGGATCATTGGCTTTGCCTCCCAGCACTTGGCGGGGGGGGGGGGACCGTAGCTCTTTTCCTTCCTCAGTAATGCCAACAATTCCTCCCCACCCGCTGCAGCCCTTCCCCCGGCCCTCTGCTATCTGGCCGGCATCTAAACTTCGGACAGACTTTGGAAGACACGCTGCGGCCCGGGACAGGCCTTCGACGGCAGCACGCGTGCGCCTCTGGGCGTGTGCGCACGTCTGCACGGGGAGGGGAGAGGCCCGCGGGGCCCTCTGTGAGTCAGTGTTGAATGACTGTCTTCAGAAGCTCTGACAACTGCGACACCGACTCTCACAAAGAGCAGTCGCTTTCCTTTCAAGATGAAGGTAGGAGGCGGCCAAACCCAGAAACAAGATCGAGAGATTTTATCATTTTAGGAACAGATGTCACTTTTATATTTCTACTTAAAGTGCTCTTATAAGCATGCTGAGAGTATATGCAGCAAGCAAAACATCAGTTAACCCAAGCATTCAAAACTGACTTTTTCCCAAATATTTAAAATTAATAGCAATCTTTTACCTAAAAAAAAAAAAAAAAACAAAAAAACCCAGCTCCTTACTCCTCTGCAAACTGCTTTCTGTACATTCCACATTCAAATAGTAGATTATGCTGGGTGCTGTATGGAAACCAATTTGACAATAAATTTCATATATTAATAAAAAAAAGAAGAAAAAAAATAGTAGATTATGTCACAGAGAATACATCCAAAAGAATAAAGGTTGTAGCGAATTAGAGGGAAGAGCTGGGGTTTGTTCGGGGTTTTTTTTTGTTGTTTTTTTTTTTATCCTTTCTTCCTGGTCACAGACTAAGGACTATACTGATAATATCAAGCTGCTTCTTCGTCACCTTATTAATAATCCTTTTGACAGTAGAGAATAAGATTTCAAAAGCACCTTGGCGTGTTTCATAATTCTCCCTTATTTCCAGGAATCATGAACTAGTCTTCTCTGCATGCACCACTCTCTCTCACCACCCCCGCCCCCATGCTGAGCATTCAACAAATAAATGTACTGACTGAGAGCCTGTGAAGTGAAAAAGACATCTAAGGACACAGCCGATACTCCCACCCTCTGGGAATTCAGTCCAGTCAGGCCTCCAGAAGCTGGCTGGGGAGCTCGGGAGGCCTTGAGGAGCCTGGTGAGCTGTGCTGGGTGGGACTCTTGAGGGAACCACAGTCCACACCCCACTCTACAGGGGCCCTGGGCCAACTGGGAGGACAGGGACCTTCCTGGCCCCCAGAAGCCTGTCTTTGGTCTTTGAAGGGATGGAGCTGGTCCCTGCTAACAATTTCTAACTCTCCATTCTGAGCGCTCTACGTGAGCATGAGTCGTACACTATTTAACCACTATTTTAGTCTCTTCTAATACATTTCTCTTTATACCTTTTATTCCACCGAAAAAAATGTCTCCCTCATAGTTCTGATTTGATCAGAATACTAAAAAAAATTCCACATTGTTTCTTAAACACCTATCTATTTAAGAAATCTGTTTAAAATCACATCTGCATTCAGATCTAGCCAAGAGAAGATACACATATGTGACAAAAAGATTGCTCTTACTAGTTGCTAAAGAGCAGATCTTAAATTTGCATATAAAGAAGAATGCAACAGTATTTCCCCAGGAAGGTCGTACATATGCTTCTGTTAGAAAATGCTTGTTCCAGTGTTGTATACCTTCAGTCACACAGGGCAAAACTTTCCACTGTTTCACATCTTAAATTAGTATATAAGTGAGGATGTATGCTCGACCACAGGTTAACTTACAGCAGGGGCAAGTCTGCACTGATACTCCCTGCTTACGTTGTTGGTCCACTTAAAGTTAGTGACAGGAAACCATTTCCAACTATGGGCTTCATGCCGGGTATGTTTATAGCTAGACCTACAGTACTCACTCACATCAAGCACTCTGTAGGCCCTTAAGTATTACACTCACCTTTACACACAACACATCTTTGAGATGATGGTTCTTTCTGAGACCGTAAACATTCGTCTCTTGGATTCCTCCCCTTCTGAGGAAATTATTTTGGTAGCTGTTACAATTATCAGTCATTGGTCTGACAATAACCTATGGTTTTCATTGGCAAGTCAGAGGAAGATGTAGTCAAAAGATCAGAAAATTACATTAACATGTTTTGTTGTTGTTGTTGTTGTTTCTGCAGTCATAAGGAATCCTCAAAAGCTCTAATTCCCATGTGGCATGGCTACAAGTGGCCACCATTCCCAAAATGTCAAGGGAACAGATCCAAGCTTTGGCCTAATTGCTCATACCAGATCCCAGGCGGGAGCAGGGAGAGTGGCAAGAAAGAAAAGTGACAATGAGGGGCAGGGAAAGGGTTAAGGAACGGAGGCGGGTAACACAGGGACAAAGAACAGACTTCCAGGGTATGGATCATTCTTTGATATCCACCTCATTTTTGTTGACTTCAAATTTTAATTTTAATCTAATTCAGAACTACAAGACAATAAACACGGCTGAACAGAGTTAAGTTGGTGCTTTAAAATTATACCGTTATAATCAACAATCACCTATGTGGCCTCAGACGAGCCGCAGCCTCCTCAGACTCAGTTTCTCCGTGGGGGAATGAGGAAGTGAGACAAAACACTGTACTCAGAATGGAAACGTGATTTTTCACAAGGATCATGCCATTTCATGCTTCCAACCTTCTACATAGAGCCAGCCCCATCATCTAACTTGTAACCTTCCCACGAAACTCAACTAGAGGGTCTGCCAGCTCCTGGGGTCGGATCCAGCACACTCCTCTCTTGGGTGCCCACACGCCACACACCCTGTCCTAGCCTGTGATCATCCGCCCCCTCGTCTCGCCAGGCTCCTCCACCACCCTAGGGCTCCAGAGGCCCGGTGCCCCACACTCAGGCTGTTCTGCCCAAGGGAGGAAAGGATAAGCTGGCACCCCGGGGACCCTGTCTTCTGGGGGCACTGCAATGCCCTTCCCCAGGTCCATCTCACCCTAAGAGCTGAGATGATCAAATTTTCTGACAACAGAAGGACCAGCAACTTGAAAATACTGCCAAGGTATTCTTTTTTAAAGACCTTCAGTATAAAAGTTACAGCTTTGCTCAGAAGACAACCACAGGTATGAGCAAAAGTGGGGGGGGGGGGGTGTGGAGCATGAATACCAACAATCTCTTCATTTGCAAGGAACCAGCTACAAACAAAAGAAAGTGGAACAGGTGGGCTAGTTCATACGCACGTGTTCTCAGACAAGCAAAACTACCAAAGGGTTACTTTCATTGTAAATCTTGTTGTTGTTGTTTTTTTCTTTTTAGGTCAGAGTACACTTTAAAGCACTGAAAATAAAAAGGGGTCCTCTGTACAAGTCCTCAAACGGCAGCCATGGAGTGCAACTGAAAGATGAGTGCTGCAGACGACAGACACAAAGATTTGGCCGAAAGGGCGTTTTCTGCAGCATCGTTTACCAGAGCAATAGGTAGGAATCGCCCTAAATGACCAACAATCGATGACTGGTTTAACGCCCTCCAGTATGAGCAACGGAACAGTAGTAGATCCCTTACAAGTAACAGCATGAGAGTGTTTACAGAAGAGTCGCTTCCATGTAATGTGGGCAGTTAGAAACAGAGAAGCACCAAGACAGGCCAGGGGATGATCACTGAAGCCAAGAGCTGAGTGCTGGGTGGTCACGACCGATTCTATTTTTACGAATGTCTAAATGTTCCAATTTTAAGAAATGATGGCAAATATAGTTCCAGGCATAGAAAAGATATTCATGATATGCTCTCTAAAACGTGTCATGAGCTATTTTCCTGAAATAAAATTTAAGTGCCATTGAAGACCCTCATTTTAGCAGATGCGGTCCTGTGGTCAGAACACCTGGATGTGGCCACCCGGCCCGCCAGTTACGGGCTCTGAAACCTGAGAATCATCTGCCATCACTGGTCCTCGATGTCTTCTTCTGAAAAATGGGGACATCATCTACCTCTTAGAATTAAATGAAACAAATGGCAAAGCGTTTTTGTAAACTGCAATTTGTCAGATAAATTTTGACTTCGTGATTTTTTTTTTAAATATTCACCCATTTCAAGTGAACCACTGGGTCTTAGTAAATGTACAGCTGTGCGGTCAGCACCCGATCCATTCTGACCACTCGCATCACTCCACTGCGCCCGCGTGCCTCTTCGCAGGCGACGGTCTTCTAGCCTTAGGCCAAGGCAGCCACTGATCGGCTCTCTGCCTGTGTTGTTCTGCCTCTTCTAGAAATTTCATACAAACGGAATCAGACAATACATGGCATTTTGCATTTGGCTTCCTTGCCTCGGCACAGTGTGGCTCAGGCCCATCCTCTTTGTGCGTGCATCAGAAGGTTTGTCCTTACGGCTGAATTTCATTGTGCGGATAGGATAGACCACATCTCCTTGGACGTTTAGATGGTCATGTTCGGCCGTCAGGAGTAACGTGGCTGGACTCTGGAAGTCTTTGCCGGAACATGTTTTTACTTATCTCGAGGCAGATACCAAGGACTGGAACTGCTAGGTCACGCGGGTGAGCACAAGTTAAAATTTTAAGAAACTACAAACCGTTTTCCAAAGTGACTGCACAATGTTACATTCCCACCAGCAATTTATGGGGGCTCCGGTTCCTCCACAGCCTCATCACCACTTGGCGTACCCGTCTTTCTCATGACAGCCCTCCTCGTGGGTGGGTAGTGGTCACCGTGGCTTAAATTTGCACTTTCCTCGTGACTAATGATATTGAACACCTTCCTATGTGTTTATTTGCTCCCCATATAGCTCCTTTGTTGAAGTGTCTATTGAAACCTTGTGTTAATTTTTTAATTTGGTGTTTGTCTTCTTGAGTTGTAAAAGTTATCCACATAATCAGGTCCTTTATGGGACACATGATTTACATGCATTCTGTCTTGTTCTGTGGCTTATTTTAAAAGGCAGATGTTAAATATGATATTCATCAAATTTTTCTTTTGTTGTTCATGCTTTCTGTATACTATCTAGGCAATCTTTCATTAACCCAAAATTACAAAGATGTTCTCTTATGCTTCCTTCCAGAGGTTTTATAGTTTTACTTTAGTTTTGTGATCTATTTTCATAATTTGCTCCTCGGTGGAGAAAACCAGTGATAAAACCATATTGCAAAATGACCCCTTTAAACCATATATAAAATATGATCATATATGCTTCTGTGTAGTTATGTGCAAACATACAAACATAAATAGAAAAAACCTAACCGGATACACACCAAAACACCGGATAGGTACTTGTATTTTAAAGAGTTTTATTTTCTTCTTTTTTGGCGATCCTCGGGAATAACGTATAATAAAGTGGTTTCAAAATGCTATCCTCCCAGCTGTAGGCTCCAGAATAGAAGCTGCAGCCAGAGACATCCTGGAGGTTGGCAGGACAGGAAGGAAAGGGGCTGCTGAGACTTGGAGAGCCTCACAGTTTAGAGAAAGAGAGGACTTAGCTCAGCTTCTAAGGATGAGGGACACCTGGAGAGCCCGGCTCAAGCTGAGTGCAGAGAACGCAAGGTACTCACGACGGCGGAGAGACTCTAGGTGAAGCCAACAAGATGTTTCATTCCTAAGCAAGCTCCTTCTTCTAAAGAGTACATTTTAAAAAGAAAAAATCAGTATGCTCTAGAACACTAGTAATTCTTATATGCTGTGTTTTTAACAACACAGCATCCAGATAATAAAAATTAATGAGTTAAGGAGTGTGGTATGCAGTTCTTCATGAATTACGTTTAATTACAACTACGACTGGAAGACTCCTATTTTTGCCGGAAGCTTTTATCCTTCTGTCCTCGGCCAATGAACTTCAGATACAAGACAGATCTTCGTTTTGAACTAACTGTAATGAACAGCACATTTAATTATCAGGTGACTTCAAACCTTCAAATGCTGAGGAACTACAGTCTACTGCTGTGGGCACCTCTGAATGAAAACAGTTAGCTGCTTCGTTATACTGGTGAATTTTTAATTCCTGTTTCTCTGGATCACATGTTCTGTTTTCCAAAGAATTTCCAGTCCACAAAAGAAATAGCCAAGGAAGCGTGTGATGGATGTGCTCAGTCAACTCCACCGACTCAGAGCTCAGACCCCAAAGCAGACACTTCCGGCAGCTGCAGCTTACACAACGCTGTTCTTTGGGTTTTTCTGGCAATAGCTGATAGTTCAGGACAACAAAATCCTGTACCCTCCTTAATCTGCGGGCACTTCCCTTTACACCACAAATATGGACATTCGGCTCTACCGCAGTCACGTGACAATACAGAGAGAAGAAAGAAAAGCCTGGAAGTGAGCATTTTAAAGAGGGGCGACAGCACGTTGTCTTCTAACTAGGCTTCTAACAAGTCTGATCAACACCCCTGACAACTGTTATTAACAAGACGGACACGATGCTTACGTGGGATCGGGGCCTCTTCTACGCACTACACAACATTCGGTGATTGGATCTGAATCTAAACCTGAGTGGGTACTTTACAGCGGGGAAACTGAGGCAGAGTGAGGCGAAGTAACTTGCCCAGGTCTGGCCGCTACTCTGCACAGCGGCTCCCCCACCACCTGTCCCCTCCGAGGAACTCTCAGGCTAAGCTCCCAAACATCTGAATGGCACTGTGACTCACCGTGAGGAGACGGGGCTCACCACAACCGTCTTCAGACAACCTCTTCCACAAATCTCACTTGAAATGATGCTCAATCACTCTTTTCTCCAAGTGTCTACTTAACGAGACATGATTGGCTGCACTTGAGGGCGGGGTCCCACATGACCCGCCTCCCTACCCTGACCGACCATCCGATGGCCGTCTACCTACAGTGGCCTAGAGGTGCCGGCGACCATAAAGACAGAGACAGCCTGGCGGAGGCGGAGGTCTCACTGCTCTGTGCTCTCCCTCCAACAGAGAAGAAAAGCAGGCCTTCTTCCTGTCGCTCACCCCACACGCCAGCAACCCGAACCCGCCCACGCCCTCCTTCGCGCTCCGCTCCGTGCGGTACAACATGAGGCTGGTGCCTTCCAAACCAGTATTTTCTTGTGTGAGGTCAGGACGGAATCTAGTAGCAGCACAACCACAGATGACACCTTCCTGGCTCCAAACAAGACAGACAATTCCAACCAAGCATTTCCCAAGAAAGAAAAAGCATAATCAGCTTTTAAAGTCTATAGCTATTGGCAGGTTCTGGTATTTTACCAAGGTCTAGAAACATTCAAGGCATTCATCAAGACCCTAGAAAGAGAGCTGCTCTTCTCCTACACGTGTTGATCGTGCTTAAAGCACCAGATTCATCTCTGAGGTACATACGATGTTAACAATAGCGAAAAGGAAAAAATTACCAGTTTTACTGCACAGTCAACTAGAACTCACCTTCCGCCTCGAATTGTGTGCTCCACTCCTTGTGTTTCCCTAACAGCCATCGGCCCACACCCTCTCCACCACCACCACCAGCTCAGCCTAGCCCAGAGCAGGCACCTCTGTCCACATGGACCCAGGCTCCCTGGCCCAGAGTCCCTCTCACACAGAGGACAGGGCCACACTGCCCCTGCACCAGACTCTCCTAGAGAGGGCAGGTCACAACGTCCCTCCGTGACTCGGTCACATTCCTGAGGATATGGAGAGTCATGCTAGATGGATGACAAAATTACTAAAAAGGCTGTTTCTTAGAATGCATTACTTTGTATACTTAGAACATAAAACGGTAATCTGAATATGAGATCTGATCTTCACCTTATTCCATTATTAAGCACAACGCCAGATCTATCTGACCAGAAAACATGTTCTGAAAAAGATCACCTCCCTAAACTGATTCTGAAGAATACTGTCAGAATTAAAATAATGCGTGCAAGGGTTTTGCAGTCCTTGGGAGGAAAATGTTTCTGGAAACAGGGCACGAAGCTTATTGTTTTCTTATTTTTATTTATTTTTTAAAAAGATGCCAAAATGAAGACTCTAGCGTGGTCACCTCCTAAGTAATCACCTTGGGATGCTACAGACTTACTCCAACACTACAAAAATGCCGCCAGGGCTCAAAGCCATCTGGAAGCTCTCTTTTCAAATTGCCTATTACAGCCTGTGGCACATTCTCTAATGTGGTAAACGGTTATTCTTTCAGAACCTCTTCGAATCTGGGAAATAAGTAAATTATCCTGGGCCAAGTAGAGATGAATAATACTAAGAAGAATAATGAATATATCAGGTATCGAATCATTACATAACAAGCCACCCCAAAACTTAGAGACTCAAAACAATGACTTATTATTTCTTATGACCCTGTGAGTTGACTAGGTAGTTCCTAAAATTTATAAATAAAATCATTAATCAAAGTTATAAATGACTGGAATGGAAAACTGACATTCACGATACCAGCCAGGGTATTTAAAATCAGCTTGAGTTCACGGCCTTCAAATGGCCCAGAAATGTTGGGCTGGCTATATGCGACTTTTACAAGATGACAGGAGGACTTTTATTTTTATCTTTTTTCCTGAAACTGTGAAAGCAAATTTGACCACCAGGTGGGTCCACCTATACCTCTGGGCCCAGATTTTCAGTCACTTCTGTGTTTTTGCTTTTCGTGTAGATCTTGTGATTTGCAGACAATCTATATTTTAAGAAAAGTGAACAATTTCTTTAGAGTTAATAAATGAACAGAACTAATTCATTAAGATTTTCAAAGGAGATCTAGGTGAAGCAGTAAAAAGAACCTCTACCTATCTCCAAGTAAGGGATCACTTCAGACCACAACTCCTCCCACCCTGCAAGAAAAAGTTCTGTGATCAAAGGAGTCATGCTTGGGGCACCTGGGTGGCTCCGTGGGTTAAGCGTACGACTCCTGATTTCAGCTCAAGTCATGATCTCTCAGTCCGTGAGATCAAGCCCTGCACCAAGCTCTGTGATGACGGTGCGGAGCCTGCTGGGAATTCTCTCCCCTCCCTCTCTCTGCCTGGCATATGCTCTTTCTCTCTCTCTCAAAATAAATAAATAAACTTAAAAAAAAAAAAAAGTAGTCAAGCTTGATCCTTAAAGTTAACAAATAATGCAGTCAAACATCATAGTCTTAAAAACTATCCTGAGCAAAATATTACACTCAAAATGCAATGTATTTATCTGTTATTGACTCAGTGTTTAAAGTCCTATTCGAAATCAAGTTTTAATCTTTAAAAACTGACACAGCTTATGTACAATTTTAACTCTTACTCTATTTGTGTGATACACAGAAGCAAAATCTTAAGTTACTCTAAAACAAACAGTAGGTAAGGGTCACCTGGGCAGCTCAGTCAGTTAAGCCTCTGACTCTTGGTTTCAGCTCAGGTCATGATCTCACAGTGGTGGGATAGAGCCCCGCTGAGCCTGCTTGGGATTCTCTCTCTCTCTGCCCCTCCCTCACTGATGCTCCCGCACGTGCACTCTCTCTCAAAAATAAATTTTTAAAAAAAGAAAGAAAATGAATTTTCAGCTATGAAAAAGCAAAATCTCGGTCATTTGACAATGGAGAAGAAATTAACTCAGTAAACACCCACTGGAATCACCCACTGGAACTGAATAGATGTCTAATGTCAGCGACCACAGTAGAACAGAAACGGAGGGGCACCCTCAAGGGACGAACAGCTTATTCTGTGCCCTGAACCCAAAAAAACCAGCAGCTTTCAGTTAATGCAGTCAGGCCCTCCACTTACGTGTCTCCCCCGCCACTCCACAGCTGGAAGGTTCTTCGGTCTCTACTTGCAGATCCAGCCCACCAATTTCTAGGCTGACCCAGAGCCCATGGTGGAAATACCAGCCCAGGCCACACAGTCCACAGATATATATGGGACGCTGACAACGTGCCGTCCACATCTCAAGCCCTGGGAGTCCAGATCTGAAAAAGAGATGCTTCCTCCCTGACCCCCGAAGCATCCCCATCCTACAGGGGAGGCTGAAGTTAAACACAGAATGGACACAGGAAGTGTTGAATTCAAGTATCAATTGCAATGAAAGATTAAGGACAGGGTCCTATCAAGTGGTTAATAGGGAGTTTCAAAGAGGGGTCAGAGAAACCTCACAACAAGGGACTCTCCAGCTGAGTGTGGAGGGCAGGGAAGAATGTGGAAGAGGAGGAGCGAGGGTCAGACAAGGGCAGGGACGCCCTCCAGAAGCAGAACAGAGGCACTGGTGGGTCGAAGTGAGGAGAGTGGTGAGGCCAGGGCCACCTGACGGGATGACGCGACACACAAAGCCCCTAGAACACGACGTCTGGCTCCCAGAAGACACCACTGCCGGGGCTGGTTCTCCGGCCCCACGATGGGACAGGGTGGGGACAGAAGCCGGGGTGTGAATCACCAGCTAGTGGCCAGGGCACTGCTTTCATGACCTGCTCCAGTCAGTCAGTGGAGAGCTGTGCTCTGACCGCAGGATAACACTACTTCAGATGACCTCTTAATCACAGCCATTTGCCCTGGGAACCCCGATGTTGGCTACATCCTCTCCTGCAGGTCTGTCTGGACCCATTCTAACAGGGCTAAGACACCCCACTCCAAGCCCTTCTCCACACTCCCCTGTCTGGGCAGCACTACAGCACTACATCTATCTAAAGTTTAAACCAAAGTTTAGCAAGGGAAACCATCAGACCAGAGGTAAAATACACTTCAAGTCGCCAAATGGCAAAGAGGGTCTATTCAAGGCCAGCAAAGCTCTGGGAGTGAATAGGCCATCACTCCACAAACCTCCGGCTTTGGGGTACAGGGAAGGGGGGAGAGGCAGAAAAAAGCCCCAGGAAGCTTCTCGAATGTCTTCTCCATAAAGTCCAGCCAACAGAATGGCATCAAAAGTAGAAATAATCCTTAATAACAACAGTCTCTTCTTAGTAAAAGAAGCTGGAACTTGTTTTACTGTTTGAAGGCAGTACATCATTATAATTTTCCAAGAACTAATAGGCTTAAATCATTCAACAAAGAATAATATTTTCTTGAAAGTAGATAAGATGGCTTTGTGCCTTTCAAAAGAAAGACACCATTCAAGAGAATATTTAGTAATTCTGCCTTAATCTAAAATCTAATAGTACTGAATTTTTTTTAAATCAAGGCAAATTCTAAATAACTGTCCTTAATGGAACCTAGAAATAAGAATAGTTAATACCTCCCACTGCAGTTTTGGGGGTACTTTTCAAGAAAATATTTTTCCCTAGTTTCTGATCATTGAAAGAAGTACATGTCTGGAAATGAACTATCTTGCCACTCTTCACAAAGACTCGAGTTTGACTGGAAGAATAATTTTTCAAAATCGATCTCTGTTTGAGCAAACGCCTCCAAGGCTCAGTGCCACTTAGTCCCATGATGACCAATCTGATTCCAGAGGGGTTCTGACGTGACAGGTATTAGCAAAAGTGGCTCTTGGAATTCAGTCCACGGTAGTCAACTGTGGGCCTGACTGAACAAGATCAAGAGGGTCAAGAGGTTCTAAGTACACAACCCGGTTCTCTAACCTAAGGCAAAGGAGCTCACTTAAGTGCAAAGTCAAGAGAAGAATCACCCAGGCAATGCAGCTGATCCACCAACTACTTACAATGCCCCAAACTCCCACCATGATGGTTCCACATTAAGGGTGTGCTGTGGCTTCCAAAAGGTCTCTGTGAAATGTTAAATGAGAGAGTTAACCCCTTAAATGAAAGGGTTGGACCAAATGATCTGAAGTCTCCTGAATCTCTAAAGCTCTGATTCTATATTTAGGACAATCAAATGCTAGGCAGAGAGCAGGGCCCGAAGGACCAGGAGACTGGGCAAAGGTGAACCTAGGCAGCCAGGAGAGGGAAACAGGCGTAACAGAGTGTTAGCTGAAAAATCAAGTTATAAGTCAGAATGTACTAACTTGCTGCTATATACAAACGTCTATATTTATGGAAATAAAACACTAAAAGTACACATTTCAAAACTCTAACCATGATGATCTAGAATGGCAGGATTGCAGCGACTTATCTTTTCCATTTGTCTTCCAAATTTCTACAGTGCAGGTTGCTGGTAGACCCCTCATAGAGACCAGGGGTCTCTTGCAATTTTACACATCACATAAGCAGAGGCACTCTTTGCTCCAGACTATCATTAATGACAAGGATATTTTTACAGCAAATATACTTGGAAGAGAGAGACAGTGTCTCCCGCCAGAGCAAGGGGCAGGTTTGCTTATGGTCTTGGAAGGTAGGGAGTGTCTCTCTTCAGAGCCAAGAACAGCCACACTCACAATGCAGTGCAAAAGATTCAGACACCCTAAATTCAGGGCTCTTCTCCTGTAACGCAACCCACCATTCACACAAGTGTCCACTGGCCTTCCATGTGTCACCCTGTGGGAATCAGGTTTCAGAGTACAAAAAAAATGCTGATATCATGACAACTCTTTCCTATCCTGAGTAGTAAAATTCCTTTGTCTCTGGCCCAGTAGTCTCACGTCTTCTGACAGCATCTGTCAAACTGTAGCAGGCCAATCTTTTAGCCTGCAAATCGGGTAAAAAAGCTCAGACCTTTCATAGCTCTTGACAAATATATGCTAGTGTTACCATCCGAGATGCTCAAATTAGTGACAGACAGTTTCTACTGCTTGCAACTAAAAGCCATGACTAATGATATAACTGCTTTAAGAATCAGGTCTTTAAGTGTTCAGGAAGGAAGGGAGGGAAGGGGGGAAAAAAAGAAAAGAAAGAAAAGAAAGGGAGAAGGATCCAGAGGACCCTCACCTCTACAAGACAGCACTGGACAAGGCGAAGGGCACTGTCATTTTTACTGCACCCCTGCTCTGTGAAAGGTGCCATGCCTGGAGCTAAGGGACACAGCTGGGGACAAGACAGATAGGAAGCATCTCAATACACACATGTATATGCCTACCACCCCACAGGAACTACATGAACCAGGACAAGGTGCTTTGAGAGGGTAGGAGAGGGGAGTCAGAGCAAGTCTGAGGAGGGTTAGGAAAGACATTCTTGACATTCCATATATGTCACTTAACAGTGCACAAGGAGACTTCTTCTCTCATCTTCATCCCAGAAAACATTTACAAGTTAAATGATCAGCACAAATATACCAGCCCTCCATCCTTTCAATCCCACTGTTTTTACAATTCTAGAATAATAGTATAATTACAAGATTAGTGCCAAGCAGAGGACTGATAAGCATTCCATGACTATGGTCTAACACGAAGTCAATTTAGAGTCACTTAAAGTTGTTAATCATTAACCACAGCCGAACGGCCTCTGATAACCTTTGAATATAAAGTGTTTAGATTATCTAATGATTGACACATGCAAATTTAAGCTCTAGGCTCTTTAACAGTTCATATAGTACCTTGTAGCTAGAAGGTGGTTAACAGATGAAAATAATTAGGATTATCTAAGAATATTGGACTCAGCAAGAAAGAGCATTACATTTCCTCTCAATTCACTCTCTGCGACTTCGTCAAGTCACTTAACCTCCCAGGCACCAAATGCTTATCTGTCATAAAAAGGGATTAGAGCATAGGTCATCAGGACTTCTTCTAAAGGTAGAAGAATGATTTCAACTCATTAAACCAGCATTTAGTGGCAGTGCTCCATTTCACATACAATGTATCCTGGAAAACATGACTGTTCCTAAATGACAGGCATAAAATGCATAATTTCAGCGAGGTTCAGAAGGGTGTGATTTCCAATCACAACTAATCTTTGCTATTAATTTTTTTAAAAAGCCGTTTTGCCCCATGAAAGCAATATACATGCAAAATGGCCATTCTGGGTGGGAAGGAAGAAAATACAGATAACCAGTAATCCCATGTCCTAAAGGCAACCATCACTAACATTTAAATAAGCCTCAGAGTTTTTTTTATAAACACAAATATTTAGATAACTTTAGACAAAATCCAGTAAAGTCCACATACACACACACCACCAACTAACATAGAATAGACAAAAAAAGGAAGTGCTCAGAAAAAGCCAGGAAGTGCTGAAAAAGTGCTCGGGACAAGTCAAAACTTGAACAAGCTCCTACTGGCTAACTTGGAACAATCTGAACAAAAATAATAATGGTAATAACCAGTAGAATAAAATGAGAATCTATGCACCTATTCTGATATAAGTAAATAAAAAAAAGTCTCTTTCTTACAGTAGGATTCCAACTAATAAGAAAAAACTAAATGAATTAGAAAATTATCATTTGGCAAATACCAGAGTGATAATTATTCTTGGCAAAAACCATTACTGGGTATAAAATTAATGAGTGAAAGCAGGATGAGAGAGGAGGTTGAGATATTTACAAAGTTTCAAAGAACACCCACCCCCACAAGATACTTATCAGTTACAATTAGAAACGTTATTAATTTTACAAAGGAGATCTCCTTAGGAATCATCCTAAATGGTGACGGGACAGACACAGCAGAGATGTGTGCCTGCTGATGAAATGCACAGAGAGGAACACAACTTCACTTCCAAAGCATTTCTGACAAAAATGAGTTATCTGCATTGAACGACGAGGAAATACACAAACCCAAATTGAAGAATATTCAACCAATTAGCTAGAATTAACTAGCTTGAATTCTTCAAAACTGTCGTGGTCTTGACAGATAAGGAAAGACTAAACAACTCTTGCAGATTAGAGAAGACTAAAGAGCTACACAACAAAACATATGCAAGCCCTGGGAATGAACCCTGCACCAGGTAAAGGGTGTTACTGACACAATGGACAAGATGTGTATAAGGTTGTCAATTAGATTATACACTGACATTTTTTTTATAAACACTCAGTGTTTTTCCCGATATTGGTAATTTTAATGTGGTATGTAAGCGAAAGTCCCTGGTCTTAGGAAATACACATCAAGGTATCTGGAGGTAAAAGAGGCATCGTGTACAACTTAATCACCTATGTTTCAGGGGGAAAAAAAGTTTATCTAGATGATAATAGATATAAAATATAGAAAGAGGCATGAATAGCAAGTGCAGTAAGACATTCACATTTGGAAAATCTGGATGAAAGATATACGGGATTTTCTTGTACAATTTTTCCAACTTTTTTGGGTATCTGACCTTATTTAAATGTGTCTTACATATGTGCACATATATGCAAGTATAGGGTGGAGGTCTTCCCGTAAAAACAGACACATCCCTAAATCATTATCTGTAAAGGCTGCACAGTATTCCCCTGCTGAATATACCACAAGTTATTTAACATGAACTCTGCCAGCAGCAATGCCTATATACTCAAGTATACGCCTGTGCGTACTGTTTATCTCAGCAGAATTTGTAGAATAAAATACCTCCCTTGAAACAGGGATTTTACTTGAATTTGAATTCAGTTACTATCCAGGTATCTAGAGACAGCGGGCAATCTAACATTTAATTTAAAAATGAATCGGGTCTTTAAATGCCTCACCCTTACCTGACTCTCCAGCTAGTGGGGCACCTGTAGAACAATGAAGAAAAGAAAATGATGATATTAGGGGTGCCTGGGTGGCTCAGTCGGTTAAGTGTCCGACTTCGGCTCAGGTCACGATCTCCCGCTCTGTGAGTTCCAGGCCCCCGTCAGGCTCTGTGCTGATGGCTCAGAGCCTGGAGCCTGCTTCGGATTCTGTGTCTCCCTCTCTCTCTGGCCCTCCCCGCTTCCTGCTCTGTCTCTGTCTCAAAAATAAATAAAACGTTAAAAAAAAAAAAAGAAAATGATGATTATAAACTGTTTATACTGTCACCAAGAGGTCACATTGCCTTGTTTACCTCCATTCACAGACTTTAAAGAGAAAACGAAGGGCACCTGGCTGGCTCAGTCGGTGGAGCACGCAACTCTTGACCTCGGGATTGTGAGTTCAAGCCCCACGGGGGGTGTGGAGCTTTAAAAAAAAATAAAAAAAATTAAAGTGAGCACAGAAATACAAAGGGAAAACAAACTACCCCTGCCTGCTCACAGAGAGACATCAAATGGATGGCAGAAACAACAGGAGTCAAATTCAGTTATAAAATTACACACATGCCATGAAGTGCAAAGACCAGCTGTGTGCTGGAAAGGCCGATGTGCTCAGCACTCCAGTGGACAGAGCGCTGCTTACTGCCTGAGCCTGCTGACGCCTTGGGGGGCGTGCGGGGGGGGGGGGGGGGGGGGGGGGGGGGGGGGGGGTCCGGAAGTGCTGGTGGAGCAAGCGTTCCTGCTGGGAATCCTGAGGAAGCATGGGGAAGCTAAGACGGCCTGTTCCGTTGAGAAATGGAACCGGTGAGGCTCTGGGCTTGGGATCTGTGCGGTCGCATCAAAGAGAACAGTCACTGGTCACGAGGACCTTCAGGAGGTTCAACATCCTCATCACCATCAAGTGTAGGATCCGTGGAACCTCTGAGAACTTAGGTACATAGTCTTATTCCCCAGTTTCACATCAATTAGCCACAGAAATACACGTGGAAAGAATCAAAAAGAAGCCCTGGTCAGGGGAGACGCTCTGAAGGCTGAAGTCAGAACAGCCTGAAGGTCGATGACGTGTCCACTGGTATCTGATCTGCCAAGCACATGACTGCCTAACCGGCTAGGAGGCAGTTTTTGAATGACACAGAGTAAATCTCTTGTTTCTGACCATGCGAATGAGATCAATGTCAGAAACAACAGTACATGATTCCACCACTTGAAAATACTACCTTGAGCATCAAAGAACTAACCAGCTTCGGAATACAGGCCACCACTTTTATAAAAGGAAAAGGCTAGCTTTTAGGTTTTCATATTTTAAAAGTATACATAGACAGAAAACCTGCTCAATTTATCATCAGTGAGAACTTTAATTCCACCAGCCCTCAAATAAGCAATTACATTTAGTAATACATCCTCGCACTATTTTATCCGCATGTGTGCCTACCATATACTCGCTCCTACAACAGAAATGGAAGCAAACAATACAGTTTTGTAAGCTGCTTGATGCATTTATTTATAGTGAACTGTGTCATGACCTAATAGTCTAGTATTAATCTACTACATCATATTAATGATTACACAAAACATTTTTAATCAAAAATACGTATCACACAACAAATGTTAATTCAAAATCGTTATACTGATAGAAGCTGCATGGAGTGCAGTTCAGACAAAATTTCCAAGTCTCAACTCTTGTAATTAGAGCAATGACTGACACAGACTTCTGAGCGACCTCCCAGCAGTTCATTCCTACCACCAGTAGAAAGCTTTCTAAAATACTCGAGAGGTCTCCAAATCTCGTAAGCTGCTAATACGACATGTGTGGCATGTTTCCGTGACTATAACCACTTCCACCTTTGAGGTAAACTATGCTTTGCAAAGTAATCACTTCTAACATGTAAACTATCATAAAAACAAATCAATACCACGCTCAAGTTCTTAAAACTTTGTTGTTGTTTTTTTCAAGTTTATTTATTTTGTGACAGAGAGAAACAGAGCATGAGCAGGGAAGGGACAGAGAAAGAGCGAGAAGGAGATTCCCAAGCAGGCTCTGTCCGCACTGTCAGCGCAGAGCCTGACGTAGGGCTCAATCTCACGAACCGTGAGATCATGAGCTGAGAAATCAAGAGTCAGGATGCTCAACTAACTGAGCCACCCAGGCACCCCAAAACCTTAGTTTTAAGGGCCGTCCAAACTCAGCTCTGAGGATGGGTAATGCCTACATAGAATTTTTGATTCAATGGAAGGAACACACCTGAGAAAGTCAGTGGGCTGATATACTTCTCTGAGGCATTAACTTTCCCTCTTCTAATTGACCTGTAAATGTTCATTGGAAAAGACAAAAACGCTTGTTTCGTAAGAAGGGTATCGTTACGTTCTTCTTATTCGCTGCCTTAGAGGCAGTTCTGATTTACCCCTGGTGCCCCAGTAGTTATTAACCGCATTCCCTTTGATTCTTAAAAATAATCTGGTTTGTACAACAAATTATTTGGTAACCTACTTTAGGCTTCCAAGAAGTTTACTGCAGGCACTTCTTTTGAGATAATGTATATATTACTATTAACACAAATACATTCCCTTTCTTTACAGAACAACATTACCTCCAAAGATGAGACTCAACATTCTCTTAGAATTCCTTTTTTTACATTTAGGATACAATAACACCTAATTCTAGTTTTTACGACTTTTCCTAAATTCTTTTTTCACATCATTGATATGCCAACATTCCAATATGTTTAGCATAAACAGAAAAAGACAAAACACCAATAAATGAGCCATTTAAGTTCGTTATTGAATACAAAGAGATTAATCAACAAAAGCAGGAGTTCATGGTGGAGAGGCAGGGCTATCAGCTTCAGGGAGATATACAGGTTTCCGTTGCTAACCCAACGTTCTTAGAGCGTGCCTAAGAAACTGGACACTAGAATGGCATAAAACAAAGACACAATTACCATTTTGTAGAAGCCAAAATCCTCTTCGGATTTCTTTCTGTTAGAGAAAACTGGAACTGAAGTAGGTCTTCCACAAAAGACAGTGGGTGCGACACGCACTTTCTAAGAGCAAGAGAAACCTGTACTAAGAACCTCCAGAATGCTCTAGTGACTGTCCTTTCCACTCTGCAAACTTTCCTGACTGTGGCTGACTTCCCTACGTCTTGATTATGGTCTACTTCATCAGAATGCACTTCCCCACTCATTCTATGATTTCATCGGTTTAGAAAAATATTACAAATTATACTCTATGTGTTACTGATGAAAATAAGTGGACAGTTGGCTATGCCCATTTTTTTTCTTTTTTCTTTTTTTTTAATTTAAATCCAAGTTAGTTAACATAGTATAATAATGATTTCAGGAATAGAATTTAGTGGTTCATCACTTACGTATAACACCAGTGCTCATCCCAACAAGTACCCTCCGTAATGCCCCTCACCCGTTTAGCCCATCAGCCCAACCAACACCCCACCAGCAACCCTCAGTTTGTTCTCTATATATTTAAGTGTCTCTTACGGTTTGTCACTATGCCCATTTTCAAAACGTTGGTAAAAGAATCCTAAGTCCACACTGCAATGCCAGAAAGTGATCTGTATACAGTAACTTACTTCTAATTTCTAGAAAGTCATTTCAAAGTAGATGCAGAGTGCAACATACATACATGTCAATTACACATACATATATGCCAAAACTTTGATATCCAGACCTTGCCCCATGGGCTAAGACCCAGATGCAGACATGCAGTGGATGGGACTGATAGTCAACACACAGTCATGGTCAACACACCACAGAAGCAGGACTTCCAAGGTCCCGCGTGGGAGGGTGGGGGCGGAACAGTCCTGCAGAGGCTGGGGTATCCTGCCTGCCACTCCCCACTTTCCAGAGAGCTGACTGGGCTAGTTTATTACATATGTATCAATCTCAGGAGAAGGCCATTGCTACCTAATTCACCAGGGAAATCCTAGAGGCATGTGTGTGGATACAAAGTGATTAAATTACTATGCAGTGTTATCTGATTTTCATTCTAAAAGACACAAGTGTCAAATGAAGGGGTGTGTATGCAAATTTGTCCTGAGATATGGGAGTAGACCAGGCCAGCCATTCACTTCTGTTGGAGGAGGGATTTTTTTTTTTTTTTTTTTTTAATTTAGTGAGTTCTTCCAACACAAGGAAACCAGGTATTTGCAAAGGATCAAAGTTCCATCAGTCACTGCCCCAGCATCCGGGTGGGTCTTCAAATAAATAAAGGACAGAGAAGGCAAGTTAGAGAAATATTTATGCTGAAATTTCACGTACCTGAATTATTTCGACAGGCAGGAACATAGTAAATGCAATACCCCAGCCTACAAAAGAGTATGTGTGTCTGCAGAAAGGCCACAAGAATGAGGCTTGAAGCAAGCTAACACCGGTATCTCCTCTGGCTCAAATTTCCTATAGAAATAGACATTTTGCACACACTTTTAACAAATAGTCTTATAAACAAAGAGATACACCAATTTTTCAAATATTTGTGTAAGTCACCGATTTTATGTTTTTCCTTTCAAACTGCACAAATTTGATAGGTCTGTCACTAGGCTTCCTTACACAAATGAATGGTTTTCCCACCACCTAGATGGGTCTGCCTTGCTCAGTCCTCATCTCGCCAAGTCCCCTAACAGAGCCACGTGTTAGCAAAGACCACTGGGGATTAAGGAAGCAATCCCTTCGAATAGATCATCTTGCCTCCATTCAAAATTAGTAACCTATATTAGATCAAGCCTGTACCTTTCCTTTCCATAGATTCATTCACTAACGACTATGTAAACTAGCTTCTGTTGACCAAAAAAGGCCAGTCCTCCGGGCCAGATACAAACTAACTTCTGAACATGGTCAGAACTGCCGAACCTCAGCTCTCTGCAATCCCAAATGAACTACAGACCTCCTTAAAGCCTATGCTGGCAGAAAATGCACGAAATACATCCCCGAGAGCATGAAAATGAACGGCACTCTCACGTAAATCTACCCAGTGCCTTGGTCATGTGTCAAGCTAAGACAGGAATTATCCAACATTCTCCGAGACCACAGACTTACTTAGATTAAAGAGGAACTGCTATTTTTGGGTTTTTCAGGATTAACCCTTTACCAGCCCTCTGTCAATCTAATTTGACAGAAATACCCGGTGTTTTACGAAGTGATAAAAATTTCAACAACATTCCATTTGCAGCTGGGCTAGTGATTTTAGTCCAAATTTGATAGCACTGAATATTAGCCACTTCATTAAACTGTGGGAGAAACCCCAAATTTCTACATGGTATTCAAAAGGAGACAAAGGCTAGAAGTCATGTGCCAACTTCCTCACTACAGGATAATTTCATATGTAGACACATTTTTACAATACAACTACAACAGATGAAAAATGCTAAAAACAGAAATAAACATAATTTGAAAATAATGTGACTTCATAACTCTTATGCCAAACTGGCAATTTGTAGGAGTTTTTCAAGGGAGAATCAGAGCCAAACTTGTAACATCTGTAGTAAAAACCCAAGACCAACATTAAAGAATTATTCATGGAAAAACATTTTCACTACAATGAGCCAGAGCTCAACTGCTAAAAATATATGTAATGTGCACACAAGTGCATGGGTTCACCTATGTAACATGCACACAAGTGCACAGGTTTACAAGAGTATTCATTTCACAGTATCTCAGCTTCGAAATTGAACTACATTGCCGGATTTTTCCCACCCAAACATTCCAGGCTAAAAAGCAATACGGGATTTAATCTATAGGACAACAGTGGAAACTGGTGAGGAATTACAGCAGAAAAGCTGAAAAGCATTGATCGGCAGGTAAAGGAGAAGCTAAAAGTCTTTACTGATGGGATTGCGCCCTTCCTTTCCTTTACAATCTCTGTTTATAGGTTATCAGCAATGGTGCAGCACAAAATGATGATGAAAAAGGAGGACAAAGCATTCAAAAATAGGTAATGCCTTTCATAACATTAGAGTCTGTGTAAGGAATAGAAAATAACGGGTCTGATTTTACATGCCACAAAAAAAAATAAATTGTATTTATACTCCTGTCTACTGAATCATTTAATTTAAAAGTGCCAGCTGAGGGGTACCTGGGTGGTTCAGTCGGTTAAGCATCCGAGCCTTGACTTTGGCTCAAGTCATGATCTCGTGGTTCCTGAGTTTGAGCCCCACAACGGGCTCTGTACTGACCGTGCAGAACCTGCTTGGGAGTCTCTCTCCCTCACTCTCTGCCCCTCCCCTGCTTCCGTGCACTCTCTCTCTCTCAAATAAATAAACATTAAAAAAGAGTTCTAGCCAAGCAGTCATGAGCAGGGACCAGGAGTTAGGTTCCAATCAGCCCACCCCTTACCTTGGGCTACTTAACTACTCTGTACCTCGGTTTCCTCATCTGTGGAGAACGGTATACTTACTAAGTGGTACAGGCAAGAACAGCAGACAGCACGGCCTCGACAGCCCAGTAGGGTGGGCTGGCATCACAATTATTCTAAGATCTCTGGAAACTGCTTCACAAAATATTTACTCCACTCCTACATGTGCACAGTTTGTCCTTTTCGCAGAAAGGCTTTGACTTTTTATTTTGGGTCCCCTGGCAGAAGCCGCAAATAAAAACACTAGTGATTTCATAAAATCTGTATTCACATTTCAGGAATTCCAACACAGCCTGACGATGGTCCCGTCTAACTTCTCAGCTGGCGAGGAGAAACGCAAGGTTACAATTATGAGAAAAGCAAAGATGGATTCAAGCTTCCTACGAGCAAACCTGAAAGATCGGCGTCTGCTCCCAGCTCAACCGGAATAAAGCTCAGCAGCAGAATAAAACCTTCAGTGACAGAACACGCTTATCCCCGAAGAAAGGCAAAGCCTTCCTTTTGTTATTTTAATAATTCCCTCCTCCTCCTTTCCCCTATGTCTCACTCTCTCGTTGCTTTACAAGAAAATACATCATTTTAATAATCAGGAAACCCCACAAAACAGAACTAAGTCACGATTCCTTGAAGCATTCCATACAAAACATTCCCGTCACCTTTACTCAAATGGAGTTCTATGTGGAATTTTAAATAAAGATTCAAATGTCAAATCCCAATCCAAATGTCCACTTTTTCTTCATAAATTCAGAAACCCTAACAACAAAAGAACATAATCTGCTCAGGTTACACCGGACTGACTGTAGTATACACTCCTCGGGACGACTTCCAAAAACACAGATTCAAAGGTACACCCTGACCAAGAGCCGATCAGATGCCAGTGCTAAGGACTATGGGCAGTGAAGCGAGCCAAACAAACCCCACGGCGCAAATGTTTACGCTCTCTCGCTGACACAGAGGGAATGGCAATTCTCTTTGCACCTTAGAGCATCAACCACCAACAAAAACCACCTGGTAACTTTTTGCCTTAAAAACCCTTCTTGCCCCTATTAACTGCTGGTTGGGCAGATCTGCAGTCCTCGCTGAAACCACACACTGCATTTTGAAATGGTGGGGAAGCAACAGCACAGAATTCATTCCAGTACCTCCCAACTTACTGCACCATGACTAGATACACAGGAAACACCAAGACTGGCACCCACACACCACTACGGAGGTCCCATTCATCACATGAGGCTGTTTCCACTGAGGAACATCTAAATCTCCTGACTTGCCCACACTTGGTATTACCAAGCACTCATGCTCCAATTTGCCCAAATATTGCTAAGCATTTATATCAAATTTTAGCCACGGACTTATCCACCACGAAAGCAGTATCGGCTCTCGCTGGCATGACAAACCACGAGGCTCTACATGCAAGGGTCTCAAACAGCAGACGCTAGTCACTGACGTACAAATGACAGGCCACCCCTTTGGAGCTGAGTGCACGCAAACCCCAGTGCCTCTGTCCAGGTGAGGCTGACCCTGCCCTCTCCATGGCAACTCAGAGACCCATCAACCAGAATGTTCCATCAGGGCACCAAGGATACAACCTTTCACTTCAATTTCAAATGAGTCCAAATTTAGACTGCTCTGGAACAACATGAAAAACTATCTTGAAGCATGTTTTTTCAGTTCTCTAATATCCATTGGATGACTCACAGTTATGTATCATAGAGGCCAGGTACTTTTATTTCTAAAAAAGGAATATATTTGAGGGGGGGAGGGCAGCCTAAAGCTGGTGCTCTAGAAACTTGGTGACTAGGCAAGAAAAACGAGAGAGAAGCTGGCTCATCTCCAGCTCAGGAAAAGTGATTTTAAGGACCAAAGGCTTACTTAAAATGTCACACTTAACTCAAATTTGCAATTTATTTTCCAGCATAGTCTTATGAATCTAGTCAACATTTAAACACTACTCAGTAGTGCTAATTGGTTCTAGCTCTTAAAAGTCTGTTTAACAAGCTATTCAAACCTCCCTGGTCCCAAGCTGCCTAAAAAAATATTTTGAAAGCATTTTACTAGGGCACAACTAGGAATCAGTTTTTCCAGCAGTTCTTCCCGGGCTGAAATATTCAGAACAACAAAACAGTCTTCTCTGATTGAAAGAAAAACTTCACATCCCCCATCTCTCACCCCATACGGTGACCACCTATACGGTCTCTATTCATTAAGGAAGGCTTCAGAAGTTTCAAGGAATCACCAAGGAAACAAGTCGTCTATTTCACTACACAAATGACAGAAATCAACCACTTGTAAGAGGAATAAGATCTGCGTGTTGCAGTTAGATTTTCTACAGATATACACTCAGGCTATGGGATTATTCCCCAACTGTCCACAGTTTGGTTTATCCTGTCAAAGCATTCCAAATACAGTGTGTCAAATATAAACGCAACACCAATGCTCTCTGCTAACTCAAATCACCTGTAGGAAAAAATGTAAAGAACTATAACAAGTCCTATAAACCATCAAGCAAACATTACAGACAATTATATCTCCTGTCAAAAGTTCTATTATTGGCCATGAAGTGCTTAATGTACACTCATAATTTTAGACAAGGCAACATAAAATGTTAGTGATATTAAATGCAAGGCTTAACAACCTACCCAGCAAAAGTTAAGGGTACATAACCGAATGCTTTTTTGCAATTGGCAGTAAGAACATGCTTCATTTAAATTTGTTATGAAAATACATGTCTGGAATTAGCCAAATTCAGGCAAGTTTACTTCTAAGTAAATCAGCCTCAAAATATTTGAAAAAGAAATCTTCCCCACATACCCACCCCAGAAGTCATCTTCCCATCAATTTGGTCTCTTTCCCGTCTTCTCCCCATCATTGTTTCCACTCATCTTTTAGCACCTCCTCGCCCCTTCCTAGGTGTCTCGCACGAGATCAGCGATACCAATTCTTCCCTGCTCCTCAGGCTGGAAGCCGTCTCTGCATCCACAGGCGCGGGAGGCGCGGGAGGCGCGGGAGGCGCGGGAGGCGCGGGAGGCGCGGGAGGCGCGGGAGGCGCGGGAGGCGCGGGAGGCGCGGGAGGCGCGGGAGGCGCGGGAGGCGCGGGAGGCGCGGGACCAGGGCAGGTGCGCAGGGGGTTCAGGAGCAGTGAGTACGCACGGGAGGGGGCAGGTGCGCACATGAGGCAGGTATACACTGGGCAGGTGCACAGGGCGGGGGCGGGGGGGAGGCGGTGGGGGGGGACAGTGGGGATGCACGGAGGTGGGGATGCACGGGGACAGGTGCAAAGGGGGCTCGGGGGCTGTGGGTACGCACGGGAGAGGGCAGGTGCACGGGGGGTGGTATTCATGGGAGGGGTATTCATGGGAGGGGGCGGGTACGCACAGAGCAGCTGCGCACGGGAGACAGGTGCACAGGCAGGTGCGCACCAGGGTCACAGGACTGGTGCGCACAAAAGGCGGGTAGCGCAGTGCCAGGTGTGAACAGTTCTGCACTTGGGCGTGCTGGCCAATCTGGGCCTGGCAGCTCGCTGAGAGCCCAGCACACCTGTTCTCACTGCCATGTTTAATAATTTTACGCTGGCCGTGTGTCTCAGCTGTTCAGGAGAGCTGGCCCACCACGAACAGAACGTCTACCCCATTCAGGACTGGGAAGCATATGCACCGCCCGTGTTTTCATGTACTTTTCAATTGATGTCAGTAGTCACCAGGATTCAATTTGGAAGAAAACACCAGGACCAGGCTCTTCTATAATCCTTCACAACCTCGTTTTGTTTTGGCTTAAAGTTTGAGAACACTCACTACTAGCCTTTTTAGGGGTTAGGAAAAGAGAGAAAAGGATGCAGAAGAAGGGGGGACAGAGAGGGGAGCCCTAATTTTATGGGGAAAAAGAGGAAAGATCTAGGTGTTCTGGATTCAGTCAGTGAAAATGATTAAAATGTCTTTGCGATCTGGCAAACACCCAGTTTAGGGAAATCCAGACACCCCAGTCACCCACACACACGATCTAGTGATCATCTGCCTGAGAGTCACTCCCAGGACTGGATTAATAAACAGATCACTTCAGCCTTCTTTAAAGCACAATCATTTTAACAAACCAATTTTTTATCTCCTTGACTTGACTCAGGATGCCACAGAATGTACGATGCACTAAATGTTTAATAATAGCTTTTTATTGAGAGGGGAAAGGAGATGTTAATACACTAAATAAACATCTGTATTGAAAGATGCACAAAGATTTCTGAAAGTTACAGTATCTACGATTACTCCTCACCTCAGATTCCGATACAGATAGATACTGGGCTCATAATAGCACTGATCACAAATTTTTAGACTAAGTTGTATAAACACTGGAATTCATAGCAATGACCCAATTAGAGCCGTGAAAGTCTAAACTAGAGGAATCGTGGGTGTGAAAATCCTATGTACTGAACACTGGGAAGAAATGTTAAGTATATGGGCCAAAAGCAGCTCATAATTTTTAAATCATAATGAAAATCACTGCAGCTTCTACAAATAATTATCACTAATGGTTTTAAATAAATGATCTTTCCCCCTTTGGAATATCTGTATTTGTCACTTCACTACACTCATCAACTCATGACCCCTTGGGTGTTTTTGCAATCACACACTCAAAACCCGCAACCCAACAGTCAAAAGAAAATTACGATATTTCAAATTACAAACAAGCTTTATGAAGTAACAATGTTGAATAACCAAAGGCTACAGGGCACAGGCTACACAAACAGGCTGTAATGACTCAGTACTGGGGTCCGTATACAACCGTCTGTGACCCGCTGAGGGCTGGTTCGGCGGAATGGACCCTGCACACGCCCAGCCTGGCACAGGTGCCTGCCTCACTGAACAGGCTGCCAATGAAAGTAGGCTGCTCACGGGAGGAGTCTGATCTCCAGGTAGGATTCAGAACAGTGAAAATGATTAATGACTAGGAAGACGACAGCTGATGGAGAAAAACACAGAAACCACAGGAAAAGCACAGTGGTGTCAAAATGCAGAACGAAAACTGACCCACAAAGGGTCCACTCCCACTCCCACTAACCTAACTTAAATATTTTCCTGAAACACCAAGAACTTTCCACATACAGTATGTGCTGAAAGCAGCCATGACAGAACAAGTCTTTTACAACAGAAGTTTATTTCGGGAGCATTTCTAAGATGCTAAGATGCAATCTTTCCTCTGAAATGCACATGTGTTAATCATATGAGGACATAAATACTTAGCACGAGGACTCCTCCAAAGCAATGAATTCCTGAATCATAATAGCTACCATTAAGCAAATGAAAACATGTTCCAATACACTGACATCTTATAGTTTTCTCAACATGACAAAAAGCACAAGTTCCCAGCCTCGACAACACCGTCAAGTGCCTCTAGTGGATCAGAGGACAGTGAAAGGCCCCTTGCAGAATCGAAGCTCTGTGACCCAAAGACTGGACAGAGGCCACGGAGCAGGGGACAGCCCTGCAGCCATGGGACACAGCACCGCCAGCAGCTGCCGGTTGTGTTTCTGCTGAGGGGACACACACACTGTGTGCAGTATTCTCTCCAACTCCCAAAACACTGCCACCGCTGCTACAGTGAGCAGCACAACTCTTCTAACAAAAACATCTCAAAATCCCCAAAGGATGAAGTCTGCGAGGCATGCCATTAGCAACCGGCTGAATTTTTAGCACACATGCAAGCCAGCCATCCGAACAAGCAGCATGCTGTGGGACGACTGCCCGTCTGGCTTAGGAACTCTGAAGTCAAGGTCAACGAGAAGTCCTCATTAATAAACCGTAGAGCACAGGGAAAGCTGGAATGAGAACCATGTATTTTTAATTGTAGAATCCTTCTTTCCTTTACAAGCCATATCCTCTTGCGTAATAGTTTTTAAAAACAAATGCATTCAGAGTAAAACAGTCACTGTCTAAGGTGAAGAGTTGGCAGTGTCCCATAGGACCCCAGTTCACCAACAAACAAGCTCTAGAGACCCTGAGAGGTGCAGCCAGGAATGGCCACAGCTGTAACTGGGTGTCCTAGTGCCTTCATCAGCGAACAAGAAAGGGAGATTGTGTTAAGTTCCGCTCCACTCAGGTCTGAAACCGATGCCATTGTGGGGGCGGGGGATGAGACTGATGGTTCAATAGCTGTGATGGATTAAGTTTTTTCTATTTTTAATCATTTAGGGTATCTTTAGGGTTGAGGGTGTTGGGGAGTTTTTTATTCAAATAAAGTAATATTTAACAAGTAATACTTTGTTTAAACTAGTAACTTGTAGGGCTGTATTAATTCTTCTGAAAGAGCACATTACATTTTTTAATACGTTGGTGTCTTTATAACAGTTTTTCTAAAAAAAGGCTTCTAAGAACATAATTTTTCATTATTTATACTTACTTGACTTCTACTATTGAAGAAAGGGGAGAGAAAACAATCCTGTTTAAGTCATAATCTAGTTGATGGAGAGGTAAGACAAGTCACATGTCACAAAAATTACCACACATGCACAATTAACTAGTACAGAACTGCAGGGGCTCAGAGACTGTGCGTCATGGCTTGCAGTCAAGGGAAATTAAGAAAGTTTCGTTACGACCGCAGCTTATGACTTCTGTCCAAGTCCAGGTGAGAGGGACAAGGAGACTGTCCTGGCTCAGAGCAAGAGTGTCCCCGGGGACTGATGCCATGCAGCCAGGCTCCGGAGGGAGGAGCATGCCTGCATTTGTCACCCCTGCTCGAGAAGGAGGTAAATGGCAAAGCAGAGGTTCTCAGCAGTATGTGGTCCCATCGTCCTGATCAGTCCTCTGGAAGATCGGGGGAGGGTTAAAAAATCATCAGATGGGGCACCTGGGTGGCTCAATCGGTTAAGCGTCCAACTCTTGATTTCGGCTCAGGTCACGATCTTGCCCTTTGTGAAATCTGCACTAACAGTGTGGAGCCTGCTGGGAATTCTCTCTCTCTCTGCCCCCCCCCCCCTCCCCCCACCCCCCCCCCCCCCCCCCCGTGTCTCTCTCAAAATAAATAAATAAATAAACTTAAAAAAAATTCATCAGAACTCCAAACTCATACCAAGGGAGCACTTCACCTTTCAGGAGAAATTGAGTACATTCTTAAATTCTAAGTGAACTTTCCAATAGGTAATTTCCTAGGAAGAAAAAAATGTAGAAATCTCGTAAGATTTAATCATAGAGAAAAGCACCTGAAGTTTAACACTGTCCTTTTTAACTAGTGCTATTTTCTCTCAGACCAAACTCCTACATGTAAACTTGTCCCTAATTCTTATACTTCAGTCTTTATCGAAATTAAGGCATAAAATTTACACCATTTAGTCATCTCTCTCTTACTAGAAGGGAGATTTTTAGCCACATCTATGGGCAAGTGAGAAGAAATCACACAGTATTTAACAAGCCAATCACTTCTAAAACATGACTGACTCCTCACTTTTAAAATGTCACTGTTCCATCCAAGCTCCACAACAGCTTCTATCAGATGTATGTCGGTTCCAAAGTTGAAGCATCTCCAGCAGGCAATCCAGGGACTGCTCGTAAAATCCAGGGGACCAAAGTGCTGTTCTGGTCGAGGCTAGTATCAGTAAAAGTCAAAGGGGGGCATCTGGTAGAACGTGCACCACGTCTCACAGAGCCAGAGATAGAGCGCCGGGGACACAGCAAACAGCAGGTGCCTACACATTTCACTGATGGCCCCTTTCCCTGGAGCTTGCCAGCAGGCACCCCAATAGCAAGGCAGAGGAGTCCCATTCTCAGATCTGCAGACCACACAGCTCAGAGAAATCACTGCTGTGTCGGGAGGAAAAGAATACATACTATCCAGCGATCTGAACTGGAATAACTGAAGTAAAAAGATGAAATTCAGTGACATGTGTGAAGTTACATTTACATTCAAAATACTAATTTCTTTAAACACAAAGTCGGGAAGGAACCTGGGTGAAAGGAAAGGGGATGAAGAGAGAAAACCCACCAGGCATTCTGGAGAGTTCCATCAGCCGGAGCTCCGACAGGAACCGGTCGGAGCAGTGCGTACTCTGCAAGGTTCACAAAGGTCAGACCTGGGATCCTGTGACCCACATCGGTGCAAAGTGTGGAAGCTACTGGGGAACAGAGGGAACAGAGGGAAAGTGTGGATGCTTAAAGAAAGAGCACGAGGCCAGGAGGGCCCTGGTCGCTACCTTCACGTACTTGAAAGGCTCAGCAGACAAGAGCTCCTTGCGGTTCTGAACATTTGGGCACCATCGGCCACAACAGCGAACAACTGAAGTTTCAGGGAACGAGATTTCAACTCCTAAAGAGTGCTGAGATGTAGGACAAGAGGGACAAGAGAGTAAAAATACAGGACACGGTGAGCAAACATAACAGCTTCTGCTTCTCTTCAGGAATGTCTTCCCTCTCAAGCTGGAGGTAGCCCTCTGGCCCGTGGCAGTGGTTCCTAACACTGCGCTCTGAGCCTCGGGCCTGCAAAAGGAATGAGGCTGCCTCACTTCACCGCCATCTTTGCTTGGGGCTCAAGAAACCCGCTCTGGACACTGCCCTCGACAGAGAACGAGCCGAGTATTTCCACCCAACCCTGTGGCCCCTGCCACAGGAAGCCTCCCAAGGCCACTCTTCCTGAAAATCCGGCTCACGTTAACCTTTAAACTGTATGACTGTCATGAGCCCTCAAAAATTGTTAAGGATACAAGTGGAAAGAGAAAAGCATGGCTTTTTTTTTTTTTTTTGAAAACGAAGCCAAAATCGGGCAAATTTCCCTAAAAGGTTGTAATTACGATAAATGTACGCACAGTCCAAAGATCACAGACCAAAATACCTTTTTGGCAAAACTGGACACCACTCGTATCTATCAGGAATAAGGGAAACCCCAAAAAAGACTTCCACCTTCGGTGTTCCCAGGACATCTGTGCCGGGGAGGGAGTCTCTCAAACCTGCCCTGTGTCCCCGACGCAAGCTCGCTCTGGCCCCCCTCGCGCGAGGCCACACAACGCGGGCGACCGCGATGTCACTGACAAAGGAACCCCGTCGGCTACGGTATGTCCGCACGGGTGCACCCCTACCTCCAGCGATCACACATTCCAGCCAGTTCGTGCAGGAAGGGCGCTCGGCCCCAGGGCCAGGCGCAGAAGGGCCGGGTGCTGGGGAACTGCAGGCCCATTCGAGCTGGGGAGGGCTCCGCCATGCCAGCAGCGGCCTTGTTTCCACCCACCAGCCCTGAGCCACGGCCCCCCTTCCGACTCTGTCTGCTCGACACTCAGAACCTTCTCCTCCCCGGGCCGTCTTACCCAGGCAGGAACCTCCACGTACGCATCCTCTGTGCCAGACAGCCCCTCGGTCAGACCTCTTCAGACACGTTCCCGCCCACGTGCAGGAAGAAACACCAGCATTTGAGGAAGACGCCACAGTGGCAGGAAGAGAACACGAGAAGCTTCAGAGTGAGACCAGTTCTAGATCCCATCCCCGCTTGCCTCGTGACCTTGGGAACAGGAAGTGGGTTGATGTCTCTGAGCCTCAGTTTATAGGCTTCTCCTCAATACAATGACAAGAACGACAGTATCCACACAGGAGGGGCAAGATGGGGGGGGGGGGGCTGCAAAGGACGGAACACATAAAAGGCTCACTCGGGGGCTCCGCACAGAGGTAAAGGCAGATGTGGAACCTCGTTTTTCACCCTACAGGGAGCACATGCTCAGTAGACAGCAGTTCCCACGCTACCATGCCTTGCCCTGCGCAGCCACAACCCGACGCTCTCCCTTCGGACTTCCCGTTCTTTGCCTTGGGCCCAGTTACCGCTCCTGCCATCTATCCACTCAGACTCTGGGCTGAAAGCCTCGGCCTGTAAAGACTCCTGACGCTGGTGTGAAGCAAGGTGCGGCAGAAGGAGCTAGCGTAGTCCCAGCGTGCCGCACAACGGCCCTCGAGAACGGACTTCTGCCCGCTGCAGACGTGGGCCCCACGCGAGTGGTCCCACGCGCCATCGCAAGGACCACCTGGCCCAGAAACTCTCCTCGCCCGATCACAGACCTGCCCACACCCTTCTTCACAAGCTGGCGCGAGGCTCACCGTAGATGCTCAGCCTGGCTGATCGCAGGATGGCTGTGGGGTGCTGGCGACAGTAAACGGGGACGGGTAATTAGCTCCCGGGCTCTCCCACGTTGGACTGATGCGCCCCGCTGTCCCGCAGGGTCCACAGAGAACGGACTGGCACTCCACCTCCAGTTCCAACGAACACCCAAACCCTCAGAAGCACTAACACAACCTCAACCGGGCCGATAACGGAGCGGTCTCCTGTTGGGTGTCCTCTCAGGCATTTTCAGGCATCTAAGAACAATCTGGTATCTGTAGAAAATACTAACATTCATTCTATACCCCTTAATGAAGACGCCTTTCCTATCACTTAGGAGAAGTCTGTCGTGTTAGCTACACATGCTGCCAACAGTAAGAGGTTGAGACACAACAGGAGAATCAAACCAAACAACACAGTGTCACGGTCCACTGATTTTGTTTTATAATCCATATGATGGAACCCAGGAAAACTCCAAAAGTAAATGTGTATCGACACCATTTTCTTGCATGTTTTTTATACCTTAGTTTTTTTCTGGAAAATTTTACTGGACAAAATATAATATTTTAGCATATGTAGAAAAATAAGCCAACTCAAATAATAGATTTTAGAAGAAAATTACAACTGCCTGGATTCTCATACTCAAAGATAAGACAGTTCTAACATGTCCTACTTCTGAGATTTTTTTTCTTAAAGCTAAAAATGAGATTCTTACAAAAGTCCAGTTTAGGTGTTTTTTTTGTTTTGTTTTTTTTTTAAGTAAGCCTTATTTATTTAGGTAAAAACATGGACAGTTTCCATGTAACTCAATATTCTTAGCACAGTTAAAGAAAACAGAGTGGTAAACTCGGTTACCCTCTTTTGCCCCACTCCCTTCAAAATAATCTTTTTTTAATCCAATGAGAATAGAAAGCTCCAGGCAGTATGTAATGATCAGTTTGGAAATTCAGGCCACACAGACTGAAAATATCAGCATGTAACCAGCTTTTTATCTAGGTTATTTCAAGAGGCTGCACCAGAAAACTAGGGACTATAATGTACAGGCTTGACTATATCTATATTCCAGTTAATGGTTACTTTACCCAACATACCTTCCAAAACCATATACAATATGTACAAAATTTCAGAATGTAAGGAAAAGATATGTTTTAACACATAATCCTTCTGATTTATCTTAATGCTTATACTACTGAAGAATTCTGAAGGCAAACAAAGTAGAATGAATACGCTCTTACTTTAAGGTGGTTAAAAATGCATTTCACCTAGCATTACAGAACAATTAAGACCAAATACAGAACAATTCCTCTAATGTTCAGTGAAGCAGTTGTGGGGGGTTCCACTCAGGGAATCTAGCTGCTAAACAGGATTTTACCCCCATTCTGGGACACCAGACCCACGGGCGGTGGGGGGGGGGGGGGATGTCGAGGCAGGCAGGCCAGGAGAGGGGGAGAGGACTCTGACCAAAATAAGTTGGCTCATTCAAAACAGGAACGCAGTTAAAAAGCCTTTTTCACCACCCTTCTTCTGTGATTAGGGAGGGAGAGGGCAGCACAAAGCCCCCCTTCTGAGTTCAAGGAAAGAAGGGTAGGATGCACGCCAGGTCCCCCAGTGTTGACAAATCCTGATTCACTGCTCAAGTCACACTTAGCTCACACATAAAATGCGCAATTCAACCACTCAAGGAGGGGGTAGGGGGACTCTCTGAATGTACTCTAGGTCTGTTTTTAAACAGACCACTATTGACAGGAGCTCTGACTCAGCATCATCTCTTCTGACTACTCCTCTCGGCCAATTGTCAATGCCTTTATGTGTCCAATATGAATTAAATGTCATTTTATTCAAGTTAGGAAAGAGCCATGAAACACTCATCATTGGGAATCACGAATATCTTAACATGACTCTTACCCTCTGTGTACAGAAATTGTAAAACTGTGGTCACTGAGTTGAGCGAGCACATATCCAGGGTCCACAGGGACGGTTCCAGTTTACACTATTGTTCTAGAATAATTATCAGGAACACTGTCTTTCACTCTCCAAAGCATCTCTATTTGGACCACAGGGTCAGCCTGACAATAAAAAACGTCAAGCTAAGAAAGCACCAACATTTGACAACACCTGTCACCTTTGAAACATCAAGCAGGGTCGTGGGTGCTCACCACGGAGCACAAGGTGTTTCAACCACCCAGGGCTTCTCAAGTTGAATTCAGCAATAACTGCAACAGTCAACCTGAACTTTGTTCACTTTCTCTTCGCCGTGAAGTGGCAGCATCGCTGTGCCACCTGCAATGACCCCCCTTTTGATCTCTGGCTTTCTCTGCTGCGTGGTCCTTAGCACCTCGCACACAGCTCTCTCACTGCTTCTGCTTGGCAAACACACAGCACTGCAGGCCAAGTGAAAGCTGCCCTAAAAGAGGCAATTTTAGGGAACAACAGTTAAAAGAAGCAGGGAAATAAAGAATTACTTCATCAACTAGGAAAATCATTGGGTAAGAGTATTTGTAAACCAATGAAAATAAAAATAAGCCACACAAAACACACAGTAACCTATAATAGTAAATGGTAAATAATATAATATAAATAAAATGGAAAAGTAGACAACATCGATAAAATCCTTGCGGTGGTTCAGAAACAGAGCCAAGCTATGGGGGAGCCAGGGCTGACTTGGGTTTGGTGTTTCATCTGCCATAATGGGCCTGGGGAGCTTCCAGGGAAAGTCTTATATTTACATACAGATGCAAAGCAGCTCCTCCTTCCCGCAGCCAAAATACTCAGTGATGACAAAGCACAATCAGGAGGAGGAAGGACTCCTGCGTGCCTGACCCCAGCAAAGCCGCTGAGGGGAGGAGGCCTCTCCCCACACAGGGGAGCAATCCTGCTCTCCAGGGCGTCCTGGGTCCCCGCCAGGAGAGGGACGCCAGTTCGTCAGGCAATATTTACCTTCTTTCCCTTCTTTCTTTCTTCCGGTCTCTCCCTCTCCTGCTCCATTAGCTGTGCTTCCCCTTTCACTTTTTAATTTTCCATTTGCTAGTCAACCAGAGGCAGCGTGCTTAACAGTGTCAGAATCCTGGCCTGCTCAAATCTCCAGGTTCTGGGCAGGAGGTCCAGCAAGGAAGGTGCAATGATAGTGTGTGCTTATTTCAGGCCAATCAGACACCAAGAATTAACATGAAATTCACACAAATGCCAGAAATGTATGGCATTAAAAAGATCTGTTTTTCACAATAAAAATGTCATTTAAAAGGTACCCACTCATATCCCAGTTATTATCAGAAATTAAAATGTGGTGACTACACTCTTCATAGTAATCTCCAAGTAATGTACAGAATTAAGGCACTATACTGTGCATCTGAAAGCACTATAACACCGTGTGTCAACTACACTTCAATTTAAAAAAGAAAATGACAGGGGCACCTGGGTGGCTTCCAACTCCAGCTCAGGTCATGATCTCGAGCCTTGCATTGGGCTCGCTGCTGTGAGCACAGAGCCCGCTTGGGATCCTCTATGCCCTTCTCTCTCTGCCCCACCCTCTGCCCCCCTTTAAAAAAAATTTTTTTTAATTTAAAAAAAGGGAGGGAAGGAAGGAAGGAAGGAAGGAAGGAAAGAAGGAAAGAAGGAAAGAAGGAAGGAAGAGAAAGAAAGAAAGAAAGAAAGAAAGAGAAAGAAAGAAAGAAAAGAAAGAAAAGAAAGAAAAGAAAGAAAAGAAAGAAAGAAAGAAAGAAAGAGAAAGAAAGAAAGAAAGAGAAAGAAAGAATGAATGACAGGGCCACCTGAGTGGCTCAGTCGCTTAAGCATCCAGTTAAGCGTCGGACTTTGGCTCAGGTCATGACCTCACAGTTCATGAGTTCAAGCCCTGTGTTGGTCTCTGCACAGACAGCTCAGAGCCTAGAGCCTGGAGCCTGCTTCAGATTCTGTGTCACCCTCTCTCTCTGCCCCTCTGCCTCTCGCGCTCTCTCTCTCTCTCTCTCTCTCCCTCTCTCTAACATTCAAAAAAAATTAAAAAAAAAAATGACATTTACAAAAAAATTAAAATGGGACCTTTAAACTTTGAGACCTTTAAACCTGTGAAATATAAGCCACTGAAAACAAAACGTAAACATGGCAACTTATTTATGAAAGCTGTTTTCAACATGCAAATGAATTCCAGAATAAATCCTCTGCCCCACAGCTCTCTCAAACTCCAGGGCACAGTCCTGGTACAGAAAGTGGTGTGCACAAAGTATCCTGAATGGGCTGTTTGTGCCTATCTAAAAATACTCTTGTGAGAACTAAAATATTTTAAAGCTTTTATTTTTTTTTTTTAATTTTTTTTTTTTCAACGTTTTTTATTTATTTTTGGGACAGAGAGAGACAGAGCATGAATGGGGGAGGGGCAGAGAGAGAGGGAGACACAGAATCGGAAGCAGGCTCCAGGCTCTGAGCCGTCAGCCCAGAGCCCGACGCGGGGCTCGAACTCACGGACCGCGAGATCGTGACCTGGCTGAAGTCGGACGCTTAACCCACTGCGCCACCCAGGCGCCCCTAAAGCTTTTATTTTTAAGTAATCTCTGCACCCAACGTGGGGCTTGAACTCACAACCTCGAGATCAATCCCGGCTTATTTGGAATTAAGTAAAAAAATGTTATTTTTGAAAGGTTCAACATACCTAAATTTTAAAGCCTTCTGTAAAAGCATGAATGGAAATTTTTAAGCCCTATTTTATAACAAGTTGTAGTTCTAAATAGGAGCTATGCTTGATATTCATTATCCCAAAATGCATTAACTTCCCGGTATTCTTCACCGTCAGTATTTCTGATGCAAACAGAGACACTTTTACTGTAACACGACATTCTGTGAACTTTTTCTTTCATAAGCTTTGTCTCCCCCAACCCAGCACACAGTGGTCTAAGTATCCTTTACATTTCCATGACTCTCATAAATTATGCTGAGCTCATACTAAATGGACTGACAGCACACTACATGAGACAGGCTACGTTATCATTCTGAGGGAGTTTACAAAATATTCATGTAACTTTCAGTGTGATAAAATTAGTTCACTTAAAACTATTTAAGTGAACTTTCATCATACCTAATCTTGAGACACGCAGGCTTGTAAAACATATCTTGCTTCCATACTTTGATGTCCTGTTTCAAGATCTAGTTTTATCCTGGCATCATCTCTAAACTTTAACACTGTAATAATCTAGGGCACCTGGCTGGCTCAGTCAGTGGAGCGTGTGGTTCTTGATTTCGGGGTCGTGAGTTCAAGCCCCGTGTGAACATGGAGCCACTTAAAAAAATAAAACAAAACAAAGGTCGAAAAAGAAATACTATAATAATCTAAAATCTTCAGCTCCAAAGAATCCGATTTATGTAAAAGACAAACAAGAAATGGAATCCATTACTAGCCCCTAAAAGATCAAAGGAACTAAGAATTGTGGAAAGGGAGAAAGGACTTCTAAGAATAGGGAAAATTGGAAGGAAATTGGAAAACCCTTTCTAGAAAACATCTGGATCCTGACCGCCATAAAGAGAAAACAGCAGTCTCAATTCCAGCTAGCAATTTTTAGGAGTACTGTATTTCTAACTTAATGGGTCTCTTCTCAGAATAGTGTTTTCAAATGCACAAAATATAGAAACTTACACAGAAAACCCATCTTTAAAGTTATCGAAAGAGTTTAAAGTATTATGTTTCTTTACATTAAGTAAAAAGATCTAGCAGTCTAGTGACTACTGTTAATTTTGAAGTAGTGATTAGCATGAACAATACTTTGAGAGATATTGTAACTGTAACAATTTGAAGCCATCTGTGATATCCCTTGGAGACACATCACAGGCACTGCTAAAACTACCACATGACATTCACAGTAGAAGGAAATACTGTATTTAGCTGGAGAGCTGTGAAAATAAAGATGGAATTCATTTCTTTCCCATCCAAGTTCATGGGTCTCCAGACTGCTCCTACTCTAGACACTCTGTTACTTATTTGGCTTGCTGATCTCTACCTTTGGACCGACTGTCTCCAGACAGTCACCCAAGAGCAGGTTCTTACCCAGGGGACCACATACTCCATAGCAGAAATCTTCTCTCTGGCAAGGACTCGGGTGGCAGGCCTGTGTGTGTCCCTGACCGTAGCTGACCAACTGCTTAGAGCTGCCAGTCAATCTCTACAGGCACTATGGAAGTGAGGGTGAAGTTGGCTGGGTAGACAGACAGACAGACAGACAGAAAGTAGGCGCAGGGAGAAATGGGAAACAGAGACAAACTAGAGAAGCTGTTTCCGAGCTGGCCAGCTCCCACTACCAGCTGTTCCTGGGGGGAAGGTGAGGCCATCCATACCCCCTCCCTCCTTCAGGTTAACTGGGGGCTCCCATATACTTGCGATAAATTCCCCTTTTGCTCCAGCAACCAAAAGAGCCTTAACTGAGTCAGGCCCTGAAAATATTTGCCAAACTATGCGTGTAACTGCTCACACGCAAACCACTCAAAACCACAGCTACCGGAGTGCCAAATCAATATAGACTGACAGTGACAAGAGCTTATTTTCCCATAATTAGCAGCAATATAAACAGCATCCTTCTAAGAAGTACATGAGGTATCTACACTTTAATGATGTTGCAGTATCAGCAGACATACTCCTGTTTCACTTTCCTGCAGCAGCCTTACCTAAGCTTAACCACGCTGGTTATTTGGGCAGCTTTACAGTGTATTTTCAGAAGACAGCCAAGATGTACAGATAGTGTGTGGCTTTATATTTATGCTGCCCATTAGATGAGGGCAAGAGTCACAGGGACAGACACTTCTCATTTATATGTGGAAAACAAAACAAAACCCCTGTGCTTTGATGTTTAGTGTTTTTGCTTTTAATTAGCAACAAGCTGATTTCTTTCTTGCTTTCTAATTTTAAGAGGAGGGAAGAAGCCTCAGACTAAAGAATATCCAGGAACAGCAATGAACTAGTCCTTAATCCTCATCAGATTTCAGATATACTGAGGGTCTACTTAAAAATTATCTTGGAGCATGAGGCGCCTGGCTGGCTCAGTCAGTAGGGCACGCAACTCTGGATCTCAGGGTTCTGAGTTTGAGCCCCATGCTGGGTGTAGAGATTACTTTAAAAAAATAAATTAAATCATTAAAAAAAATTATTCTGGAGCAACCTATCTGTACCTCTGTGGGTGATTTCTATCTGTTCTCTACCAAGTGATATGACGGACTTAAGAAGAGCTCCTAGCCAAACCCTGCCTTTGTCTTCTGTCATCCTAAATAATTTAGATTGCCTAATTTTGGCCTCAGCTTTCTCAGCCGATGGTCTACATTCAGATGTTACAAAGTCTAGCTAGCCAGCATTACCCTAAATGGTGCAATCTTTGTCTTTCAAATACTGAAAACTTTAGGTTGGCATTCCAAGAGTTTTAGTCAAAAGTATGATTACTTACAGCGACCAATGAGAGACTTAGCCAACGGCCTTTTCTTATAAGGGCAGTATATTTTTGGCAAACTATTATAAAATATTTTGTTTCTTTTATAAGGGTATAATTTTCTGTGTGTACAGTTTTTGCTGAACGTAAGTCAGTTCTTTCTTTGTGGTCATGCAAACTGAAGCAGTAACAAACCAGATGTTTCATGGACTTATTTTCTTGAGCGAATCAGGCTTGGTTGGGTCTTCTGGACAGTCTGGGTATCTTTAATACTCTAGGATTATAAGAATTTCCAACCCTTTCCCAAAATAGCTTCACGATTCTGATTTCACGAAGGAATGGAATGCTGAAACAAGGATGAGTTCCAGTAATTCCTCTTTACCATAAACTACTAAGATTCCATCTTTATTTCATCAAATGCTGAAATTGTATATCAAATTGAAACATAGATGCAAATGCGAATGGTTGAAAAGTGACAAAATATATTTCTACATACATAATATTCTCTTTTAAGAACTTCAAATTAGGGCACCTGGGTGGCTCAGTCAGTTAAGCACCCAACTTCAGCTCAGGTCATGATCTCACAGTTCATGAGTTCAAGCCCCACACTGGGCTCTCTGCTGTCAGCACAGAGCCTGCTTTGAATCCTCTGTGTCCCTCTCTCTCTCTCTCTCTCTCTCTCTCTCTGTCCCTCCCCAGCTCTCTCTCTCTCAAAAAAAGAAAAAAAAAGTTTTACTTTTGGTGACTACACACACTAGGTACTCAATAGATGCTTGATGCATGAATGAATAAAAAAAATTAAAGACTGTTTTAAACAATGGTTAAGGGGAAGGATTTAGCTAAAGACTACCAAAAGCACATCTCAATTTTTAAAAAAAAAAACAAAAATTTCTAACCACAGTATATACAAATTACTACACTCTTTTCACTGAAGGTAGTTTTTTAATTTTAAAAAGTTACTAAATATTATATCCCTCATAAAGCTATCACAAATAACTTTTCTATTATCACCTCCCTCGTATAGGTCTCATATGAAACTTAACCAAAAAACCTTCCAAGCATCTTACAAGAACAGTAATCTCCGGTTCAGGTAAACTACAGAGAATGCAGCCAGGAGTGTAAATCAGTCCCATAAAGCATTTCCTTACGTACCTAACACATGGCCCAACTTGCCACCCTCCTATCTCCTCCTCCTGCTTCTCCCCAACCTCGCCTGCTTTCCAGGTAATCACCTGAGTCCTGCTTTTCTCAACTGCTTTTTCTTTCGCCTACAAAAATTGGCTACCATTTGTGTTTAATAATCAGCCCTTTCTAAAATGCTTTATCTAGGGGCGCCTGGGTGGCTCAGTCAGTTAAGCATCTGACTTCGGCTCAGGTCACGATCTCGCGTTCTGTGAGTTCGAGCCCCGCGTCGGGCTGTGTGCTGACAGCTCAGAGCCTGGGGCCCGCTTCAGATTCTGTGTCTCCCTCTCTCTCTGACCCTCCCCCGTTCATGCTCTGTCTCTCTCTGTCTCAAAAATAAATAAGTGTTAAAAAAAATAAAAAATAAATAAAAATAAAGAAAACGCTTTATCTAATTACCAAATCACTCGACAGCTGGTGACAAAACAATTGTATGATCCATGATGCACTATCAACTTACAGATATTTCCAAGCTAATCCTACAGTACCATCAAGTACTTATCACTTTTAATTCTCCAAAAGTAGATTTGAATCTACTGATGGGAGATCCCTTTTTAAAGAACTCACTGTAAAGCCAGTATGAAAAATCATCTTTAAGAAGTTTAGATAACAACTTTACCACCACCACTGCACAGAATAAACACAAACAGGGGCGCCTGGGTGGCTCAGTCGGTTAAGCGGACGACTTCGGCTCAGGTCACGATCTCGCGGTCCGTGAGTTCGAGCCCCGCGTCGGGCTCTGTGCTGTCAGCACAGAGCCCGGAGCCCGTTTCAGATTCTGAGTCTCCCTCTCTCTGACCCTCCCCTGTTCATGCTCTGTCTCTCCCTGTCTCAAAAATAAATAAAACGTTAAAAAAAAACAAAAAAAAAACAAAAACACAAACAAGTTACAATGCATTTCACTGACAGGCACTTTGTGATAGTCACTCAAGTGCTCCAATCAAATAAAACTAAGAATGTCATAGACTTGATAGCTACCCACAACAGAAGCCCATGTATAAAGAATTCATAAAACAGGGCAGGTTATTTCCTGGGAGTTAGCGGTAAAGCCAGAGCAGTAACCCAAAATCTCCACCTCTGAAACAAAATCTCTCACTTTAGTCACTATTTATACCTGTAGTCAGAAGGAGATATTCAGACATACCAATTAGTGATCATCAAAAATGACATCGTCCTACAAAAGTAAAGAATATGGAAATGTGGGAACACTTTATTAAAAATGTAACTGTTGTACTATCAAATAAAACTGTGTCAGAGAAGAACATGATGTAAAAATAAAATTGGGGACCTTCCCAACTATAAAAGAAAAAAGAATGAAAAAAAAGGCAGTCGTAATACCCATTAAGAATATAACAGAGGTGATGAACAAAAGCAGACCAGGATGTCTTAAATTTCCCTTTAATTCTGTCCTACACAAAGAACAAGAAACTTAATCCATGCATTCACCTCACATAACCCAACTAAAAAGTAAAAATCAAACAGTAGGAGTCAAAAGTCTCACCCTGTAAGTAGTGGCTCTGAGGACACTGACTGTAGAGGTCACCTACTGACCGCCAGCATTGGCTGTGGGATCTGGGTGGCGACGTTGGCAAGGCCTCCCTGCCTGCTCTTTTCACCCTGGGGAAAAGGCCAGGGCCTGACCCAGGAGAGGAACACCAGACTCCGATCTCTTAGTGACACTTCCAACAATGAATTTGCATTTCAACACAGGTTATTTAAAAAAATCAGGCTTAAGGGTAGATCGGTAATTAAAATGAAAAAGGTGGAAAGAGAGGAGCATGAATTTAAACATGTCTACTGCAAATAACAATGAACTCACAAGCCCCGGTGCCCACCAACAAGTCAAAGAAGCCAAATAACTCAAACAAACTGAAGGCTAGTTCAAAGGGCAGCATTCCAATCAGAAAGAGGGAAAGATATGCACACACAAGCAATTCCGGTGCTAGAGAACAGTGCTCAAAACAACACAAAAGCCTGTTTCTCTACTATGGGGAAACAATAAATTGGAAATTCACCCTCTCCAAAATCTAGTACAAGGGAAAAATGAACAGATTTATATCAAGCTGTATAGGCCACGCTCTGTTGCCAAATACTCAGATTCGTCGGAGGATCTCCTGTTCTAAAACTATGAATAACATATTTGCGTCCACTTACTCACCTATGTGGGACCTCCCCACTCAGGGGATGCCAGGGTACACACAAAGTGTGTCTCACATTAGGCTACGTTAACAGTACAGAACACCTGGTCATGAATTAAGCACATGGCCCTCTTCATGGACGATAAGGCCCATGAAATCAGCGCCAAAGCGTCTCACTGACTTCAGGATGGCACAGTGGGCGCGATGCTGTGAATGTTTACACCTGTGAACACAGCCAGTTTTCACAGCTATTCAGGGTTCTTTTCAATTTTACAAACGTGAGGCAGAGTCCCACAAACTTTTCCAAGGATCACGCCAGACGTGACTACCTTCTTGAAGGGTACCTACGCTCAGATAAATGTGAAGAACCAGCTTGCAAATCCCTCCATAGTCTTTCCTCTCCTGATTTGCTCTGGCTTCCCAGCATCGCACGACTATCAGTGGATTCTGACGTATCGATAAAAAGCACAATCATCAGTAAAGAGAGCTCATGGGAGGGACTGGTCCCGCCCTCCATAAGCAAGAAATGACCGTCTGGGTAACCAGGTAAGGCAAGAGTGCCAGTCTGACTCAAAGAGAACGTGTCTGCATTACACCCCTTGGGCGGAAGGCTGCTGCCGATGGCTCTTCACAGCACACACTCGGCATGAGGCTGCTCCTCGAGGAGCGGGAAGAAGCTCCTCACAGGTCTGCACCTGGCTTGTCTCTTTCACACGTACCCCGGGTCTCCCACCACATCTGACCCCCAGCAGCCGTTCCCTCAATAATGTTTGTGGCACCTGGCACTTCATCCAAGGCAGGCCCCGGAAATCAGCACCTTGGAGGGCTAGGATTCTCAGGCCTTACCAACGGCTAAGCTTTGAACACTCGTCATCTTTCCCTGAAATACCTTCTCTTTAAAGGATAGTGTGTTTCTGAGTCCCTTACTTTGTAGAAACATGTTGACCTATTTATGAAAAACTGGGTTGGCCTCATATTGATGTGTAATATTTTAAAAGGGCCTGTGGCCTGCTTTCAGATTTATAAAGTTTTGAAGGGGGTGAGGGGTGGGGTCCCAGAAATGAAAGTGAAGTATGGGAAAGGGAAGACCAAGAAGGACCTGAAACACTCTTAACGGGCTTATGGAAAGCTCTCCTATAAACACATTCCCAAGAGAAAATCTTATCCATGCTGTTTTGCCCAATGTGACCTTCCCACAAAGTACTCAATGAGAAATCAACTCATGAAAAATAAAAACACTCAGAGGTGACTAGATCTTAAATCTCAAAGGAAGCCTGATAAAAGATGCCCCTTCACCCTCCACTGTGCCCGGTCAAGCCCAGTAATCATTCGGCAGATGTGGATCAGGGTCCGCAGTGAGCACAGCCAGTCTGGAGACAAGGATTCCACGGGAGGATGCGGACCCACGCAAGGAGCCTGGGTCCCCAGGATTAGCTAATTGTTCACGGTAAACAGCAAGCAGACCGAGAGCAGCATCACGAACACAGCCTCCTCCGCAGCGGCCTGTGCCCACACGCCACCCGCACACAAGCACACTGCGGCTGCAAGAGCGCATGGGCCGTCCTCCTCCTGCTCCTCCTTCCCCCCCCCCTCCTCCTGCTCCCCCTCCTCCCTCTCCCCACAATGTTCTACTAGACAGGACGTGGGCGCCTCTTGCCCATGTTTGTTGACTTCATAGTTACCGCTTCACGGCAGCCTCCTGCCACTGGACACTGGGATGCAGCGTTCACCTTCTCGTTCATTCGGCAAACATTTAGTAGGCACCGACTGGGCGCTGGGGATACACAGGTGAGTAAGATTCGGCCTCCATATAAATTACAGCTTAGGAAATAAAATCTCAGGAGGAAATTATATGATGCGAGGGCCACGGTGAGTCGACGGGATTATGAAGAATAATATGCCAACTTTAGGGAAAGGGATTACATTACCTTCAAAAGAAGAACCATCAGGTTTATCTGCTAAACCAAATTTATTAGAATCACCATAAAATGAAAATTTTGCATTAGATAAAACTATGGTGCAGGAGCTGACGGGGTGGGACCTCGTGCCTCGGGGCAGAGGAGGAAGGGGGCGCCACCAGGACAGTACTTTCCTCCCAGCTCAAGACGGTTTGGGTGCCCTGCACAATCCAGACTCTCCACGGGGAGTGTTCCTGCCCCAGGAACCAAACTCTTCTCCCCAACTGCCTCCAGCAAGGTCTACCAATGCCTATGCGTGGCACTGTCACTTTTGAATGACTGAAGAAGAGAAAACAAGAGAAATGCAGGAAAAAAAGGAAGAAATGTGAAAAAGAGGGATTTAAAAAAGAAAGATAAGAAGCCCACTTAGTAAAGCGAGGCGTTCATTCATTTAATAAGTCTGGAATCTGTGTGCGAGCCCCTCATAGCCAACCCGCCAACCCGCCATCCCGTTCTAGCAGACTTTATCAGCTCTGGAAGCTAGAAAACCAGAGACTCGTGGAGGGAGTTCACACAATCTGAATGAGGGCACCTGACAGCTATTTATAGGGTCCAGGGGCCTTTTTGAAAAGCTCACTTCTGGGCAGATGGGGCTGTGTTTGAGAAGGGCTGAGGCTGTAAGAATGACCTCTGGGTGAGTCACGTGTAAACAGAGGAAAGTCCCTCTGAAGGGCACAGAGACACAGAGCCTCAGAAAGAAAGATGGATGGTCAACAGGAAGAATAAAATAAAAATACAGCTACTGGGAAGTTTAGGGGGGGGTACTGCTTTCATTCATCTGTTTTTCTTGAGAGTGTCCTTCCTTGACTGAGAGATGGCTAACTCCACAAACACTGCACATCCAAGGGCCTAAGGAAAAGGGGCTGTTTTCTTGCTCATGGTTTCGGGGCCTCTCGTGCCCTTAGTACATTTAATAAACAATTCAATGGGCAAAATGGCAGTGACACTTTAGGGCACGGGCCTATATGTGAAAAGCTGAATTTGAATTAACCACTCACACACCCCTAAGAGGAAATTCCTCCTGCAGATGCAACAGACAAGGGAATAATTTTAGAAGATCGTTAAGAGGAAAAGGACAATCACACCAACACCAGTAGGTCAGCTGAGAGAGACAGAAGAGGAGTCACTCCAACTCTGACCAAAGACAAAAGAGTAGACCACCCTACCAATGAGAAATAGGTTCATGGAAAGCCACCCAGTGACTCTCCAAACCCATTTGGCTGGGAGGTCATGGTCCAAGCCCTTCTGAAGCAATCTCAGGAGAACTAGATCCTGGGCTTTGACACCAGGAGCCTTCCTGCCCTTGAGGCAAATTGTATCTTGGGCAGATTCCAGGGTCAGTCTGGCCTCACCACCATGGCAGGTGGCTTTACAGAGCCAAATAACCTCCCCTCAAGCCACACATTTTGATAATTGGGTAATTTCATCCCGGTTCCCTCGGGCCAGTGCCAATACACTGGATAATTCCCATGAGGGTGAGCCAGCCTTGCTGAATGGTGTGCCATGTTTATCAGAGAAATTAAGGCTCAATCACGTTTTTTCCTCACTCCTATCATGGCTCCAAGGCCTCTGATAAGATGGTTTTTCTGATGCTTTTGATATAATTATTAAACACTTTTTTTTTTAATTTTCTAGCACTGCCATAGGGGTGTCAAAGGATTTAAGTCATCTGAATGATTCATCCTGAAGGAGGAATTACTACATCCAGTGGAGTCGGGTTCACAGGTGACCTGCCTGTTCCACTGCTGGGTGGCATCAGAAACTGCCATCAGCACAAGTGGCACAGGCTGGTGAAGAAACGCTCAAGCAGAGAAAAGTTCAAGGAGAAGTGTCCTGGACTGTTAACGTCTGGACTCAGTTTAAAACACACACACACACACACACAAGCAGTTCAGGAATAGTCTGGAAGCTGGAAAACTAACTTGTTAATCTCCTTTGCAAGTTACTATTAAAGTACAGCGCATGAAAATGAGACTCATGAAAATGTATGTAGGGACAGCCTGTTAAGATTCCTGAATACTTTAAGAATGTGAGAATAAAGAAATCTAAAAATTATGTTAACATACGTGTAACTACAAGAACCTAAAAAACAAGGTAAGTTTTACTGAGTCTTTAAACTACACTCACAGGGTTATCATTAATCCTTCCTTAATTTGAAGTAGTTTACGTATACATCCACTCTGCCCACATGCACAATGTAAATGTTAAGCCACTGTGTGTGTGTGCGTGCGCGTGTGTGCGCACCAGAATGCAGTCGAGCTGCGTTTCCCCACAAGAGACACAGAATAACTGTCCTCAACAATCGTCCAGAATTATCCTACGTCCAGAATCATCCTACAGTCTTTAACAGTTGCGTGTCAGTCCACAGACTAAAACAGGAAACGACAAAACAAATTTCAGAAAAACTCTTACAGAAAATACCCTTTGCATCATCATAAAATAAGACACCTTGGAAGTGAATATGTTGTCTGAATCTACACGGTCTTGTAATATTCCTTTGTGAGCAAAGCTCCTAGACGACGACTCAATTTCCATCAAAGCCAGGAGATAAAAATTATCCCTGACTGGTACCATCAAATAATAAGGGAGAGTATGAAATCTAGAACTGGAACTAGAAAAAAAAAAAAAAAAGCAAATTACAAATGGGTCCCTAAAGCAGAAGTAGAGAGGACACTCCTACCATGCTTCAAATATTTTCCCCACCTCACATTGCTGCCACTGGGTACTGTGTGTGACATATGTAACACCCATTTTAAACCTTGGTATGAAGTCTGCCATTTTTACAGGTGTAAGAACAAAGTAAGAACCGATATTTTAAAACGTTCTCAAGTGTCAGTACAAAGAATATGGGCTAGAAGAGTGTTAGATTACAAGCCATCTGTTCTGATAATTTACGATGTGATTTCTCTAATCTCCTTCAACACTACACAACATCTCTATGGCAACAAGTAGCTTCAAATTCAAGTTTGGAGCGCCAATTATGCCTTTAGTCTGCTCGTATAGCAGAAAGGAAGACTGGTCGGCGAGTTCCTCAATGAACCAGGATCTTCTCCTTCAAGAAGGCTGTTCCTGTCACAAATGAGCTACACTCAACTTTCTCCGTTATCTCCAGATACGTAAATGAGATGATTCTGTAAACTGCACATATCACACCTTACACAGAACTGGCCATGGCCCAATAACCCACAACCAATTGGTGTGCCTTGCCATAACAGAGTGGTTCCTACACCGTTGTGCACCTGAATTACCGGTAGGGCACATCCAAAGTCCAGATTCCAGGGCTCTATTCTAAAACTACTCCATCAGAATCGCTAGGAATTCTATAATTTAAAGAAACTTTCCAGGTGGGGCACTTAGCTGGCTCAGGAGGAAGAGCATGCAACCCTCGACCTCAGGGTTATCGGTTCAAGTCCCATGCTGGGTGTAAAGATTACTAAAAAAAAAATTTTTTTAACTTTAAAAAAAGAACTTTTCAGGCAATTCTGACGTAGTCCAGTTGAAGAACCACAGCTGTAGATGACAAGCATCTGCGGTGCCCTGTGCTGGCAGCCCAGCAGCTCATACTCAGAAGGACTAACCCCATCCCAACAAAACCTGACGCAGAGCGCTGTCCATACCAGGTGCCCTGCCAGCACTGACAGCCAGCGTGAAGCCAGAAGAGGATGGACAAGTGCCGTTTCCCAAACTAAGTGAGGCCTGAGTTGAGTCAGTTAAGACAGCCAAAAAGATGAGGGAACACCCAATACAAAAACAGGTGGCAGACCACAGACACAGAATGGGGGAGGGGAGCACGGGGCTCACAGAGGCTGATAGGGCCACGCTGACCAGAAGCTTCTCCCGAGGCTGGCCCAGCTAGCCCGGATGGTGTGACGAGGTCTGAAACTCAGAAATGTGTGTCCATGACTCACACAAGGCCTTGGTCACAAAGCACCTTTTCTAGACCAGCAAAGAAAAAGAAGAGTGTAGGTCATGGAGAACAGAGAATGGTTCTTCCCTAGTCTTTACTAAAACCCTCATCTGTGACACAGGAAAATACCACATCCATCGAGAATGTGCGATAAATGAGACCTAATATTCTATGCCTTTTAAGGAGCATCTCGGATTTCATTTTCACCTTGAGGGCGATTCCAATTAGGTAGACGTGAGCGAGTTGATCACCTCTTACAATTTTAATTTCTACATTATTCCCCAGCACATCTTTAAAAGAGGCCAAAAGAGGGAATCTGCCTAATCATCTTGCCTCTTTAGAATATAAACTCCCACTGGCCAGAGTATTATTTCTGTCTTCTCCAGCTGTACGGCACCTGGCATGTTGATGCTGCTCAGGGATAAACAGCCCATTCATGACACAGTCCCATGTATACTGAATAATGCCCATAAAGTCCTTTGAAGATGAAAGCCACTTCAAGTGCTAAGTAATTCTGAGTTAGGCATTTAAGACTGAGAAACAAAGATGACAGACCAAACACCATAAAAAGGTCACCGCCCAGCAGGAAGGCTCTTGTTCTGCCAGACCTCTGGTCCTTTCGCAGGCATGCCACACAGCAGACCAACCCCAATGTGCTTTATGTGTTTTTAATGTATATAATCAGGGGGAAAGGCTTCAAAATGCTACAAAGCATGGAAGTCTTCAGTGGCTCAGGGGTGGGGAGAAATGAGTTGGGGGTTGTTTTCTCATTTCTTCTCTACATTTGGAAACTTGGCAACCAATGAGCCCTCTTTAAAAAAAAAAAAAGTCTTCATGGTTTGTTTCTTTCAGGGACCATCCCCTAAAGTAATTTCAAAGCCCCACAAATTTTTCCTTTCTGAGAAGTCTCCTAAGTGGAAGCTAAAATACTCTGCATGAAGTGTCATCTCGATTCTAAAACAGGCACAATGAAAATTACAGCAGAGCATATGCGATTTTATGCAAATTCATAGTTTCTGTCTTAGAGTCTAACACGTACTCCACGTCTCAGTCGTGTATGCGAGTGAGCAGAACGGATGCCAGTGTTCACGAATACAGAACTCACACTAGCAAGAGCACCCTGCCTGCAAGTCCTACTGCAAAGACATTGTCTCTCCCTGCAACCTCCCCAGAGTGTTTATTGAAGACTAAAGTACCATCAGCTTGAACTATTTCAGGTGTGCCTTCCACTATCCCACAACACCCACCCAAGCAAAGGTGTCCTGTCCTCTTTGACTGAAACCCTCTAAAGCTTTCACCGAGAGTTAATCCAAAGTTTTCTAAGAAATCACCAAATATACCATCAAATCATAACTGAACTCCATCAGATCTTACCCATAATACTACTCTCTTTCAAAGGAGTCATTTCATTGCTTTCCCTCCCTGACACCAAAAAAACAGGAAGTAGGAAGCTCCCTAATGGTGTCAAAGGCCTCGGTGTGATGTGCACAGCAGAGCAGGGGAAACCATCAGCAGGCTGACCCTGAGTTCACCCAGATACCCACTTTTGAAAGAAGGTCACTATGCACTTGGCATCCTCACGTCTGTCCCTAGGAGCTACCTGATCTGCGGCAAGTTAAAAAAACCTCTCCGAGCTCCCTTCCTCAGGTATCAAATGGATGTCACTTCACTATGTACCTTGCAGGGGACTAGGAAAATTAAATAGATGGTGCACAGTAAGCACTCAATAAATGAAGCTGTTTGAGAATATGAAATGTGTTACCAATTTAGCCATGACCTTTTTTCTTCTTCTGTTAATACATAACTTACATACTACAAAATTCACCGTTAAAGTATACCATTCATGGGGCACCTAGGTGGCTCAGTCGGTTAAGCGACCAACTTCAGCTCAGAGCAGGATCTCACCGTTCATGAGTTCAAGCCCCGTGTCAGGCTCTGTGCTGACAGCTCAGAGCCTGGAGACTGCTTCAGATTCTGTGTCTCCCTCTCTCTGCCCCTCCCCTGCTCGTGCTCGCTTGCTCTCTAAGAATAAATAAACATTAAAAAAAATTTTTTTAACAAATAAAGTATACCATTCACAGCACCTGAGTGGCTCAGTCAGTTAAGCATGGACTTTGGCTCAGGCCATGATCTCACAGTTTGTGAGTTTCAACCCTGCATCGGGCTCTCTGCTGTCAGCTCAGAGCCCACTTTGGATCCTCGGTCTCTCTCTCTCTGCTCGTCCCTCGCCTGTGCTCTCTCAAAAATAAATAAAACGTTAAAATAAAAAATAAAGTACACCATTCAGTGGTTTTTAGTACATTCAGTGTTGTGCAACCATAGCCACTACCTAATTTCAGAACATCTTTATCACCCCAAGACTTTCTCCAGATTGCCTGACCCATTAGCAGTCATTCCCACTCTCCCTAGGCATGACCTTTTATTCTCCAAATTTTCTAAATATCAAAAGCCTTTCCTGGGTGTCTGGCTGGCTCAGTTGATGGAGCACTCAACATCTGATCTCAGGGTTGTGAGTTCAGGCCCAACACTGGGCATGAAGCCTATTAAAAAAAAAAAAAAAAGCATAAAATATTAGTAAGCAAATTATGATTCTTCTTTCTTGCTAAAATGTCTAGTTGTAGAACTTCTACAAGTACAGAGGCCAAATTTTCCAGAATAAGGTCAAATACGCATGAGGACATTTATAGGAAATACAGAACACAATGCAGGAAATCAAGACTATCTCCCCAAATCAAGGCCCTATGTTCTGTCATCTTTTAATGTTGGAAAACACCAAACAGCAAATACTTTGCCTGTAACATAAGATCTGCACCCGCCGTTCCACAATTTCTAGAACTGAGTACACGCAAACGCACTTCCCGCACTTCCCGCACTTCCGGAAACCCCGCACTTCCCGGAAACCCCGCACTGAAGCAGAAACCACGTTGCTGCCACATTAAATTCATGCAGGTGGTTTCCGAGAAGAAACACTTAACTCAATGAAGGGCAGCAAGCAACAGTCTCCCAAGTCCTGACTCATGACTTCCTCCAACATAGGAACTCCGCTCCTTCCCCAATCAGGGGACTGTGGATTCCTGAGAAAGGACCCCACCCATCGAGGGCCCGTGGCCCTCTCACCACCCACTATGCATCTCAACGCTTTCCTTTCTCTTCTTCCTCCATTTGGGCAATGAGTACCGAGAGGAAGATGATAAACTGTCTTTCCCATAACAGGTGTCATCTTCATAAACTGTACTTACCAGAAATTAATCTCCCTTTCTTATTTGGCAACTCCTTATTTTTCAATTTTGTGCTTCAACATCACCAGAAAGTGAGCTGTTGATGGAGTCTGGCAGCTCTTTTCTTAAACATGCCTCTGGGGAGTTCCAGCGCATGACTTCATCTGTTTTCTTTGGATGATTAACTGACAAAGCCCTGAGCTGAAAAGCTGACCACTAACTGCCGATTTGAACAGTTTAAACTTGAAGATGTAGGTTCGCTTATCGCAGTGGTGTCGGCTAGAATTTGAAACTACTTTCCGCCTATTCTTGGATTGAGCGAGTCAGTAAAGATCATGAGGGTTAAGGGGAGCCTTCAGTGTTCAAGAAGGGAATTGCAAATTTGGGAAAGGGAAGATTAAATGCACCCTGTGGCTCTGGACTGGAATTGAAGGCGTGAGTATAAACTCATGGTTGTTATTCTATTTTTTCTAATTTTTTAAAAATGTTTACTTATTTTATTTTGGAGACAGAGCGTGCATGGGGAGGGGCAGATAGAAAGAGACAGAGAATCCCAAGCAGGCTCCTTGCTGTCTGCGCCAGCCCCCATGCAAGACTTGAACGCATGAACCATGAGATCATGACCTGAGCCGAAATCAAGAGTTGAGAACTAACTGAGCCACCCAGGCGCCCCCACTCATGGTTACTTTAGACAGACAGATGCAGAAGGAGATAGTGACATGTGTGCATCTGTGACATTATATACGCATGTGTACACATATATGCATGTGTATACATACACAAACGCTTCCTAGCCCTGGCCATTGACTGGTTCTAGACGCAATAATGACACCCCTGTACCAATGAACACACTTAGGCCCAGACTGTGTTTCTAAATACCATTTCTCTACTAAAATGAACCAGGGTATCTTGAAGAAGCGGCTGATTACACGGCTGCAGTAAGAAAAGTACAACACAAGCCTGGAACATCTTATTGTGTCAGAAAATAGCAAAGAGCTCAGAAAATGATAGTGACAAGTCACAAAAGATAAAGGAGCCAGTCTGAAAGGACTCCCACTGGCCAAATCTTGGAAAATTTGAGCATCAAACGAAAAAATGATAGCAAAGGATTATAACCTATTGAATAGGACCCCAGGAGGACATATTTACATAAATAAATAAATAGGGCAGAAGGAAAAGCTCTTCCTTATCGTAGAAAGTCAGGGAAACACAAGGAATAATGAAGTTCGAAAAATCACCATTTCACAACCATCCGAGTAATCACTGATTCCAGCAAAAATCATCTACAGATGCTACAACCAGCAAATGAAAGTCAGGAAAGGAGCAGGATTTGACATAGTCTCAAATCATCTCGCAACAAAACATTAACTGTAAGGAAACACTACAGTGGAGAAACCCGGTAGTCACCACCTGAACCAATGCCCCACGTGGGGCTGCTGACAGCTGCATCCCTGACAGGGCGCTCTGGGACCTTCTGCCACAAAAGCACAACCTGGATCTAGTCACAAGGAATCCTACCACCCACACTCAGGAACGGTCACCCAAAGAACTGACTGGAATCTTCGAAATACAGGGGTAACAAGAGAGACTGGAGGAATGTCCCAAATTAAAGAAAACCTAGGAGACACAACAACTCAATGTAGTATGTGGTCCTGGATGGAATGCTGGACCACAAATACTTTTAATTGCCAAAAAGGACATTTCTGGAACAGCTGGTTACATTTTACTAAGGTCAGTACATTTAGGTAGTAACATTGTATCAAATTAATGTCCTGATATGGATCATCATGTGAATGAATGTCACTCCTCTTAGAAAATACACAGCAAGCCACCATGTAGAAGTAAAGGCATCATCAACTCTGAAACTTACTCTCAAATGGTTCAGAAACAAAATCCCATGCAAATTTTATATACATATAAACACACACACACACACACAGAGGGGCAGGGGAAGATCGTGCACACACATGTGTGGTGAAATAGAAACAGATAGGGAATCTGAATCTGAGTTATTTCTCTTTGAACATGAGTTCTGGCTTCTCAAAACAGACCTACCTGCCCCCACCCCCAAAAATAAACCCCACAAACTTTACACGTAATCAGCAATGAAGACATGAACCAACTAAGCCAAAAGTAACAGTGAAATCTCACTTCAACTGAGTTGATATGGATTCGAGCTTGGTACCTCCTTTCGTTGGTTTAAAAATCAAAGACAAACCATAACGACCATGTCAAAAGTAACCCATAATCTCACATTAAACAGCAGGCTAGTCCTATTCTTTTAGTTCCAGAAATTTTTTAAAAACAAGAATTAAATAAAAACGGAAAAACTTGAAACCCTTGGAAAGTCTTTGAGCAAACCAGGAGGAAACAAAAATGTGGATTTCCAGAGCACAATACATCTCCAGGTTATGTAATGTCTACACTCACAACAGCAGCGTTTCCATCATCCCCTGACTGAAATACGAAAACTCTAAGGGAGCCGTGCAGTTGCTGAGACCCACACAGAGACAGAACGTGGTTCCAGTGTGGAAAGGCCGCCGGGAGTCCCTGCAGGCATGAACCTGACCAGCATCCCAGAGGACCAGGCCACAGTAGGGACGGGGACAGGTGAAGTGTCACAGACAAAAATGCACCCCACGGGTGGAGAAATCTACAACACACCACGACCCCATCATCACCCACACGCACGTTTCCACGAATAACAGCAAAAAAAAAAAAAAAAAAAAAAAATGAGAGGCTGCAACAAAATAGCTACACGGAGAGAACCAGGAGTCACCACACCCACCTTATAAAATTGTCCCCGGAAGAGCAGCTGAGCATGGCCCCGCCCCAGTCCCCCGTCCTCAGAAAGGAAGACCCAGTAATCCTTATAATGTGTCAGACACAGCAAGCTGCCGGCCGCTCCCCGCCCTTCTCACACTTCCCTCCACCAACCCCGCCAACCCCGACCCGACAGCCACCACAGGGGAGGCCTCCCACCCAGCCCTTGGGGGCAAGTCCACACAGCCAGGGAGCCAGAGGACCAGCCTTTCTCCCCCACCACCAGGATCCCTCCCAAGGATCCCAAGACAGGGGAGAGCCGGCAGAGCAAAACTCACGCGGCCAACATGCCTCAAATGAAGAGCTAGGTTGCTAGGATTATTTATGTAAAAAGGAACATCGGTTTTAATTAGGTGAGAAGAGGACCGGCACAGAAGCTAAATTACAGGGCCCAGACCAACCTGAAAACAAAAACGCCTGCTATATCCTGGAATCTTTCACTCAACTCTGCTTGATGTGTGACTTGTAAATTATAGCTTCGATCCTCAACACACAAGAATATACGTATTCAATTTTAAAGATCTGAAAATTACAACACAGGATCCTATGGGAAGCTGTACAGAGTGAGGGCCCTCTCCACTCCCTCCGTCACGGAGGGCTTTGTGGTCTGGCAGCCCTGGGCGTCAATTCCAGCCCAGGCCCTCACCAGCAGCGCAAACTGGGGTCATTCATTCCACCTCACCAGAGGCTGAGGTGTTCACACTGACCCAGAAGCCAGCACCTGCTGGCAGGGGGGATGTGACTTGGGGCCCTTCCCCGCTCATCCTCCCTCCCTCCCTCCTGCTCGTTGTCTCGCAAAATAAATAAATAAACTTAAAAAAAAAGAAACTCAGATGGCGGTAGAGAAAATAGTTAACACCACGACTTCACCAGGTTTTCTTAAAGGACAGCATCGGCATTAACAGTATTTGGGGCAAAAAATAAAGATTGTATTTTAAATATCATCCTGTGAGCTTCCAAGAAAGTTATTGCTTTGTGGACGCACTTATTCTACTCTCCTCTGAAGCATAATTCCAAAGGTTCTATCTGACCCCCTATGACTGGAGGTCCTGGCCTCCCACACGACTCTGGCAGCTGCTGCTGGAGATTTAGATTCCAGCAAGAGCAAGGGCAGCACGGGAGAGGCAGCAGCCGTTCCAGTCTGCCATCTTCCTCGTTTCCCAAAATACGGCCCCAGATCCCCAAGGAAGTTGTCAGAGGAAATTTACAGTGATCTCACCTCAAGCCTGCGTCAGGTTTACAGTCAAAGGTTTGCAGCAGTTTGGTTCAGGAGACAGGTTCAGGAGAAGGGACCTACAGGCTGGTCCCTTCGGTGAGACGGGACTTCACACAATGCCATGAGGAAGGAGAGAAATGCCTGGCAATGAACCCTGCGAAGTTTGTTCTCGGGAACTACAGTTAAATACTGAGAAAGAAACACATACACAGACCAGCTAACAAAATGCTGAAATCAAGGACTCTGTCACAAAGCCCCTCCCCTGTGAGAGCAGAGGCAACCAACCCATCAGGGGACAAGTGAACTCAACTGCCACATGAAAAAAAAAAAAAACGTATGGCCTGGAAACCATCAAATTAGTATCAGTTCTCAAGGCTCCTGAACCCAAGACATATGAGGACAAGTGCAACAGCACTGAGATGGAGGTGAAATAACGCTAAAAGTCATGTGTGAAATACATCGTGGCTCTGTGCGATCTGGTCTTTCAGTCAGTGGTCGTCCCTGGCATGCCAGCTGTCATCACTGCGGTACTGAAAAGGGCGTTGAGGGCTGGAGATAACTTCTCATAGTTTCAAACAAGAAACATCTATTTGTTTAGTATCAGGCTAATGAGGAATTTATTCCAGTTATTTGGATGCCAAAATATTAAGTAATTTAAACTGCACAGACTTCATTACATGAGACTAATTAGAAATATTTATAATAACATTCCGGTCAAAGTATTGTTTCCCAGTATCTGTATGTAACTTCAGAACAAATAATAGAAGAATTAGACTTTGGGGCCTTTACCAAACTAATAAAATTATCCAAAAACTTATATATATATATATATATATATATATATATATATATATACACATTTA